>NW_005842133.1:1012292-1047694 GCF_000455745.1 Alligator sinensis | reverse complement strand
GCTCTTTTAACAGATGACACATAGATATATATATATATTCCAGAGCTTCAGCCTTTACATGCATTTCCCTCTCCCTGAAGTCAACAGGACTTTGGCCTGAATTAAGACTCTAGGGAAAGGGAGATATTATAAAACACGGAGACTTAACGCTGGCTGTGTTTGTAAGGTGAAAAATGAAAGACAAATAAAATAGTGTTTGAATGATAGAAATGATAAGATTCCTCATGTTAAAGCATAGTGGGGAGGGCTATGTTTGGAGGGCTCAGCCGAGAAGAAAGGACTGCGTGGTGGTGAGTGGATTATAAAATGCTGAGACAGCCAGAATCCCTGTTAGGACTCCTGTGAAATGCATGTCCAAATCTAAGAGGACTCAGGCAGCAGCAACAGCAGCACCGCAGGCCACATTTTCAATGACTGAACCATGCTTCCCCCTCTCGCCGTCCACCAGTTGTATTAGCTGAAGGAAGGAGCACTCTGGTCCCTTCACTGCTCTTTTAGGCAGTACTCTGGTCCCTTTCTTTAATGGTCACCTTCATTTACGATGCCAAGCTCTGCACCCTCTCTTGCTCATATATGCATGGAATAATGCAACCTGGCTCTTGGTGACATTGTCTGGTGCGACTGCTACACAAGTAGACAAAAGTGAGGTTATCATCAAATGCACTACAGAACATACAAGAACAGAAGCTTTGCTGCAGAAGTTCTGTCTATGGAGGCACTATGGACATGTCTGAATTGTCTCTGCGTCACACCCACAAGCACCACCATGACATGCCATCCCAATTTGCACATGCTACCTTGCAAAAAATGAAGCACCATAGCTATCTTAGAAAGGTGCCCTTAGAGGCTGCCTAGGCAAGCCCTGCATCATCCCACATGAGAAAAGAACATTACTCAACTTTATATTGTGCCTTCATCCAGCTTTCAGACCTTGTCCACCTAAAACCAAACCCTTGGCCATGCCAAGAAGCTGCAACTCTGAGAAGCTCCTCAGCCGTGAACATTTCGGCAATTAGCCTGGGGCCCTAATTATAGTACCAAAAATTGGAACATCCCTTTTCTGCACTTTCAGAAGCATTTTTTGCAGGTTTCAAGCCTTTCTAATTGAATGGGCATAAAAGGAATCTCTACTGCTGATGGGTCTGTCTCTATATTATTAGCTTGCTTTTGTTTCTGCAAGCTATCTTAAAAATATAGTTTAAAAACATGAGGCCTGACCTCTCCATCCCCCACCTCCCTTTAAGAGATGGCAATCACTTCACCACCTTCTGAAACTCTGCAATGTGCTGTTGAAGGGCAAAGCACTCAACTGATCTCTTCTGCAACTCTTTGGTCCCACACCTTCCATGCTGATGTCCTATGTTAAGTAATGAGAAGCAAATCAAGCATCTGTTCTCAGTCTCTGACATCTCCTGAGTCTAACAACAAGAGTTTTCAGGGGTGTACAGCTCAAACTTCGATGTCCACTTCTGCAAGGTGAACTTTTCACCAAAGGACTGCTACTAGCAGGATCTACACCGATCCTATATAAGCCCTCATTGCACTGAGAAGCAAGAAAGCAAGCCATGCGTGCAGGCACATGCACAGATTAACACACTGCTGTACTTTGAGGACATAGGGCTCATTGCTCTGCCTTTTAGATCTATTTTTGTTTCCTAACGATTTAACGAAGAATTATGGCAGGCCACTGGAACTCCCTAGTGGACTGCATGCAGGCCACAGCCTGTATGTTGTACACCACTAACACAGATTGAAATCCATTTTGAAACAGAGAAAAAGGGTGGTGAGGCAGTTCATTAAAAAGCCACACCGCTAAGTATAGGCCTAAGAATCAACAGCACAAATGCAAAAGGTCATTCAGTCTATGGCCGCGGGTGAAATTCTTTTACATCAGAGACTAATATACTCTCTGCACAATGTCACCACTATGGGCATATCTAAAAAGACTGTGCAGTGGTATGTAGGGATACTCAAGTTAATTTAAAACATGCCACCTTGGCTACTGGAGACAGTATAGCTGCATTAACATGGCATTATTTGTGAGCTAATTATTTTGGAGAAGAATGGGGGCACAGTGCTGAACACAGCTACGATGTTCCTGGAACTGGGATCACTTGGTCAAAGCTAGCTTGGGTACCTCCACCTGGCACCGAATACTGCTGTTGACATAAGCTGTAACCCTTCCAAGGAACTAACCAGTCTTTCAAACTAGTTCGGTCTCAAGCTTACAAACTCTAATAAAAGGGTGTGATTACTAATAACACTTTCTATTCCATTGCCTGAGTTCCAGGTCAAGACTGGAAGAACAACTAAAAATTACTTCCAAATTCTGCTTATGACTAGCATGTCTGAAATATTTTTCAAAGAAAAAAACAGTTCACATTTTACCAACCAGTTGCTTAACAACAGCTGCAGCTAGCACAGTATAAATTGAGTCAAAAGACCAAACAGTTCAGTTTGCTATCAATACATCACTGGGGCAAGACTTCTACCAACATGTGTCCTTGGTCTCTAGAGTTTCATACTTTTAATCTTAAGATATTCTCTTGACCTTGCAGAGACGCATTTTCAGATCATTGCTAGGGAGACGCATATATAAAGTCACTAACGAGTCTTAGCAAGTTTCACCTGTATTCCTGCTCCGCATTAAACATCACTGAATAAACAGGAAATAACTACATGTCTCCACTGGATTTTAAGAAGAAATGCTATGGCCCTACTGCAATGGTAAAAAAATAAAATAAAATTGCTAACTTTAACTCAAGTAGAAATTGTGCTTTGAAATAGGTAAAAAGCAAGTCTTAAGTGAGGATAACTGAGGAACAGCAGGCATGAGATAGCTCCTCGAGTGCATCTTCACTTACAAAACTCGGGTTAGGTTCTGTTGTGGAGCTGCCATTGCTAGCACCAAGATCTGAACTTAACATTTTAAAACTTTACAAAAATCTTAGACTCAGGAGTTGGTATG
Source organism: Alligator sinensis (assembly GCF_000455745.1). Taxonomy (NCBI): domain Eukaryota; kingdom Metazoa; phylum Chordata; order Crocodylia; family Alligatoridae; genus Alligator; species Alligator sinensis. Next base: position 1,044,726 of record NW_005842133.1, on the reverse strand, counting down.
AATCAATCTTCCAGAATGGTCTCTGTTTTTTCCCTTTCACTCTCTCTCCTAGATGGGCAGGCTATATATGGCTACTTTTGAAGACTGCCAATAAGAGATTCAGATATGCTCTATGGCAGTGATTTTCAACCAGGGTGCCACAGGGTAGTAAACAGGTAAACGCAGGCTCAGGCTTGAGTGGCTGAGCCCTCACTCAATATATAAATTATTTCTTGAAATTGGGTGCCTCTCAATTCACAAAAGTTATAGAGACAAGTCTCAAGTTCAGAAAGGTTAAGAAACACTATTCTAGGAAAACCAGCAAACTTTCCAGCTCCCAGTCCCCTATGTAAATAACTCCTGAACATTTTGCTGCTCTTAATATGACACAACTCATATTAATATGACACAGCTCAGCGTGACTACCGATTTTCCCTGTTTTAGGTATAGTCCATCTTGGGGTAGTTAAGAAAATACTGGAAAATACCACTGAATGCTCGAAGGGAGAACCCATCGGTGACGCTTCCGTTGGCCCAGCATCGTATTTTCCAAGACACGTGAAAACAAAGTGAATGTTGTTCTGTGTTTACAGCAAAGACCGGACAGCAAATCTTCTGAGTGCAATATTAATATTAATTGAGGAAAAGACATTTTACCAATCAGTTCTCTTTGCCGAGCCTCAATTCATCCATCCACAAAATGGGTACAAAGCAAAGTTCCCAACTTTGGACAGCTGTTGGAAGAGTTTGCTACATTTGTAAAATGTAACATTAATTTTCATCTTAATAACTAGACCTCATGGAAAAAGATCTAGTAGCTGGTCTTAGTCCAACAACATGTCTAGCTTCCATTTCAGTAAGTGCTTGTGTCACTTATTTTAGACTATGCTTTTCTTTGGTAGTTTATTCCATTTATTAGTCACCCTCACAGATACCAAGTTTGTAGAAAAACAGGGAGAAAAGATGATATTGTTAATCTGAACACCCTAAATAATTTTATTCTCTAAAGAACCCCCCCCCCCAACACGTTAAGATCCTTGTGACACCTGTTAATACTATTCAATAGCTTTTGGAGGAAAGAAGCAATTTCTGAGAGAAAAGTTAACTAGTAACAGATCCAGTATCTCAATCAGATAAACGTATCACAAGAGTTGACTCAGCAGCCAAGGATGCCAAAAAACATTCTGCCTTTTCTATAATACCTCCTTCAAGGTCATTTAAGAGAGGTATCCTAAACGTCACAGCACTTTGGGGAGGAATATCAGCTACTTAGGTTATTTCCGCCTATTATATCCATTCAGCTATACCCATGATTCTTAAATAATAGGAATAAGAACCATTTACCATTTTTATTGAGGTATCCCCTGAACACTTCGGCCAAGCTGGGTTTCATTGTGTTCAATATTGTATAAACAATAATGGATCAGTTTGAGAGAGACGAGATGTAACAGGTGGCTTGGATAAATAATATGCTTGGGAGCGCGACAGCATTACAAATGATGCGTGGTGCACAACATTCCTTGTATAACAATCGTCCCCCCGCTGTCCACAGAAAACTACATTCGTGTTAGGATATCAATATCTGCTCCTGTAAAAATCATTCCAGTTTTGCTGATTTACAAGCCCTTAATGTGGGGATCACAACCAGGCAGAAGGGTTCTTAGGAAACAAGGTTTCTCTATCAGAATGGGTCTGGACCTAGGATTAGTACACAAAAAGTACCTAGATAGGGAGAAACTCCAGCCACAATATATCACTGTGGATAGTAGATGAGATGGGCTCCGGTGCAGTCTGGGTAGGAGCATAAGAAATGTTTCTGGTTAGTGCCTCTTGCAATGCTACCTCTCCCCTGGGAAAAAAAAAGCTGGAGTTGACCTAGCTCAGTACAGAGCACAAAACCTCACCTTCCCAACGGTCTGTGCAATGGCTGGACCACCTGGAAGCACCAGGAGGCATGATATCTGCTTGAAACACTGGACTGCCAGATACTGCTGCTGGGATGCGGCTCCACATCTCTCAGGCCTGTGGCCTGAAGGGACAAGGGGGTCTTCTCTTGCAAGAAGTCTTTGTGAAAAAGACTCAATGGAGCAGACACACACAAAATGTATCACTCAAACACTAACCTCTTCCGAAACAGAATCTTTTCAATCATTTCTTCAAGTGTAAACCCCTCTTACTAAAGACCTCTCTAAATTAAAAACTTTGCTACATTTTGCAGTTCCTACAGGTAGTCCCAAAATACCACAAATGGCATCCTGATGTCAGCCAATTGGAGCACTCAGCGGTAAAAAGTAATTCTCAGAAATGTTTCTTTTCTGGCAAGGTGATGGAAATCCTGACAAGGTAGGGAAGTTTCCCTGACAGGTGGTAACATTAAGTCATAAATTACCTGGACGACTCCTCCATACCGTAATTTGAATACACACCCTATTTTAAGAGTCCTTTAATTTTTCTGAGCATCCAGTTTGCATTAGAAACAGGAAAAACCATGACCACTCAAATAGAAACAAAAATCCAGCTGTGTGCAACTCTACACCAAGATGATCAAATCAAAAATCTCAAACTTAAGGTGGCTTAGTATAATCAGTATAAAGCCATTATTAAAAAAGCCAGTTGAATACATATACTGAAATAGCATCCTACACTAAAATAGCTTTTCTGCTCAAGCCATAACTGGAACAGCAAAAAGCTTCACAGAATGCTACCGATATAAATTGTGAATGTACAAGATAAATGAGCGTAATGTATTTGCGGTATTACTACCATACAATAACTGTCAAACACCATAAAAACTGCTTGGCATTGGATATTCAGGCTTTAGAAGTTCAAAAGTACTCGGTCACATTGTGACGTAATTGTTTTAGAATTTAAAAGTCTCTAAATCCTGGGTAGGAAACCTGAAGCAGAAGTTTCATTGTGCAATATAAGTAACCGGTAAATCTCCATGGACGTGCTAAACACGCATTGATAACTCTAACAGGAATCAAACCACGCTCGACAGTAATATTCACAAAACCAAAATCTTTTTCAGCTACTTTGGGATAATGATAGTTAATCCCCAGCTAAGTCAAGATTTTTCAAAAGCTCAGTCCAGAGTTATAAGAAAAGACATCTACAGTATGAAACTACTGTGGAGAAGTTTCTCGTCAAAAAGCGAATGCATGACAACATGAAGACAGTGAATATAACGAAATGCGATATCATTTAAAAGATATAGAGAGTTTGTACAGCAGGACACAAAGCAAACACCTTTTCCTTCCTTGTAATCCCCACGGGCTCTTTTTGATACACTTCCTTTCAAACCGAAACCATACCTTTTTAACTCATTACTTTTCTCTTCCAAAAATGCACTTACCACTGTCAAGACACAATCCCCAGCTCTGCCATTCTCAATTATCCTCAGCTCCAAAAAACCAAACAAAAACCCGCCCACCACGTTAGCATGGATTCCTTCATGGGAGTAATTTCTAAGCTTCCCCCATTTCAGCCCAGACTTCAAAGTTAGGCATTAATAGGACAAATTCCTTGAGTGTGTTCGCAGCCGAATTCACTGAAAGCAGAAACTGCTCCCGGCCTGCCAAAGAAATAGTCCAGAAATCTGTGTTTGGTGCTGCATTTCCCAAGTGCTCCCCTCCTGAATGGAAGGCTGTTTGAAAGTTGAAACACACAAAAGGCCAATGACTATAAAACTGGAGCCGCCTGTCAGAGGCTCCTCCCACGAGGCTCTCCAAGGAAAGGCCAGTATCTAACAAACATGCAATTGCTCCGAAGGCATCCGATCCGGCTTGGGGTCAGAGGAATGCGGGGCTGCCTTACTGTGGCACGCCCCTGCATTTCTGAACATTTACAGCACGCTTCCAAGGGAAGGGCCTAATCGATCATTAGACAAGAGTGCCCTGAATTTGTAGCAATTTGAAGCTTGTACTGTGCTTCTGGTTTTCTCCCTCCCTCTCCCTTCCCTTGCACACGCAGTATGCCAGAAACTACTGACACGTGGTTTTCATTCTTTTCCCTTCAGCATGTTTCTTCCAGGGCTCTTGACTCATGACAACCTGAGAGCTGTTTTGAGTTTTTGCAAGGCTCTCCACTATATATGGCCATAAAGACTTGTACAGATTCAATGATCACAAAATAAACAACAATTCCTGGGGCCAAACTGCATAGAGCCTTGCCTTGATATTTCATTTTTTAAAAGCACTTCCTGGAACCCTGCTCCTTTGCCGGTAGACTGCTGGGCCCAGCTCCCTAAAGGTCATCTTTTAAAAGTTACAGAGTGAAAGCACAGCCCTGCTTTGTTTTAATAACTATCGCCAAAATCTCATTTGTTTCGAGCTGTAAATCCAGGTCCCTTTCCTCCTACTTTAACTGTGGTGTTAAGTGCCGAGGGGGTGGATGCATTTTACGCCGGTGTAATTTAGGCTTGTACACTGATGTAAATGATGTTCAGATCGGGATTCGACAGATGTACAGCTATCCTGGCAGAGCTGAAAGCATTAGAAAGCTATCACAGAGCTATTCCAGTTGGAATGGGAACAGGTAACAATGTGTTTGCAAAGAGCTACCCTGAGATAAACTGCAGACAGATGACACAACCACTGGAATAATTTACACTGGTGTAGTTTTATCACCGATTCTTTTGGAGGTTATTCAACACCATAATGGGAGAAACTACTTCAGTGTATGGATTTATGTCAACTCTCTGCTTCTCTCCTTCATTAATGTAACTGGCAATTATACGGTGTAAATGCATTATCTGCCTGGACTCCTAGAAGCATATGCTACAGTAACTAAGAGGAGTTAGAAAGGATTTTAGTTAATAGGGAGCTGAAGAGATTAGTGTCAGTGCTATGCCCATCTGACACAAAATACTGGTATGGATATGCGAATATAGCCTTGTTTTGCATGCAAGCTTATTGTTTCTACTACAGTAAGTAGCTAGGCTGCCAGCATCCAAGACTATCTTACGCACAAGTTGTAGTTTATATGTCCATTCATATAGTAGAAAGTTTAGCAGGCTGAAGCCAGGGATTTGATATAAATGCTGAACAACAGAGGTTCAATTCAGCAAAAATCAGGAGTTCCAGAACTGCGACTCCAGACGCCGGCAGGCTCCCAGAGCTCTCTTGCGCTGCTTAAGCCTTCTCAATTGCAGATCTTTTAGGACTCTTTTAGGACTCAGTCTGGGCCTTGGTCTTGCCCAGAACTTGCAGAGTATGGTAAATGTCCTGCTTATGCAGAATTATTTTATATCAAGACTAATAACAGTAATTAAATTATTTGGACCCTTCCAAGCATGAAATGAGGTTAGCTGCACATTTCTTGGGAAGTTTTGAAAAATATGTTCATGAATGCTGAATCCCTTTTCTATGCACATTTTCAACCACATTCATAACCCTTCTCCATAAATTTCCTACAAGCAAAAGGGAGAAAAGATTTTGCAGACAATTCAGACAAATTTTGAGTGACAGGATGATCTGCCTGTGAATGTTCCCGTAAGAAATAACAGCATTTGAGGGTGAACATACATGCTGTCTCCATGCTCCTGGGCTCACCCGCTCCTCCTAGTATTTCAATCACCCATTCATAAATTAAGAAAAAATATCTTGTGCCTTCAGTGACCGCTTCATGAATAGTGGAAAATGATCAAAGTGAATAGCTCCCAAACAGAAGTTTCATAAAAGTAATTGTTAAACAATTAAGTAAAACACAAAACTCTGAACAATGACAACAAAGAAAGGGCTAAACTTAAATCAAACTGTTTGCTGAGGGTAGGTCACTCCATTCCAGTACTGAGAATGAGCATCCATTGAGGTGGAGCAGAATTCAAAGAGCTGCCACTGAGGAGCATCACTATTTTTTCATATCCCACCTGCACTTAAGGAGCATGAATTTAGGAACGTCACAAGAAAAAGGTAATGGACCTTTTTTCTGATGCATTTATGTTCACGCTCTGGCATACAGGCAATTAAATCTACTTTTATGCAGAATCCAATAACTCGCAGGTACAAAAAAGTACTACCAAAGTACAACTAATTCAAATCCCTACTTCCCAAATACTCCACAAGCAATAGAGAACTGACTCCTGATTATCATTTTCACTCCTCTCCCTGCACTGATTTAAAGGAAAAGCAGCAACTCAGACTATATAAATCAGTGGTTCCCAACCTTTTTTTTCCAGACCTGCTGCTGGGAGCATAGTGTGGCAGCAGCCCAGGGGTGGGGGAGCTCCCAGCATGGGGCACGGCTTGTCTTTTGTGTGCGGTGCCACTGGCATTGCCCCTGCGACCCTCATTTGGGTTACAACCCAAGGTTGGGGACCACGGATATGGCCTTAGGAGTAGCACTGTAGGTGTCGAACCTTAGTCCAGCACGCTGTAGTAATCGTGGTCAGCATGGACCTGCAGTCGAATATGTTGCCTGAGAGTTGTAGAATTGCCTGATTTCATGCTGAAGGCAGAGACCTAAGAGGCGGCGTATTCCAAGAGACCTGGACCATCAGAGGCAGGTTATACTTTTAGTATCATATCAGAACTGCATCATAAAGCCACTCCCATCTCCTCCTTACAGAGCTTTCCAATAACGGTTTTTGGGACACCTGCAAGAAATTAGCCAACCTGAAGATAGTTAATGTCTATTTCATCACTGCCCCCACTCAGCACTTATTACTCCTTCTAGACTGTATCCTCTTCAGGCGAGAGACTTTATGTGTGGGCTATGCACGGCATTTTGTGGGCAATACCATTGCACAGCCACTTTAATGACAAGAGTTTACAGAAGACGCGAATGTTGGGAGTGCAGGCACCTCTGTCTAGTTTTGATCTCCTAATTTCTAACTGTAGAAGTAGACCCCAGGGCTCCATGCAAGGTCTGTATGCATTGCAGATTGCAAGACTGGGGCCTAACAAAGCCAGTGATATTTATTACCATACTTTCTCACATACATGAACCTTTTCCTCCCAAACCAGCTGCTGAACATTGAAGTGTGTATTATATGTGAGAAACACAATAAGAGCAAGGTCTGCCTTACCAAGTAAAACCAAAAGTAAAAGCTGAAGCAATCCACAGGGAGAAGAACAATTAGCAGGCTCAGCTCCCTAGCTCCTGCTACTCAGTTACTTACTACAAGGAAAGATCTTTTTTCTTCATTCTTCCTTACAAAAACAAGGTATGTATTACACATTGGGGCATGTTGTATGTGAGAAAATACAGTGTCATCTAAGACCTAAGTAAGTAGCAGCATTAGCCCCATTTCACAAATGTGGAAACTAAGGCATGGTCTTCTTCGTCACATCTCCAATCCAACTTTTCTATGGTCTGTTCCCAATATTCTGCATAGGCCACTGCTTGTGGTGTTGGTATTGCCAGATCTTGTGGGGTTCACTGTGGTGCTACAGGGCATCTCAGGAGATGATCCATGGTTTGCTTCTCCTGACAAACACATTGGTTGGTTGCATAGAGGCCCCATGATTTCATGAGAAAGTTGCATCTTCCAAGACCCACTCTCAGTCTCTTCAAGCTCTGCCACATATGCCATCTATAGTTGGAGGTGGATGGTAACTCCTCACTGGCGGTAATTCCTTACTGGCTCCATTTAACAGCTTTGCCACCTAGTTTCTCCCATTCGTTTTGCCAAAGGGTAGTTCTGGCTGATTCTGGTGATGTGGTCAGTGGTATGTAGAGGAAAAAAAGTTATTTCTCAATAAGGGACAACAGTACACTGGTTGATGTCCATGTAGCGGGTGGCGGTCGTCTGACTCTTGTACCTGCCGGCCAATGTCACCTGCTAGTTTCCTCCTGATGTAAGGGGGTGCTATGCTGGACAGTGTGTATAGGCAGGGAACAGGGGTGGGTTTTAGGCAGCCTGTTATAATTCTACATGTATCATTTAGGTCAGTGTCAATATGTTTACTGTGACTTGAGTGTCCCAGGCGGTGCAGGCGTATTCAGCCACAGAGAAACAAAGTGCTAAGGCAGTAGTGCCTAGGGTGGATGGACGTGGTCCCCACTTGGAATTTGAGAGCTTGCACAGAACACTGTTTCATGTGTTGACCTTGGCTTTGGTATTTAATATGTGCTTTTGTAACAAAGTATATGATTCAGTGTTACCCCTAAGTAGACTGGGTGTTTCTGATGTTCAAGACTTTGGTCACCCCAGGTGACACATTCAGGTGTCATTATGCATCTCAGTTTCTCAGATGGAAAGTGCAGATTTGGGTTTTGCTAGAGTTAGGTTAGAGATAATTATTTAGGTAATAATCTAACATCTCATTCAGTGCACTCTCCAGGATCTTCTCTGTGTCCTCAAAATTATTCTGCTGTGTGGTGATACAGAAATCATCAGGATGGATGAAATGCTGACAAGTAGGTGATTATTAATGTAGATGTTCAGTAAAAGTGGGGCGAGAATACTGCCTTGTGGTAAGCCTTTCTTCTGGGAGCACCATCTACTTTTCTGGCCATTTAGTTTCATGCAGAAGTGCCTGTTCTCCAAGAGGCTATGGATGGTCTGGCTTAGATCTAAGTTGTCAGTCCAGTCATAAGATGCAGTTTGTGGATCATGATGCAGTGTTGGACAGTATCATACATAGCAGACAGGTCAACAAACGCTTCACCAGTGGTGAACTTCTGTTGGAAACCATCTTCAATATGCTGTGTGAGGTTTAGTAGCTCGGCTGCACAGGATCCACCTGGTCTAAAACCTGCTTGGTCTTACGAAGGTTTGGAATCTACCAAGGGTGAAATTAATTGCAAGATAAGACATTCATAGGGTTTGTAGGTGGGAGATCAGTCTATAACTTGCTGGTGATGAAATGTCTTGCCCTGGTTCGGGCAGAGCTATAACTCTTGACTTCCTCCATACTGATGGTACTTGTTTACTCATCATGCATGTGTTGAATAGATGAAGAATCTATTGCCTTGCAAGGGGTCTTAGGTGTTGTATCATCTCAGTAAATACATTGTCTACTGCCGCTGCCTTCCTGTGTTTCAGTAGCCCTATACCAACTGTCAGCCCGTGTTTATGATGCTGTCCATGCGTCTCTTGGGTAGACTTGGTTGTTGAAATTTGGTTTGGTTTTGGAGTGATTGATAGATTTCGCCTTCTACAAGATAATCCTTCAGGAGTTGCCCAGGATGCACTGTGGGGAGGTATCTATTGTGAGGCACACTTTCAACCTGCATGTATGGAGTTAAGCACCTACTCTATAGTTAAAGAATAAAATTGATAATTTTAAGCATCCAACATTATCAATTATGGACTATATCAGTGGTTCTCAACCTTTTTCACGCTGGGCGCCATTAGCATAACCATCCCAACCCACAGTCTCTCTCTCCTCCCTTTTTTCCCCTCCAGCTGCTGCAACCAGCCCCCTCCCTCCCTCTCCTGCTCCTTTATGCTGCCCTGCTGCATGCTTGCCATGCCCCCTGCTGTGCCCCTGGCTCCGTGCAACCTTGCAGCATTTCCCTTAGACCTTCCCCCTGACCCTTTAAAATATTCTTGTGACCCACTTTTGAGTCATGATCCACAGGTTGAGAAATGCTGGACTATATGACTTAACAAAAGCCATGGAGGGAGTCACCTTCAGAGCAAGAATTCCTTCTCTTAGTCCATGGAGACCGTATTCCTAAAGAGCCATAAGATCTAGCTGAGTACAGACAGATGAGCAATTAGGGGCTTACCATAGCCCTAGTATTGTCAGTGGCAGCCCAGCCAGGACTACCGTTTTCAGCTGTAAAACTGATCTGAACTTTTTCCATGCACTATTGCAAAAACGTCAACACCAAGCATACAAAAAAAAAAAAATCAAGAGTCAAACCTAAAAAAATTATCAGGTTTGTTTAAAAGCCATTTTTTAAAATAACAGGTTTTTTTCTATTTTCTGAACGTTTTCTCGGTACATAGGATGCACATACATTTTCCATGCCTTTTTGCAACAAGGATAATTAGAGTCTGAGGCTTTCATGCAATCACATGATTCCAGGACCAGAAGCATTAAGTCACTAAATATCACGAATAATTCATGATAAAACTGCAAGAGCTGGCAATTCTATGGTGGCCATATTCTTGCTGTAACCCCAGGCTCAGAATACGCAACCCTGAGGAGACTCATTTTGTTTTTGCTTCATTTATAAGGCCCTTTACAGAAGAGAAGGTCATAAACTTGCCTTTTGTTTCACATCAAAGCTGGGATTCTCCTTTACACAGGGTACCACATTCACATGCTTTGCATTACCATGGAAAACTGCTTGCTATGTAGCTTCTCTGGGTACACAACTCACTTTTACAGCACAAACACTTAAGAGACCTCTGCTGCAGAATGAAGCCTTACTGCTTCATGAATATGAATATAAACCCTGAGACTGACTGCACCAGGTAAAAATTTAGACATTTTGGTTCTCCAACGTTTTTTCAAGCTTCTTTGTGCATTAGCAAAATTGCATTTGAACCCCCACAATCACACTCCTGTGTTTATAGTTTGAACAAATGTTAGAAACTCAAAGCAAAATTCAGCTGAAACCACAAAATTTAATCTGGTTTAGGGTCAAAATCATGGGAAACCACAGAGTTTTGCATAGTTTCCAGCTGAAAACAAAAACTGGCCCAGGTTCTCTTGAAAATCAGCCCAAGTTTGCTGAACTTCTGTGATCAATTCTTTTGGCAAACCTAGCTCTTATTTTGGACAGATGACAAAACCCCAAATGAGTGGGACCCTGTGGAAAGAAACTCTTATTACACAAGTTTCACACCCCACTGCAGCATGTTCACAAAACCAATCCAACTGCCGTGCAAACCTGATACATTATTGTCACCAAAACCAAAAGGAATGAGCTTAACATTTTCCACATTTTCCTTGAATTGTTGACAAGATATAAAAAGTGAGCTAGTCTGTTTTAGAAAAAAGACTAATTGTAAAACTATCCCAACTGTCAAAAAGTACCCAATGCACATGCACACGCACGTGCATACCCACACACGCACATGACCCTCACTTTGGAAAAAAAAAAATCAAATCCAGTCTTCTTGTATGCTGTGGGTTATTCTTAGCTGGCTCTGATATTTCTATCATCAAGAAGTGTATAACAATGTTATCATACTAACAAATTCCAAAGACTTCACGTAAGCTGGTGAGTGCCATAAAAATCAAAAGGGTCTTACTGATTACATTGTTTTAGTTTTTATTAGCCAAACAAAAGCTGTGAAAACAATGGGACTGGAAGGAGAAAAGGCAGTTTGATGAATTGCAGGTGGCTACAGATAGGAAGGCAAAAAGCAGGCAAGTGCTCTGAATTTTTCTGACCTTTTGCACAGCTCCAACTTGCACACAGCATAGCATTTACAGACTGTGCGCCTGTACTCTCTAGGTGATTTCCCTGAATTATTATAGTAAATGACATGAAGGTATAGATGGGTAGCAAATATTAGAAGGCAGGGTAGATTTGCATCTTACAAACTACCCCTTCCCAGGTGGCACTAGGCATCCTGCTGGCTGCAGGAGCCTACTAAAGGCAGAAGCAGAGAGGGGCCTGATCCTGCTTTTGGCAGAGCCTCCCTGCCTGCCCTGTGGCTGCGGGGCAAGCTGCCAGTGGGCCGGGCAGCCCCTGAGCTGAAGGAGGACCCAGTCCTTCTCTCTGCAGTGGCTGCACCCCAGGGCTGGCCAGGCAGGATGCCAGCAGGCCATGTGCTGCCCGAGCTCCCAGGGCACCAATGCAAGTTCCTGGGAGCCCGCCAGCACGCTATGCTGCCTCTCTCACAAGCCTGCCTGGGCTTCCAGCACCTCACACACCAAGGCAAGGTGGACTTATACAACAGATCTACAAAACGCGTACTTTTTTGTACAGAAATATGGGGTCGACTAATATGCTGTATTGACCTATGCACCATAAAATATGGTAACTAAATCAAAGCTGCATGTGCTTTTATAACCTAGAGCTTATTTCTTCAGATGCTGAGAAGGGACTGTAGGAAGCAGAGTTTCTAAATAGAAAGCAGTGATTAGAATAGAAAGGGTAGGGAAGGGGAGGAAAAAGGAGGGAGCACTGCTGAGAGAGGCAAGGTGGGTAGAAAAGAGAAAAAAAATCTAAAGCAGTACCTGTCTCTGGAAAACACTAGCTAGTTCACCAGGCTAGACAACTACATAGGGTCCTGCCTACCTTACAGACTGCCTAGGCTCAGGGGTGGATCTAGAGGGAGTGCAGTCAAACCTCACTTTGGCTGTGCTGCATGTGAGCTCTTGGTGTGGGGTCTAGCTACAGCCCCTGCTTTCCTGAGGCTCTGGAGCCCAGAGGATGAGCACTGTCACTGCCACTTAGCCCCCTCTTTCTCCTGCTGCTGGGAGAGGGAAGTGGGGAAGGAAGGGGAAGGACAAACACCAGCAACATTCACCCCTTGCTGCAGAGACACGTGAAAGCAGTGGCTCCGACCAGACCCTACCTCTATCAGCTGGGGAGCTCGGAGGTCAGCATGTGCCGAGCTCCAGCAGGAGCCCACACTGATCACGCAGTGAGCTCAGAGAGATTGCGGGACATGCACAGCACAGACAAAGTTGGGGGAAGGGTCACCCCTCTTGCCCCATTCCTGTATCTGCCTCTGCCTATGTCTCTCTGAATCATTTAGGTGCCACCCTGCCTTGCCTATTTTCTCATCTGATACTGGGGCAATTGAGATAAACTGAAGGGTTTAAACTTAGAGAGCTCTGGCTTAAACGTGAAAGGAGTGCTGGCAGGAAGTTCTTGCTGAAGCAGACTTGACTCTACAGTGCATTTTCTCTCCAGGCCGGGGCCCAGGTTCCCTGTTGGTATCACCCCTGGGGATACAAATTGTGGAATCTCCATCCCAGGAAGTTTTCAAAGCAGGCTGGACAGACAGTTGTGTAGAGTGGTTTAGTCAGGGACAATCCTGCCTTAAGGAAGGGGTTGGATTAGAAAAGCTTGCAAGGTCCCTTCCAGGCCTTCTTTCCTCTTATTCTACAGCAGAAGAGCGGAGTGTAAAATCCCAACTGTAAGGTATGCGGCAGCCCTATCCATTTTTCCAGGCTCTCTCTAAGGGAAAGCGTCAGGATAAAAGAAATGAAGTAGAAACTAACACCCCAGAGACTAGAGTCTTGCTCATCTCTGTGATTTTATATTGAAGATTTTATATGGGACAAGGAGGTAATGGTTGATCTTGACAGAAAGGAAGGAGACAAGATTAGGCTAAAAGCAGTGTGGTGGGAAGGTAGGAAACCACACCAATATGTTTAAAATAACCAGACTTTGAGGTTAGCAAGATCACTAATTTGGTCCTGAACCTGAATACAGGATGAAGTTAGGGCTCTCAGAATCTAACAGGGCTAAGCCCATGGGCTAGGGACAGAAGTTACACATAAACCACTTTAAGTGATCAGAAACCAGTTTAAACCTGTAACAGAACAGAAGTTTAGTGCACATAAACTGCTTTCAAAATGGCTGAAACCAGTTTAAGATAAACCTAGGTGGATGTAGTATCAGAATTAACTGATTTAGAACAAACTGGTTTATGGAACTTCTGTCCCAGATCCCCTCTCGATTCAAATCAACTCGCAGACCCCCAGCATCCCAGGATGCATGGCAGCTGTGCTGTCTGCTCCAGCAGAGCAGTGTCTGCTCCACCCTTCTGTTCCCTAGCCAGAGCAATATCACTGGTCCAGCTGACAGCGAAGGAAGTCAGGGGGAAAACTCTGGCACCGGACCCCAGCTGGGCTCTGCCTGGCAGGAGGAAGGGGAGGAGGGAAGCCCTTGGAGGCTTTTCCTAACATTCCCACTTGAGTGGAGGGGGGAAGGGGTGTAGCCAGGCCCCAGCCCAGCCTGGTCAACTAAGTATGATGGGGGGAGTTTAAACCCCCCTCCCACCGCCCGCCCAGCCCACACCGACCCCAGCTGGGATCTGCCTGGCCAAGGCTGGGGGGTGAGGGGAAAGTCCTCAGGGGCTCCCCCCCACCACTCCAGCAGAGACAGAGTGAGTGCCCAGGCCCTTCCTGGCCTGGCTGAGTATGATGGGAGGGGCGTGGGGGGGACGACTCAGCTGGCCATGCCTTAGCCTGGACATACCCCCCATCTCCACTTGAGCCTGGGGCAGGGGGACTTCAGAGGGCTTCCCTCCCAGCTTCTCTCCCCTTGGCCAGCAGGCTGGGATGCAGGCTCTAGTACTCCCAGCTTCTGGCCTGGGCCACTGCAGGCACGTGGCTGCATTTCCAGAATCAAAAGTGAATGTCTGTTCACTTGCTTATCAGTGCAATCTATTCAGCTTAGACTAACCCGCAAAGACTGAATCGATTCAGCCTCAGGCTTTTTGACCGTCTATACTTAGCTTAGACAGCATAAAGCAAAAGGCCCTTTGTAGTGGGGGAATTCTCCAACACACTTGACTTCCTGGGTACAGTGATTTTTCCAAACAACAGTTAAGCAAACAGAAGTAAGAATTCAAAACACACTGACTGAAAACAAATGCCTGCAAAACTTCCTGCGCAGACATGAAGTACCAGCAGCAAGCACTGTCTGAATGTTAATGCTTAACAAATTTTGCATCAGTACCAGTTATTAACTACACACGCTTCAGCTTCCATGCATCTAAGACAATAAGATTATTTGTAAACAAAGTCTGTCATCACATTGACATGTGGGTCACATGGCATGCTAATTGAAGACTTGTTGATGTCACATTCAAATTTCCCATGATTATGGAGTGTAATGCAATGCGACAGGCTGAAATAATTACATGCTGCCTGCCTGCACCAGATTTGCTTCTCAAAGTGCTGTGCTGCCTCACGAACACGTCTGCACACATGTTGAGGGCTACCCCATAAAAGCAAATACAAACGTGAGTCAACTCCAAACATTTATGAGTCTGGAAATTTCAGATGTCCTGACAGTTGTAGTCACTTTGTACAAGGGCACTGATCCATTTACCTCTGCAAATCTATCTGACCAGCTCATTCCAAATATTACCTACATATGCTTGAGCTTTTCCAAATGATCCAGCTTTCCACCTCCAGAAATGCTCAGCCATTGGTTCAGAATCAGAAAGGCAAAAGAGGGAACAGTGACAGAATGGAGTCCGAGTAAAATTAGAACATAAGAGTTAAATATTGGGAGTTCTGTCACTCTGGACCTCTCTCGGAGCAGTCTTCGCTGGGAGATGCTAGCAAAATACAAGCATGCTGAAAACCTGGAAAGGAGCCACAACTCAAAGCCACAGAGAAAGCGCCTGTCTCTCTAATTGCTGTGCTCAGAGTTATCCAGCACAGGGCTCAGAACTCAGACTAATCCTACTTTCCATATTGCAGAGAAAAGCAAACTAGTTCATGTCCAGAAAGTACAAAGGGAGGAGTGATAGCTGGCATACAGGAGACAGGGTTTGCAAGAGGACTTGGATAGGTTTGGGACAATGGGTGCTTACTGGAAGGCACTTTGCAAAACTGAAAAATGCATGTGAGGAAAACTAACGAGAAAATAAAAGAAAAAGAAAATGTCTTGGTTAAGTGGGAAAGAAAAAGAAAGAACATTAAAAAGTCCTGGCAAAGAGACTGTCCAAATATTGGAAGATATTGCAAAGCACTCGCTTCTAACAAAATGCTTACACTTTATTGATCCTCCTCTAGAGGCCCAGAAGATACCTTTCCACTGGAAAAAGAGACAGACAAATCAGTGGCAGTACCTGTGTTAAAAGTGCCAGTAGTTTAATATACTTGCAAAATAGCAAGAGGTACTTGCAACTGGGAAGGGAATGGATTATTCGAATACTTTGTTTTTATCTTCATGTATGGCAGCCCTTTACATTTATTTCTCATGTCACGAACAGCTTAACTGATGCCAAAAGTTCAAATAGGCTGATTCTGAGCCTGGCTCTCTACTCCTTTGTGACTAGTGTAGTTTCCGTCAGCTAAGCCACGGATGGTAAAATGCTGTAAAATCCACTCACTTTGCTCCCTCAGCCTCGGTGTAGGGTTGCAGTGATTCAGACCCAGCGGGTATCATCCCAGTTCCAATACAGATAATGTGAAAACTCCTAATAAACTCTCAGGGGCATGCTAATTCTTTGAGTACAGTGAACCTCTTACTTTAATTTAGTTTACTCATAAGTGGGAACTTCCTGAATGTGTCGATTGTGGGCTCAATCCTGCAGCCCTTATGCAGGCAACATTCTCATAGAATTCTCTTTTTTGATTTCAGTTGAGACTCAAAAATATGTTCCCTTATAACTAGAAAAATATCACCTTAACAATACTTATTCTTGAGGGAGAGCAAGGTGGACGGGCTGAAGAATAGCGTGAAAAAGAATGCAGATTCTGGAGTGCAGGGATGGGGAGAGGAAGGTGGGGAGGGAGGCAAATCCATACTCAGATACAGTAGTGGTGTGCCTGTGATGGCTGAGGGGGGAAAGGCAAGGAAAATATGTTTGGTCACATCTTTTCTTGGCAATTTAAAGTTGATCCAGTTAAAGATATGACCAGACAAACCTTCCTTCTTCATAGACTCAGCACACTTTAATTACATGTAAATCAACTTCGGCTATTTTTTTTCCCTTTGGGTTGTAATCCATTGTGCAATATTCGAATGAGGCACAAAAGACAAATTAGCTCGTTTTCAGATGAGGAAGCTGGAAAATCATAAATTTTGACACAAAATTCATTTTGACCCCCCAAATCCCATTTTCAAACAGCAAAGGACTGTAACAGCATGGGGCCCCAGCTCTCAAAATCTCCTCAAGCAGATTATCTGGGAAGGAGGTGCACATGCCATATTTCACTCAACAAGACTGTTAAAATATTTAGTCCAGTATTTACTGGGCAGGCAAAAATAAGACCAAGTCAACTATTTTCTAAGGAGACAACATTCTTTTCAGGCTTCTTACTAATCTTGCCAATTTCCAGCTGCAAGAACAGTACACTGAGAAAATTAAAAAAACATGTCTAGGTCAATTTTAACTTTTTGGATTATTGTCTGGCCTACATCTATGGAAAACGAAAAAGATTTATTTTTCCAAGTAGCACTGCCCTGATGCTAATGATGATTTTTGTGATTTATTTTACATGGAATACCGCTGCTTAATTGCATAAATGATCTGGCTTAATACAGGTATGAAAAAGAACCCAAACCAAAGACCTGACCAAGGAGGAATTTCACCATTGTAGCACAAGCTCCAAGAGTGCCTGGACAGCAAACCAGCTCTTGGCCCATCTTTTGGGAACTGTTCTCAGGAGACATTGTACAAAGGGGGAGAAGAGCACAATCTGGCCCCAGGTCCATAAACTGTGAGTATCACTAAGCCCATGGAAGGTTGGAGGTCTATAATAATGGTGATATTTTGCCAAACTAATATGAACTAATATGGAATATGGTACAATCTACTCTAAGCACCTAAAAGCAGCACATCTGGGAATGACATCATGACATTTAGTCATGAAAGCTCCCATGGTACTTTTTGAAGAACGAGTATTAGTTCTTATGTCCCAGCCAGATTCCAGTAGTTACAGAAATTCATCCAAAATTCCCAAACCAATTATAAGTGGATAAAGAATTGTCTTCGTGTCCTGTCCTAAAACAGTTCTGGTGAACTATCCAATAAGTGCTTTTTCCTTTGAAATGGAGGCCTTTCAGTGGTGGATACAATGATTCCTATATATAGACAAGACCCGTGTTTTTCAGCTACCTCTGCTGGGGAGAAGAGGACTGGCTGGGAAAGCTTTTCTCTCAGCACATCTACGCAGCAGCAAGACTGCAGGACAGTACTCAAGCATTATGTTGAGCACAAGAAGATGCCAGCTAATGAACTATGCATCATTCCTGCATTCCAAGGACTTATGTTCTGCCATGTTTTATTGCTCTCCTTGTTCTCAAGCTTTTCTTTGCAACTACAAGCACTAGAAAATATATTTATTTCATTAAACAAATGACTCCAAGAGCTAAGTCTTTAGAGAAAGACTCACCATACAACTGCAAGAGCTGGCAATGCTGTATGAACCAATAAGAGAAGTCTGCTATATCTGAAGAAGAGGAGGGAGAGGAAAAATGCCCTCTCTCTCCCCTGTATCTGTTGACAGCTTAGCCTTTATCAGAAACTCATTGATGCAATTCCCACCTCTCCATCCCTCGCCTTCTGGTCCAATTCTGGGTCCACTGCTGTGTGCGCGGAGGGGCCCCAGCATGCCCCCCCCAGCTCAGCGATCAGCTGTGGGGGAATGCCGGGTGCCCCCAGACCCAAGAGGCACCAATTGCCGAGCTGGAGGAATACAAGGGGGGCCCCCAGGGTGTTCCCTGGCAGACCCAGGAGCGGACCAAAAGTGCTTCTGGTCCATTTCTGGGTGTGCTGCCGAGCGTGCTGGGGAGCCCCCCATGCTCCTGTGGGACACTCCATCTACCCCAGCATCTCAGCATTTATGAGCCGCCTGGTACCTTGAGGTGTGTAGAAAAAACATTTAAAGCTGTGTCTGCGGCCAAATCAAATCTTTCCGAATCTCTCCAAATTGATTTGGAGGGTTCCAATTCAATTCAGAGAGATAAAAGGGTCTCCTGATTTGATTCGGATTCAGAGATTCGGCCACTGAATCGGGCTGAATCTCTGCCAAATCGAATCAGCAACCAAAGCTTCGCACAGCTGTACTGTCTAAGGCAGGATCATCCCTATCCAAATACATTATCTAATCTATTAGCAAAACTACCATCAACACCGACCCAACCACAACACATAACACCTTAACCTGCCACAGGTAAAGCAAGGGGACACTGGCAAACAATGTTCTGCGGCTGCAAAGGTTGTTAAAATATACCTCCATTACAGAGGAGTAATACCACAGTCCATACCTATCTGGCCACAGAATTCCTTCGAAACCCCAAAGGCATAAAAACCATGAAACCCCTTAAACACAGGACACAATATTTTCTTTTTCCAAAATCCAAGCATCCAAAGCCATTCAAAACATCTTCTCAGAATTTTTCATTAATTGAATCTCTGACGCTAATTTAGCCCTTAGAAATGGATGTTTTTCTTTATGCCTGCAATGGTTAGCATTGGACTACACACAAATAAAAATGCTCTGAGCAGAGGATTCTGGGACCAGTACACATGGCCCCTGCTGTGATATTAAACTTTAGGGTATATGCTTGCTAACAGTGAGATGCAGTAGGTTGTCGAACTATCAGAAACAAGTGGAAGAAGTTTTTATTTACTACAAATGGACAGGTCATAGAACTGAAACAGCAGAGGACACATTAACTGACTCAACAAACATTTTCTAGCTGTCTTTATCATTGTAATTGCATATTCCTATCAGAAATTATCCTGAACAACGTATCTTTTCTTTACATTCAGAAGTCTTTGGTGTCTTATTCTAGACATTCAGGAACACCACATTGCTCTGTACAGAGCATACCATACTTGCAAATGCACACTCGCATAGCTACAAAAGTTGCAGTTGTGGCACAGAAATGACAGCTGCTTGATGGTACAAATATCCATACTGGAAAAACAGGTGATAATAAAATCTTAAAGCATATGCAAGTACTAAGCAACCCATTTATGGTTTGCCAGCAGCTGTTCTAATGACCCCACCCTGCTTGCCACAGGTATTAATTTAAAGTACGCTACCCACCCTAAACTTCCACATACAGGCATGTACCCACAAGCGTGCTGGCTTTTACCCACCCACCTTCCCCCACATACATTATCCCAACTTCTTTCAAAGTGTTTGAGCTACTCTAGACCAGGCTGAAAATGAATATAGAAAAGTTCAACTAAATCAGACTATGAAACCTCCATTCTGTATAGAAAAAAAAAGGAAAGGAAAGGAAGAGACTCTGGGAGAGAAGTGGGGGTGGGGGGGAAAGAATTATGAAAGATGGGTTCTAGTTTCATGTTATCATTTTACAGAATGAGATTTCTAAGAGAGACTAAGAGAAAAACCATGCTATTAATTAAATCTTTTTACAGTCTCGTGACTTTTATCGTGCACTTTTTGTTCTGAAAATTCTAACATAACTGTGCAGAATTACATAAAAGCAAAGTAAAGCCCCTCCTTTCCCACCATAATGCATAATATTAAAGGGTGGGGAACAGAGATCTATCTATTCATGGGGAGCATATTCTCTATCTATTCATGTAAGGTGGTCTTTTTTCCCCTTTTTTTTATAACACCAAAAAAGAATACAACTAAGTAGAGCATTATTGCCCTCTAAAATACATACTTTTCACTGTACCTTTCTACTCTGATGTCATTTCTTGCCTCCTCTGAGATGGCCTTGGCTGTTACAGCTATGGCATCCTTCTCAGGTACAGGAAGGAGTGAGTGACAGGGCTCAGGAAAGTTGCTGAGGTTATGGAAAAAGCAGTGACATGATTAGTTAGTAGGAAAGTGGTCATTCTAAATTCGTATAATTTCGAATTAGCATGTATATCATAGCAGCAATTCAAAAGTGATGCAGAAATCTACAAAAGAAAATAAAGTTTGTTAACTGGTTTAAGTAGCTACTGCTTTACTTTGAAAATAAAAGCATTCTTAGGCTCCCAGAGATGTTCTGTACTTATGCAAACTCAGATTAAGAAAGTTATGCATCCAAAATCCTGCCTTAGTATAGAGGTAAGTGAGACAAACGCAATAAAGCTAGCTACCTGTCATGGGGGACACTGAATAATATCTAAAATCAAAAACAGTGACAATCTGGCTAGCATATATCATGCACATTTTGGACAGTATACGTTTGGTAACTTATATTAGACTAATCAAGATTGTGCAGTAGTTGATTTTTTCCCCCTCCTTCGTACTGCAGCCCACAAAGAGAGCACTGCAGGCCTGATTTCATTTGATCACCTAAAGGTGGGCAAAACATATCATTTTAAGGCTCCTAAGGAGCTTTTGCTTGCCTAACTTCAAGAAACCAAGTGTGAAAACTGGGATCCATGAATACCATCATTACAGATGAGTTAAAGAATCAACAAAAAAAAAAAGTAAATCGGGCTGTTTAAAATCAAGCTCTTCACATGCCTTCAAAAGTCTCTTGCTATATTCAGGCTTTAAAAACAATTTCAGACATTACATTTGGATCAAAAATAGAAGTGGAATGTATTCAAGAGCAGCTAAATGAGGGCCATACTTTATAATTACCTGCCCTAGAAACAATGGATTTATCTATGTAAAGTTTCTATCAACCAGGCTACTGGCAACTCTGTTTTATACAATTAATTTCAAGTAAGTACCTTTCAGCTGATATCCTGGCTTCAGCAGTCTGAGATGAGCTTTTGTGATCCAAATGCATTTCGCTCTGCTGATTTTCAACATTAACATTTGTACTGGCAAAATGCTCCTCTTGCTCCATCCCTGTGATAGTCTCCCAGGGATGTGTTTTTGTATATGTCCCTTGATCTTGAATGCTGGCTTGAAAATCTGTGTTTTCGCCAGTGAATAATGCCCCTGCAATACCCGTTTTCAGGATGTCTCCTTGTTGCTTATCACTGTACATAGAAGCTTCTATCTCTGCTGCGCTTAACGTGGTGTCACTTTGTTCTTTTACATCTCTCTTATTCACAGTGCCAAGTGCTTTTTTAGAGTCATCTCGGGAACGATCAACATGGCTTACTTCATTTATTAAGTAATCTATTAACCCATGAACTGTTGATTCTTTTTTCTGCTCTGGATCTTGAATGTTGTCTAACATTTCCAGGCATTTTTTATTTTCCAAAGCATCCGGCATTATTTGTGTGTTGTCTTCAGACTTAATGTCATGCATAAGATTGCTGGGGAGCGGTATTTCCTGATTTCCACTGGGTGACATAGGAAAATCATTCTTTTCTACTTCACACTTGCAGAAGTCTCCAGATGCTTCTGTTGATGCTGACATGTCACAAGTGCCCTGAGCAGTGCTTGGTGGTTCACTTTCCTTGCTTTTCTTCTGCTCATTTGGCATAAGTTTCTGGCATTGATTTCCATAGAGTATTAGATCTTCTTTAACTAAGACTGGTTCTGCATTAGCTTGCCTAATTAAATTACAATTCTCTGCCTCTAGTACTGCAACACTTTCCAAATCCCGCTCCTGAGCGGTGCCTGTACGTTCTGAAGAGGTACCCGTTTTAGTGGGCTGCTGGTTATTGTCATGAGACACGATGACGTTCATAGGTGTTGTTTCATCAAATGAGGCAGATTCCAGCATTTGTACCTCTAAGCTCACCTGAGCTCCATCATCAACACTGCTAATACGTGAGTTTTCTTCTCTTTCCATCTTTTCACTGTTCGGGCTGTCATTTAGCTCGAGCAATTCAATTGGAGACTGCTCGACAGCTTTAAAACCATCCAATTGGGAATCCTTCTTTTCTGAAAAGGAACAGGGCTGCTTCTGTTCCTCAATGTCCTGGACCTTTGGGTGCAACAACATATCTTCTTGCTGTACAGATTTCTGTTCAGGAACTTTGCTGGAGATCTCTGAATCTACAGGCAATTCTTGCCCTTCTGTTTTGAAGTCACTGTCTTGTCCTGTATTATAGATGTTTCCATCAACCGTTTTATCGATGGGTTGTGAAAAGCTCTCAGCACTTCGGCGTTCTGGTGCATCTTTAAGCCCAGAACTCTGCCTGCTGTCTGCATGGTTTTCAGATCTGAGCTGGGGCAATTCGGGATTCAGAGCACCATGTACCGTTTTCTTAAATATGTTGCTGATGTGCTCCCTGAAGTCTGGCAAGCTGGCACCAAAACCAAAGGTCTTAGAAATGGGAACCTCATGCTCCCTTTCAGAGTTTTCTGCAGACTGTTTGGAAATATCTGTGTCTGGCTTGGCTCCGCCGTTAGCCTCTTTCAGAACATTTTCCTTTTTTTCTGAACTCCCAGGCTTTTCTAAGATCTTAGTGCACTTGTCATCTGTGCAGATATTTGTTGCAATTTCCTCATTACATTCTTCTTGTTTACCAACAGATGAAAGGCTCGAAGCCCTCTTTCCTAGGGTAGGCAGACTGAAGAGAGACTCTGCTGAACTGTCACTCTGCTGTGCTTTGAAGTTTACATCACTTTTTGTTCCTTTAGATTTAATTGCAGATATCTCTTTCTTCAGCTTCTCAAAATTAAACTCTGATAAATTTCCTGAAAACTGTCCTGCATCAGCAGTCTCAGGTGATGTTAAAATGTTCTCCCCTTCAGGCTGGCAGCTTAGGGTATGAATAGTTGTTTCTTTCACAGAAGTATTCTCCACCAAAGTGTTTTCTAAATGTACCACTTCAATGCTGTTTTGAGCAGCTTGGCTTGTATGCGGTGACGAGCCCTCTAAGTGTCCAGGGAGAATATCCTTGCTAGCATCTTGCAAATCAGAATTGGCTTCCAAGACACTTTGGCGTGTTGTAACTTCCAGCCCATTATTTAGCGATTCGCCTGCAGTACTATCATCCTTAATGTTTAAAGGCTCCTGGTTTGCTGTGCTCTGATGATCAAGTGCAAAGACTGATGTGGAAAGAAAGGGGATTTCTGTTAGGCAGCTAACTGGCTGAGGCTCATTCGGTGTTTTTTTAACGCAGTCTAATTTACACAAAGCATTGTTGGCAGCTACTTCCAAGTGCTCCTGTAACGTAGGGTATTCCTGTGCCCCTGAAACTGTATCAGCATGCGGATGGCTTATTTCTGTGGCAGCAACATCCCGTTCAAAATTTGTTTTTGTGCTGTCATCTTTTTGCATGATCTCTCTATCAGAAGTCAGCTCCTTTGCTGTTTCCAGATCTGAGCTTTTTGTTTCTACTTGTATTTTTTCTTGAGTTTCTGTACTGGGTATTTGAGTATCGTTTTTATCTTGCTCAGGACCATTACCAGCATGCGATACTTTAAAATCAGTTGGCACGGTCTGTGGTATATCAGTGGCATTTACTGAATCCTGTGCCTCTGCAATAGAGTCTAGAGCGTCAACCCCACTTTCACCACTTCTGTCTGTTGTCCTG
Source organism: Alligator sinensis (assembly GCF_000455745.1). Lineage (NCBI taxonomy): Eukaryota > Metazoa > Chordata > Crocodylia > Alligatoridae > Alligator > Alligator sinensis. The sequence continues at coordinate 1,020,831 of NW_005842133.1, read as the reverse complement.
ACTACTTGTAGATTTATGTCGGATGCTTGGGAAAATGGATCATTCTGACATGCTTCGTCCTGGTTACTAACTGAGATCAAAGAGTCATTCTCCTGCTCGGGCTTGCCTAAGGCTTGCCCGCTGACGCAAATTTCTTCTGCCTTTAGATCTGTTTTAGTTTGATCATTGTATTCTTGCAAAGTAGTCACCTTTAGATCTAAATTTTTCTGCAAATGCTCACTTTGGCCCATATTCCTCTGCACTCCAGCCGTACTCATATCCAAGTCATTTCCTTTTGTAGCATCAGAATGACATTTGAATGGTTTTGCCCCTAACACAGGAGGTTCTGTCTGGATGCTGCCTGTAATATCTAGTGATGTTTCTGATAGGTCCTGGAGGTCACTCTGATAACTTTTCTCCAATACATGCTCATGTTTTGGAGCTGTTGCCTTACACTTGTCTCCATCCTTAGCTATCACAGCTGTCAGATTGCTTTGGTGCTCCTTCTTTTCAAGTCCCACATAGGAAGCATGCTCCTGAATACTGTTGGTAGCGAAGTCCGTACTCTCTCTTTGCTCTGCATGTAGTAGGGTTACTGAAACTTCTGTCATTTCTTGCATTTCTACAGTATCACTTTCTAATGGCTCTGGGCAGCCACTTTTGTCACACTCAGAGGGTCCTATTTTGCCACTGATTTTGCTGTCACGCAGTTCTTCTATATTCCCTTGTGTTTGCTGCGAACTGAGCTCCACGGTGTTTGCTGCTGCTTTGGGGGTTTCTGGCTCAAACAGTGGCACACTTTTGTTCCTTTCTGCAGCCCCTTGTTCCTGCCAAACTTGCAGTAGTGTATCAGATTTGCATGCACCTGTCAATGCCAAAACTTGGTCATCCACAAAACTTTTCACGTCCACTCCACAGTGCTCCTGTGCAATTCCATTATTGTCTTTAATCTCTACAGTACTGCTTTGTTCAATAACATTTACACGTATCTGCTCAGGATCACTCTCGGGGACTTTAGTTACTTGATTGTTCTGTTCTTTGTTTTCATATACATAAAAGGCCTGTCTAATTTTTACAGCAATGCAGTCTGCAGTTCCTGCCAATTCACATAAGCCCTCAAATTCAGGTTCTATTTTGGGTGTTTCTACATTTTCTTCAGACCCTCCATTGCTTTGGAATAGTTTGTGATGCTTAGCCTCGTACGCTGACTTCAGTATAGTTTCTTTAGCACCAGCCTGTTCCCAGGATTCATCCTGCTTAGTCTGCATAATGTTATTGTTCTCAGGGTGCAGGGGCAGTGAACTGTGTGCATTAACTAAGCAAACCTTTTCAGTCATCTTACTGCCTGGCACGTCTAAACTTTTGTCTTCTTTCTCACTGTTAACATGATTGCAACTCGGCAGGCTCTCTTCCCTGGGTAACTGTGGTGCTTCCAAAAGGGGAAAGCTGCACTTATCCTCCAAGTTATGCATGGCAATTGCTTTATCTTTGCTCACTTGTTGAAGTTTGCAGTGGAAATGGAGTATCTTGTCTTCAGATACCTCCAAGCCGCTTTCTGAATTCATAGGCTTTTGCTCAGCCTTTTCACCGACATTGGTTTTTAAACTCTGTTCTGAAAAGTTGATTTCTTTGGAAACCTCACCCAAGCTGGCATCCTTCATGTCCTCCTTGTCGCTGTTAATAAAGTTTAACAACAGCCCTTCTGCCTCATTAAACCCTTCAGGTAATCCCCTGGTTTGGGCCACTTGCGCTTCCTCTGCTTGGTCTTCCTCCATAAAGACTTCATTTTTTTCTCCAGGCACTGTGGTGTCTGTTTCTTTGAGATGCAGTTCTGGGGTTATATTCCCAGAAGTAAAACTTAATGAATCATTTTCCGGTGACCGTCTTTCATCCACCAAGGTGGGACTCATAATATTTTCTGTGTTAGAAAGTGTGATGCTTTCTCCAGACACACTCTCAGGTTTTACGATTCTGTTGCTGTTGCCTTGATCTTCTCTGCTACCAGATGAAACATTTAGTTTTTGCTCTTCATCCACAAGAGGCAATGGAGGCACATTGAAAGGCTCAGTGTGAACAAACAAATCTACCTTGGGAACCTGTCTTTCAAACATGGGTTTGGGTGTTTTGGAAGTTGGTTTTTGTCCATTGTGCCTGGAAGGGTCTTGACACTCATTTACCAGCATGCATTCCCTTAAAGGATCTTCTACCTTTGGTACCAGGAACAGCTCTGGAAGGTTAAGAGCCAGGCCTGGCATTAAAGTGCATGCTTCCAATTGCTTCCCATTGTTTTCAGAAGGAGGTTGGTTTGATTCAACCCCTTTACCTGCCGTTATATCTCCACTACCTAAGCTGATAATATTTCCAAGCTCAGTATTATCAACCAAATTCTGAGCATTCACAACTGCTCCATATTTTTCACTGTCTGGGCCTTCTGTTGTTGGGTGATTTAGGATTAAGGTTTCCTCTTTCATTAACAAACCCTCTCTACCATCTGCGTGCTGTCCACCTAGCTGTATTACATTCTGCTCCTGATGACCTACTTCCAAAAATCCCGGCTCCTCTTGAGTGGTAAAATAATCTTCTGCGGCTTTACCCTGGGGTAATGAGATGACATGTGGCTCCCGCTTGTCACCCAGCTGCTCACTCTGCCATAATGGTTGCAATTCACTTGAATTTGCTGGGATAATGTCTTGTATCCAAGTAGCTTCTGTAGAAGGGCTGGATTCCAAGCTTGCAATTTTTGGATCATCGTCACTCTTTTTGAGAGGATAGGCAGTGGTATTGTCACGTTTTGGGCCACTGTCCACAAATAGGGCATGTGCTACTCCTAGGTCTTTGTCATTCACAGGGGAAAACACTATTGCACTGCTATTTGGGGCTGGTAAATCATCACTGCTGCCTGTCAAATCAGCTGCAACATATTCATTGGCACATTCCGCAAAAGGCATTGAGATAGGCAGGCTTCTCTCCTTAGCATCTGCTCCTGCAGCCTGGATTAAGAAGCTGGAGCCAACTTGTTCTCCATGTTCTTTCAGGGTATTGCTCTGGCCTGTCCCCGCTGAAGACACTGCACATGAATGCGGATTGAGTAAATCTTCGGCAGTGTAGCTACAGATGCCTTCATTACCGATGCTGCCAATAATGGAAATGTTTATTCATTTCATGTCAGAATAGGAAATGGAGCAAAACATAAAAACAGCTCATGCCACTGAAGTTTCAAAGCCATGCAGCACATGCATTGAAAAGCTAACAACCTGCTCTCAAGAGGCAAGGTGTCAGAGAGACACGCTGCAGTTGCTCAGGCATTACATTGAAGCTTACATTTCTCAGCTTTGTCTTGTTGCCATCACGCTTATTGTTACCTCTCCAGAAATGCATTTAATAAAGGGGTTCCCTTTCAAAGTGCTACAGAGAAACAAGAAAGTCCTAAAATATTAAAAGCTAAGGGGGAGGGGGAGGGGTGAACCACACCACAGAAATGTTTTAATTTTTTCTAGAAAAATCCTATCAGCGAAGTTTAAAAAAAAAAGGTTGTGTAGCATTAAAGGGGTGTGATGTCCATTATCATCACCATTATTTCACAGTGCTTTGCTTAATCTTCAATTAAGCAATAAAGGTCCCATCTGTCAGACACTCACTTCCTGGTATAGGGCTTATTTTGTGAGTTTGGCAGTTCCACTGATTTTATGTGAACTATTCATAGAAAAAAGCACTACACCTGCTGTAAAGAACAGGCACGTTTTATGACGAGGTCAAAAGTCACAGTACATAGAGCTGCGCTGTCATGAAATACTATACAATTTGCCAGGTCCTTCAATGCGTATAATTGATTATGGTATACATTTTTCCATCAAGGAAAGGAAGGTCATGGCAGAAGAAATAAAGCAGAGAGAGAGAGAGAGAGAGTGTGTGTGTGTGTGTGTGTGTGTGTGTGTGTAAGGGATGGGGTGAAGAGTGTGTCTATGATTCTTCATCCATTTCTTTCCCAATTGACTAACTATGCTCATTAAACAGTAATCATCACCAATATTATCACAAAATGGTATCAGTAATGATTCAAAAGAAATGTCATGCTGCTGAAAGCAATTGGAAATGTGTGTTTGGATTGGGAAGAAAACAAACCTTTTTTCTGCTCAGAGTGTGTTAATGGTGAACTCACGCATAGTAAAAAAAAAATAGCTTGTACTAATATTTAAAAGTGATATGCTGTGCTCCACAAGTTCAAAGCCCTGCACAGACTTTAAAGTCTGATTTCCTGCAAAGTGCTCAGCATCTTCTGCAAACTGGAATGTGAACTGGACTCTAAATAGTTCATCTTCAGAAGACCTGTGAGGCACATAAATTATCCCCACTTTGCATGTAGACCACCTGAGACAAAGCATGAAAGTGAGTCATTGGCAGAAGCCAAAGGTAGTACTCATCAATTTCTGGCTTTTAGACCTGCACTTAGATCAGATCAACAACACTGGGGCTCAGATGACTATTGAAGCAGACAGACAGAAAACTTGAGGTTGTTGTACCGTACACGTTGCCCAATGTAATTCCAGTTACATTATACTGTGAATAGTCCTGTTAGTAAAATAGGTTTCCTTTAAGAGTGCTACATAAGCCAGGATGCCATCCTTCCAAATGACATCATTTCCTCAGATCCCTAAAACCAATCTGACTTTTGCAGACTATTTTGTTTTGTTTTTTAATTGGGCTTTGAAATGGTTATCCACCTGAGTGGTATTTGCTCAAACAAGACCAGATGGGTTTAATGTGTAACATAAAATGAGTTTCAACTTAACTTGTAAAAATGATTTCTCTACTGTGAAGTCTCCCTGACAATCTTCAGGTTGCTGAAGATCCCTCTAAATACTTTGGTTGCTGACCTTAATGTTGATATAGATAGCAATGGTACCTGGGATATTTCACAAATTTACAGAAGTTTAGGGCTGGAAGGGACCTTGTGAGATCATCAGGTCCAGCCCCCCTGCTCCAGGCAGGAAAGACTGCTGGGGTCAAATAACTGGGGTCTTCATCAAGCCAGGAAGTATCAGCATGCTCTTATTGAGGTAGAAAATTATTTTCATTGATACAAATTTATTTTATACTAAATACAGCCTGGGTGGGGAGAAGTGGAGCAACATCCACATAAATCTGGGCCAGAATCAATTTTAATTTTAGCTTTCTGTTCTTTTAGCAGCACAAAACCTCCTTAAAGGTGCTAGAAATAGAAAATAGAAAGCATGGTGGGACGGCACCTTAGGGCATTTGTACACATGCTTTTACCACAGTGCTGGGTGCTTTTAAAAGCATCAGGTGCTGTGGCACATACATTTGTATAAATGGTGACATGCGCATCAGTGCTAAGAAACTGGCAGCAGTGCACTTTTGAACTAAAACACATCAAAAGTGCACCACTGCCATTTTCTGCGTGCTGACATGCATTTCTCCACTTGTGCAACTGCATGCGATTAATCGAGTCTGCTCCGATGTGTTGGATCTCAGGCGCATCGCAGCATGAAAAGGTATGTGTATAAATGGCCTTAGTGACTAATTAGTTCAGAGAGTGATTAGCTTTTGTAGGCCAAAGCCTACTTCATGAAAGCTCCAGAATAACTTGGCTAACTAGCAAGAAAGTAAAGAGAGTCCTCAAGTTGATCTGGCTGTATTCTCTGCCTCAGCTTCTGCATCTCCCTTCCGGTGTCAGCAGCTGCCAGAATGGGTCATCAGGACAAGCACAGCATCTGACAAAGTAGGTTGCCATCTATGAAAGCTCATGCCTCCTGAACCTGTTTCTCTAAAGTGCTTTCCTGCCTTGCCTTCTGCCTCACTGCAGACCAACAGTGCTAACAACCTCTGTATTTAATAGGAGGTGTTATGTGCCTATGGTTCTGAAAGTTTGTTCCTAGAGAAGTTACTTGTATCATATAAAAACAAACAGGAAAAGAGGTTTCTAAATCCATCTCCAGAAGACTGTGCATGCCTACAGCTTTAGATAAAGCGCCATGAGTTAGAGCCCCTCCTCCCTGACCTGACAGATGTTCACATGCTGGGTCACAGGAGGGCTGGAGCCTGCCTGCACGGGGAGTGGCAGCACAGAGCTGCTGGCTGCTTTGAATGGCCAGAGCAGAGGGGGGAGCAGAGTATAATGGAGCCCCCTCACCTCACAGCCCTCCCCCCCCCCAGGTATGGGGAGGAGCCGAACTCTACACTTCAACTCTGGCCATTCAAAAGCAACTGGAAGCTCTGTGCTGCTGCTGTTAAGAGCCCCACATGGGAAGGTGGGAGAAGGCAGCCCCCACCTTGCCTCATGGGCCCAGCTTGGCTCCCTCCAATATCCCAGCTGAAGTAGCTGGGGGAGGCCCATGAGGCGAGGGGGCTCCATTTCACCCTGCCCCTCCACTCAGCTCTGGTTATTCAAAAGCAGCCCGCATTTCTGTACTGCCCCTCTCCTCCCTGGAGCCTTCCTGGAGGGAACACAAGTTCCCTAAGGAGCTCTGCTTTAGAGTGCCTTAACCTAATACTTCATTTGGCCAGGGTTATTTTTTCATGCAGTCGCCATTTTAAAAGCACTCTGTAGTCATGCACGTGTATTAAGTCACAGCTACAGAGCACTTTCAGGGGGCTAATTGTGCAAAAAATTAACCCTGTGTGTAAGCGCCCTGTATGAGAGTTAGATATAGAACACAGTAGGCGCAATGGTTTGTATAACGAATGTTGCCAACATATTAACCCAGCTTTATTAGCCGACTTGCAACAAAGCAAAGTACTTAAAAAAGTTAATGGTGTGGAATCAAAAATAAAGAGTCTGATAAAGATAAAGAACAAGGGTGCAAACTGTAACTGATTCCTGCCATTGACTGGAGACCCTAGTGGTGCATGTGACATCAGAATGATACCTACAGATGTTCACACTGTACAAGCCCTAGCAAGTTCAGAGTGGGTACATCTTCTTGAATAGGGGTTATGAGTTTGCGATCTGTCTAGCTGCATGCTCATAATAACTTTTAAGAGTTACGTTAGCAGACTCATTCCCCAAAGAAGATTTGCAGCAAGGTAGGGAGGGGGGAGGGAAAGGGGCAGCAATTCTGCAATCAAAGATACTTAATACTGTGCACTCATTACAGTACACAATATCCCTTTGTGATCCTGGTTTGGACTACATGCCGGATCTTGTTCATTTCTTCCAGGTGACACACACGATTTGAACGCACATTTTAACCGTTAATGTACACTAAGCAGAAACAGATAGGCAATGCTCATATGTGCTATATCAGTAGGGGGATAACCTGTTTGGCAACTGTGCCACAAATTAGCCACACACCCTCCGAGTGCCACTCTGATCCCCATCCTCTATCCAATCAACTTCTCTGCTTTCTGCTCCCTGTCCTGTGCTCCCTGCCTGATCTGCTGCTCTGTTTTCTGCTCCCAGTCCTATCTGCACTGTGCTGCTTGTCTCCTCCACAGTCTGCTGCATGCCACATAGAGAGGCTGACCTCACCATGTGTGAAACACATGCCACAGGTTGGCCACGTCCATGTTATGGACGTTGACAGCTTAAGTGTCTGGGTTTTATATGGCATAAATGTCATCTTCTACCCTATGTCAATTTGTTAATTTTATTCTTGGCTTTAATAAAGTCTTTAGTCTAAAGCAATTTTAAATAAGGAGCAAGAGGCAAATTTGAGACATTTTTTAGACATTATTTGGAATACAGAACATAATTCCTTGAATTTATTCACGGGCAACTTATAGCAATCTTTTCTATTTTACATTATCCTGTTCTTCTTCCAACAAGTTTATCAGATCATCAAGGAAGGACTGCAGATAACTCAGTCTTCTGCTACATATGAGCCTATCTCTTTGAAAACGTATTAGGAATCAATAATTACCCGGAGGCAGGATGCATTTCTAGCCAATCTTTTCACCATATTTTGATATGATCAAAATATGTTCTCTCCCTGAAAGTCTTCTCAAATATGGAACAAGTGCACATTGTCTGCTGGGATTACTTGGTCTATCTTTGTACAGAATTTGTACTTGCTTGAAATCCTTAAGGAAAAATTAATACCAAAGGGTAGCATTGAAAATGAGCACATACAAATGAGAAAATGTAAAAGAGCAGAGGAGTTCTTGTAGTTTTAACAAAGCTCAAGGCCTATTAAGTCATTTTGCTGAGGTTAGTTGTTGCATGTACTGAAAGATATAAAAGGCTGTAATCCTGGAGATGTAGGTTCATGTTGAAATTTATGTCTAGGAGTGTCCCTTTGCACTTTGTGTGTTTGATGGGAATTACTCAAACGCTTCAAGTTAAGCACATGTTTAAGCATGTGCAGTACTCAAGTCTAAACTATAAAAAGATTTGAAGTTGTTTTGCATAAGAAATAACTTTTAAAAACATAACTTGCCTGCAGTCAAACATTTAAAGTCACTGACTACAAAAGTTAAAAATCATGTAGTCTGCTCCAAATTTTAGAAGTAGGATTGGCATGTTCTTGTAGTCACGATGGTCCAGGAAAGATGCAAGAAGCAAGGGGTTTTTGTTTGGATCTGGTGATACTATTTGCTGAAC
>NW_005842133.1:1003500-1012261 GCF_000455745.1 Alligator sinensis | reverse complement strand
GCAGCGTGGCACCTCAGGACTAATTGGTTCAGAGGCATAAGCTTTTGTAGGCAGCAGCCTACTTTATCAGATGGTATGCATGGGCTTTCTGCACATCCATTCTGCGAGTACTTCTGATTAAGTAGGCTTTTGCCTATGAAAGTTCATGCCTTTCTAAACCAGTTAGTCTCTAAGTTGCCACCCTGCTTTGCCTTCTGCCTGACTTGAGGCTAACACAGCTAACCATCTCTCTTTTGTTGGAGCAATAACACTAACAGACATGGAGATGCTTTGTATAAATGCATTAATGCTGTATGTTGACTTGGAAGTAGGGATGTTTATTGAATGATTATACTGGGGTATTTATTATGGCAGTAAGGTTGCTTACAGACATTTAAAAAAATCCCCCAAAACCCCCATGCTTTACCAGAAGCAGTAGCATGTTAGTTCAATCTGGCTCCACAACATCTGTATAGATCAAGCACTTCAGTGGGGCTTTTTGGCACTTTTATTTAAAGCTGATTCAGTCAGCTATTAGACAAAAGTGCCAAAAAGCCCCACAAAAGCACCCAGTCTATACAGATGTTGGGAGAGCCAGGTCCAACTAACATGATGCTTCTTCTGGGTATGGCTGGGCTTGGTGCGGGAACTGCCCAGTTTAATGTAAAGCTCAGTTTTTTTGTTTGCTATTTAACGTCTGTAAGCAGCCTGAATGGGCCTAAACAACAGGGCTGTCGGGGAAAACAAGCTGAAAAGGAAACAGTGACTCAAGATAAGCCCTCCCACAGTAAACATGTCAGGTTGCTAGAGACAACGCCCAAACTATTAGGCTTCCTGATAGGACATGACTTCAGCTAAATTACAAAACTACTTCTAGCGCAAAGTACCAGTACTTCTAAAAACAATTAAATACATGACACTATTATATATGTATAACATATATAATAAAATATATGTATAAATATATGACACTATTATAATTCTAAATTACAGGAATTTGTTTCTAAACTTTTGCTTTGCCAAAACTATACTGTTTTGTAATTCTACATGCAAGAAATGTTGGTATTAATCTAAAACACTGCACATACGTGACATGGTCAGCTACAGCCGTTCTGCTATAGCCACATTTAGCAATTCTATACCTGCTTACAGCTGGGGTCTGTGAACTTGCATCTTCCTTAATATCCAGACCAGCAAAAAGAAGATTATGGCACCTAACTCCTTGCTGGGGATCATCTTCTTTCAAATCAAACACTACTGACCAGCTCTCTCTGCCTGGGCTGGAGCAGGAAAAAAAGAAATACTTACTATATGGGATTTTAAATGTAGGTATTTGTTCTTGTTAATCTCAATATATCAAGAGCCTATCACGTTTTTATAGGATGTTTTTGGAAAGAAAAATAAATCAACTCCTTCCTGCTAAACTCAGTTTGTACAGGTCAAATTCTGCTTGAATAAATAGTGGAGTAACTCTACTGGAGTAACACAGACAGCACAGAATATGGCCAACTCTATTGTTACATGCTCAGAATAGACCCAACATCAAAAGCCACAAGGAGGTCAAGCTAGCTCTATACCACAAACTTTCAATTTTAGGTAGCTGTGATCTTAAACACACTGCTCCATATGGGCTACCTCTGGAACCAGTAGCAATGTAGGTCTCTCCATTCATGTGATGATGCAAGCAAGCTAATTAATACTGCCATTCAAGAGGGGTAATTAGCCCATACACAGTGCCATATGAACACAACTACATTGCTTCTGGGTCAAATGGTAGCCTGCACAAAGAGCTGTATGTGTTCAAGGGTACCACTCCCTGGTATGACTGAGTTACCTAGTACAGACCTGCCCATGTTAAATCAGATTACTTAGCAACAGTTTGCTCCTCTGATTGGCAATAATTGTCATGCACCAAAGAGCAAAAGGACAAAAGTTAAAGTTTAGTTGTAAAAAATTCTGATATAGTGGAAAAATTCTACACATTTCTGACTAACACAGAGGCCAGATGCCATCAGAAAAAATCTAAGGGCATTTCTAGATGACACTTTTTAGCTGGTTTAAAGCAGGTTAAATGCCTTTTGCACCACTTTAATGGTATTGCTGTATGCACATTCAGCAGCGTACTGCACATTAATTCTAGCCACTGTAACACATTCGGAGGCATAATGCACCTTAAATGACTTTGGGATGCAGCAAATGACTTTGGGGTGCTGCAAAGTAAAACACCTCTGAGGAATTTTGGTTTCTTAACCTAAAGCTGCAGAGGGAAGCACCGGGCTCTGTGAGGCTCAGGGGCTGTGCAGACAGACCATGCAGGCAGCCCAGCAGCAGCCTGGGAAGGCAGGCTTCACAAAAAGATCTCCCTACCCGGACCTGACCTGAGCTGTGAGGGGGCCTGGTGCTCCCATCCGCAGCTGCAGCGCTCCCCAGGACTGCCCAAGCTGGGTGCCTGCGGGCAGGTGCTGCCTGGGGGGGGCACGGGGGCACCACTGCCATGGAGGGAAGCACGAGCCCCTCCCTCCCCGCACAGCACAGGGACTGCTCTGCCCCCCAGCAGCTCACTCTCCCTTCCCTGCTGCTGCAGAGGCAGGTAAGGATTGGGCTCCAACACAGGTGTCCACAACACGGGGGTTTACTTTGCCTTAAATTGACGCGGTGTTTTAAAAAAACCCCACTGCTTCAATTTAGGGAGAATTAAACCCCCATGTCGTGTACAAATGCCCCAAGTCCCCCTATTCCTTCACAATAGTACAGACAAGCCTAAAGCCTGGCTGCAATGGGTTTCACACCTGAATGGCTGGAACAACTTGTAAGAATTTGGATTTATTGAGAAATAAGAACATTTTCCTATTTCCCTACCTAGCTGTAGCCCCATATCTGAGGAAAGCCTCATCCTGTGACTTTTTTGTGGGAAACTTCCCCAGATTTTGAGGACTACGATGAAGTATGCTATTTTGGTAAACTCAAGTCTCTTCCCTCTAACAGATTCATAGCCATTTGTGTCACTTCTCTTATTAATTCTATCCTCTCAACGACAAAAATAGATAGAGATGATGTGGCCCTAAATGAAAGCAGTTTAAAGCACAAATGGAAACCATTTTGACAAGGGTCAGTAAAAATTCTCTAATCTCAATGTTCCTCCCCCTCTTTTTTAACCCATTTTGGGGTTGGTTATATATTTTAAATTTCAAAATTCTGGTGAAGTTCTGTTCTAAAATGTGGTGGGGAGTATATAATGGAAAATATTAAGAAAATCCTTTTATTTCCGCAGAGCTCCTAAACAAGGTCCTAATGATTTAGTGCTCCTGAGTTTCTCACACTGTAAAGGCTACATTCCACTGTTGATTTATGGAGCGATTTAAAACTTTTCAATATATCAACAGCTGCTATGTGAAACACTTCCCACTTCAAGGAAACACCTGGGGATCTCAAGCTTTTGCAAATATTTAATGCATTAAGTCCTTCAACATCCAAATATTACTACTTCCATTTTACAAATATCTAAAATGAGGTGCAAAGAGTTTAAGAGCCTCTCCCAGGGTCAGCCACATGAGTCAGTATTAGATTCATAATAAAAGCCTGATTGCCCAGGTTTTTTCCCCATGTTTCTATCACAGATCCATCCCCTTCCAATATTTTAATGTTCCTGTGATGAATTAAAATGGCTCTTACATATGGATCTCACAGGAATTTTTCCACATGTGATTCTTAAAGCAAAATGCTAAAATTTCTGACAACCCAAGTGCTTTCTGATAAAGGAATAGAGGAAATATATTTCAGAAATATTCTTTTGAGCTAGGAAAAAAGCAGCAGGATATCAAGGATGACCTACATGAGAAGGTCTCAGAAGGTCATAGGAATTAACTGTGTTACAGATATTGGGAGCAAGTTTATCTCAGTAAAAAGATGTGCGAGAACAGCGGAGTTGTAGTTTCAAATACATGCTTCTCATTTTACACAGTAGCCTTACAAAAGGGGGGTGACTGGGGTACCATCCCTGGTTACCCACTTAGAGGCAATGCAAGAACAGCAGCCACCGCTACTGCCAGCCCATCTCTTGCTGTTGCCACACAGGGTGCAGACTGTGGTAGTCCCACCTAATTTTACAGGAGTATAGCAATAGATAACTGTAGAAATGTTGCTATGTTAAAATCAGGGCTATCTATCTAGTGCCAGCCCTGCTAGTTTATATCTATTTCTTCTTGCATTTTCTCCTTTCTGCTAATGTATATCCCTCTGTGTATTAGAGATTAAAGTGACAGGTCAGAAAGTATCACTGTCACAAACAGTAATTTACAACATGTTTCAAGTAATTTACAAGAAATTTAAATTTTCATTAGTTTTGATAGCCTGGTTACACATCCTCCAATAAACATACAGTATAATGATTACACAAGCATACACTGTCTAGGGAAACTAAATCTATGTAGCTGCATATGGCAGCTGGAATAGAGAAGAGAACATGTGCCTCTGAAATTCTCTTCCTCCTCTTCAAGTTTACATCACCGATCCAAATTTAATTCTTTTAAACTAGCATCAGTGATATCTGGGGCTTAACTGATTTGAAGAGGCAAACAAGGTCACACACTGAAAGATGAGAGGAACTTAAACCAAGCAAGTACATGTTTTCAAGTACAAACCTGGTCTAAGATATTAAAGTGATTCCCTATGAAAAACAATCATTCCTGCATCTTTATAAATAAAATGCATCATCAGTTTAACGTTGTTTTCAATATAACCACCTCCCTCCCCCTGAGAATTGGTCCCACAGGAACTATATCTACTTATTTATTCAATTAAACTTTTTTGAAGGAAGCCTTCTTATGAAAATCATTTTTGACTGAAGATGGTCTACTTGGTCTGTTTGCCAATTTTGTATTTGCCTGATACCCTGAGGCAGATACTGAATAAATGAGGAACGTGGGACTGAAAGAACTCCCCTTAACTCATCATGTCCAGTTTCCTGCAGGTGCAGGAAGCCATACAGTACAATTCTGCTAATGAACCTTATCAGCTGTGACATGGAACTACTTTGGTTGGTTTCCCCTCTACACCCGTTAGACAGTTGCTCAGGAACTGCACATATTTGACGGTTCAATACATGTTCCAATTTCCAGCCTAAATTTATTCATAGATGTGGTAGAAGCCGCAGACACTTTCAGACTTAGTTCTCTCCAGCGTAGACACTAAAAACCCTGTATAGATGCGCTTATCAAAAGAACGAACTACAATTCAAAAAACTGTATATCAAAGTATGACAAATCAGTGGAAACATAATGCTTTCAGTGCAACAAATGCAACAGCAGCAATAAAACAGGAGCCAAAAAAATATTAAAAACTTCTCTCTCAGGGAGCAGGCAGTGATGGCCCTACCACCAGTCTTTGCACAGGGCCATAAAAAACATTTTTGGTCAGGCAGAGGCACCCAGACCATCAATGGTGGTGGTTACTAATTTTGTGCCCTCTCTAAGTGGGGCCCAGGGGTTGTGCCCCAGTCACCCTCCCCTATTTACACTACTGTCTGCGCTTGTGAGAATTTCAATCCAACCTGCAGGTAGACATAAGCAGTTTGGCTTTTCACGCAATTTTTATTGTTATTTTTAAATTGCTATGGGTATTATTTTAAAAAAGAGAGGAATTAAATGTCCTGGATAATTTGGGATAGTGCCATACTTCAAATGTTGGAATTCTGTACTTAGCTTTTGCTGAGTGTTGGTCAGGAACCAGCTGGGAAATTTGTAACAGAGTTTGAATTTCTAAAGCGGGGGCTCTGTTAAATTATGTTTGCCACCACCTGACTTTTGTAAATTGATTGCAATTCATTAGTGCCTTATTAAGCTAAATGCAAGTTCAGACAGAATGTATTATCGAACATGTTAGAAGTATTTTTTGACAATTTTGTTTGACCAGATTCTATACCAAATAAACAAACAAACAAAAAACCCAAAAAACCAAGAAAAAGTAAGTTCCAATTTTACATCTGGAAATACCTCCCAAAATGAAGTTACTAATATGCTCTGAAAGTACTGTATCTTGAGTGAGACCAAATTATTCATAAAACTCTCACGTGTTGCGCTGGGCTAATAATAGGAACCATATGCAAGAAGACTGAGAATGATTCCACTGGTGGTACTGGGCTACAGAGAGCAGGGCAGGTTGCCACTAATAGACTGGCTATGCTTGCTGACTAAACTACACCACATCCATCCATACCATAAGCTGCCAAGAGCCTGCAGAGCATTTCCTCTCTAAGCTTTCCGCAGTACAAGAACCTGAGTGCTGTCCAGTGCTATCATTGCTAACTATGTTCTTGCACATTTATACTTTACCATTCAGAAGTTGACCCAAAGATTTGATCTGAACTATATAACCTTGGAAATAAGCAAGAACTTTGCAATAAATAAATAAGCCTCAACAGGTAAGACTTATCATCACCTACTAAAATCCACTCCATAAGAAGAAAGCCTCAGAATAGCATTTTAGAAAGAGCACCAAGGACTGTATTTCAAATATAGTTCTCGGGATAAAATAGCAGTGATTAAAAGGAGATATCCTAACATGATACCTGTATAAGAACATAAAATGAATTACAATAAAATGTAATACATCTAGTATGAAAATAATGACCCTATCTTTCTGTTTTGTGTAAACAAGTTTAAAAAAAATCAGTATTTCCTCCTTTTAAAGAGGTTTTTAGTTAAAAAGTTAAAAAACAAAACATTGCTGAGACAGAGAAAATGAACTATAGATGCAAACGAGGTACAAACAGGGGAAGGTCTGTGCATATTCTATAGTGTTTCATTACTGTTCAGAACATGCAGTCAAAAGGTGGGTGAGGTTACTGAAGGTGCCGTGTAAATACAACTGCAAAAATCCTAGCTACTTATCAGTAAATCACTGTCACTGCTTATGAATTATATGTACTATTCATATCCTGACTCATGCTTGTGATTTGTAAAAGAATGAAACCCTGTTGAAATCAAGCTGTTATTAAACAGGCAGTCCATTGTAGCAGCTGAAGACTGTGCTGACATCAGAAAGTAAAATCTGAATTCTCTTTACATGGCATTACTGCCTCAGAGAAAGCAGCCCCCTCTGTGTCATTCAATGAATTTCAGATCATGTTACCTTCTGCCACCCTGAATAGCACTGAATAGTAATCTCAGTTCCTCAAGTAGTCCCATTGATTTCATTGGGACTATGAAATACCATGGTATTGGCCCTAAATTGTTTAAAATATTTTGAAATACCATGTTTCCCAAACTCTTAGTCCTTGCTCAGAGCCATATCTTAACACCTTATATGTATTTCTCAATCTTCTTGCATCTCAGACAAGGATTTAATAATATGAACAAAGAGTAAAGAAAATTTAGGTCAATAGTTATTATAAACAGCTAGAGAGGACTTATTTACAATTATGTAGTTAAAGAGAAAGACAGCTTGGTGAATAAAAGCCACTTTTTGACATGTGTTATTGTGCAAACCACATCATCATCCATCAGTAAGAGTTTAAAAATTGATTGCACATTAACATACTTTATTAAACACACACACACACGCCAAATCTCACAAGTAGAAGAGCTTAAGTTACATCCTACATATAAACCTTAAGTAGAAAGTTTGTTCCCTACCTTGAACACCCTGTAATCAATGGGGAGACATCAGCAGCCAGCGGTGCAGCAGTATCAGGTAAGAAATTCAAGGCGTCTTGACCACCAGATTTTTCTGCACTCTTCTTTTTCCGATGTTTCTTTTTTACGTCCTGACCATTACCAGGAGGTTGGCCTGATTCTGGAGTCGAAGTAGAAGAAATGCTCTGAAACAAAAAGGAACAATATAAACAGTTAATGACATGTTCAGATCACAGCAGATTTTGGAGAGGATTATATTGCTTATACTATTTCATCCACTGACAAAAACTTGAGTTAGTAGCAGAATTCACTGACCAGTAGAATTCATAGATTCCAAACCTAAGCCATTTTCTTTTCCAAACTAGGTACTGAACAGAGAGAAATAGTAGAGCCAAAAATAAATATAAGAAAAAGAACACAGAAGAATGCAGCAACTGTTCTAAAGTGCTGCTCAGGGCCTTATCTGGCCCAAAGAGGGTATCATCTTCCCTTTTTTCCAAGTCCAGCAAATGCTTCCTTGTGCTAAATAAATTTGCAAGGACCAGAGAGAAAAGCTCTAAACTTTTTAGCCACTATGGTGGCAATATTTTTGGAAGCAAAATCCAATTCTAAAACAACTCTGGAAGTACTGATTTCTCATAGAAAGCCTTTCAAGTCAGTCTCTACGAAGTGCCAGGCATTTCCCCCTAAAGGAGCTCTGCTTCTTTTTGTTTCCTTTTTTTGACAGAGAAGTATCCAACCTTTAATATTTGCACCCCTGCAGAGACAAAGAAAAAGCTGTTGGATACCTGGGTCAGTGTCTTTTCATACCCTGAGCGGAGACCTGCTGTGTTATCATAAAGACGCTCTAGTGCTGTTCTCTGTATGTTTGCTGGCAAGACAATTCTGGACACACTGATAAAACACAGAGCATTACACCTGGCTGCATCTTCAGGGAGCAGTGAAAGGAATTTGAATGATGGGTCCTGCGTGAAATTTGCTGACCATTCTTATTACCAAAGTGAGGCCCAGTGTTGCCTTGCCTGTGAGCAATGGGGAAGCAAGAAGAGTAAACCACATTACTGATGATTCAGTGCCTAGAGACTTAGTCCATGAAGACCAACAGCGATGACTAGAACATTAATGCACAACTTTACATATCAGCCAGCATT
>NW_005842133.1:1002273-1003490 GCF_000455745.1 Alligator sinensis | reverse complement strand
ATAAGATTATCTGTGCTTCCCTATGAGTTGATGATCAAGCAGTAAGGAGGAGCAAGGTTCTCCATATCTACAGATGGATGATAGGTCAATATTGCACTGCCATAAGCACAGCATTCCACAGGGTGTAGTTACACGCAAGCCAGAAGATGCCAGGAAAAAAATAAAGATAGAGAAAAATGATATGACCATCTAGGAATGAGGCAAGATGTGGCTTTGTAAATGGAAAAAAACTGACAGGAAAAAATCCCAATGTACTTTTTTTTCTTTTACAAAACCCGAAACAGCATTTAAGAAACTGAACATCTTATCCTTGCTGATACACAGAGCCAAAGCTTGTCTCTTTGTCACACATTAACAACTGGTGCATAGGTTCACTGAAAGAAAAGGGGCTAAGACAAAAGAGGCCAACACTAAGAGACTTAACAGCTATCCAACAGATGTAGAACAAAATTTGGAAACAAGCCAGCAGATTCCTACAGCCCATAGTGAGACACTGGTTGTAGGGGAGGAAAATACGCCTCCCAACCTCAGAACGTTGCAGTTTTCAACAGACATCTGCCCACAAGAAGTGGGCCTGGTTTGGATGATTTGAGCTCCGTACTTGCTGGTGGCCTATATCTAACAAGTAATGTTCCAGTGACTAAATACAGGACTTAATCATGCAAATAAATCTGTGTGAATGGCAGACCACCTGGATATTTAAGAAATACAACAACAATACAATTCTTGTTTCTAAATTCTATAAAGCTCGAGGATAGAAAGTTATATGTCCAGCATCTACACCAATAAGTGGCACTATCTTAGTGTTCAGTGGTCCCTTTGTTTTAGCTGATGTTGGTGTCTGACCTGGGCCAGAAGAGAGCTAAGTCTTGCCTGTCATTCAGAATCGTCTTGTTGTGTTCCGATAAGCCCATATTACAGCTTCTCTTTTCACAGGAAGTCCCATCAATAGCGCATGGGTTTTATTTGCATTAACTTTCCATAAGCCTGACAGCATGCCCACGTGGCACATCTATTCCACGTTGTTACAGTGGTGAAGGTTTTTAGAAAATCCAGCATATTAACTCCCTGACCAGCGCGCGCGCGCGCACACACACACACACACTCTCTCCTCAGTTATACCAAAGAGCTGCCCGAAGCATTAACTCTGATGCGGAGCTTCCCATGAGTCAATCAGCAGCATTGCTGGGAAGGACAGCCCTGCTCCCAGAACTCTG
>NW_005842133.1:999548-1002242 GCF_000455745.1 Alligator sinensis | reverse complement strand
GAATGGGCAGAATAGAGACTGGTCTTATCCCCACCACTGAGCCCTAAAGAGTTGACAGGAAATATCACCCCTGCTTCTGGCTGCCTGTTCTGTTTTTAGAAGCCAAAGTTGTCACCTGGGAAAGGGATACTGAGCAGGTAACTCTGGTATCAGGGTATCACCAGCCTCACCAGGTGCAAGTCCAGAGCTGAAAGACAGACCCACAAAGCTGCCTGGGCATGGTCCCCAAGAGCCTATCATTGACATCAGGCTTCTATGCATCCTGGTAAAAAGTACTAAATAAATCTGCATTGGGAGATACTCCTGGATACGTCCTGGATACATTTCTGTCTCTCCAGGGCACAGGAGTTTGGGATAGTTCACTAAGAAGCAAGCTTCTATCTCAGCATGAAAAGGTTTTTAAATTTTTTTTTTTAATGAGCTTGCATAAACCTTGTCATTTAGGTGCATTCCTAGGTGACCTAACTGCTATATGGCGAATTATCCATTTTGAGTCAATTTCTGCCTTGTTATTCAGCAAAAGGAATTACACAGAGTTTTCCTATACTTTATATCATTCAAATAAAGGATACCTAAAAGAACAGATGGGGAGGCTATGGGAACATGATTTAGCCCCTGCTAATATTGGGGTCAGTGGATCTGCCTAGCTGCATGAACTGGAGAGTAGGAAGATAAGTTGCCTCCCACAGTAGTGGTTCAGAAGCAGGTATGCACTCTGGACACTATGATGCTTTGGCTGGAACTATGCTTCCTAAAGGAAAAATGCTGCCTAGTTGTCCCCATGAAGCCCAAAGAACCTAGCCACAAAGAATCAGTAGCCACTAACCCAAATCCCTGTGAAGTCCCATGGATAAGATCACAGGAAGCTGCTTTGACCCATTTCCTGCCCATATTGTAGAATCATAGGAAGTTAGGGTTGGAAGGGACCTCAAGAGACCATCTAGTCCAACCCCCTACTGAAAGCAGGACCATCCCCAACTAGATCATTCTAGCCAGGACATGTGCAACTCGTTATTTGCTAACTGTTGTATCACACTAACAGAATAAAAATATAAGAGAATAAGTAGTGTATTTGTATTTTTATTTTATCCAGTTACAAGTGGAGTTAGCAAGCTGCAATTACAGAACATCTTTGTGATTCAATTGCATTTATTTTCGCAGTAAATATGCAGTGCTGTCATGCAGAAACAAAATGTTCATGGCCAAAGCTGGGTGATGACCCCCAGTGGACAAAAGGAAAAAGTCCCTGTAAATGTGAACAGCAGCTGAAATTTGGTAAGCAATTCAGAAAGGACCAACTAGATGAAAGAAAGTGATCAGGAAACTTTAGGCTTAAAGCAAAAATTGATAAGCTGTCAGGTAGTCTATCTTTCCTAGAAGGTGGGAACAACTTTATTGAAATGGGCTGGGCTTTTCAGTCATGAACTTTTAAAGCAGGGTAGGTTGAAAGCTCAAAGTCCATTTGCTGGGACTGTCTGCCTTGTATGCACATGTAGACTTCTGGGATCCTTATCTAGCAGACTACATTTATGGCTGCTTTCACTATAGGATCTGAACAGTTGCCAAGATTAAGTTAATTTACTACAATTTAAATAACAAAACCAAAAAGGAAACTTTAAATAAAATAAAATATTTTTATAAAACACTGATTGTTGCTAATGGTAATCCAGTGGATTATAACCATCCTGGAGATTACGGTCATGGAAGACAAAGAAGGTAGGACTAAATCTCTTGAGAAACTGAATAGGGCATACAAAACCTTAAACTACACTCAGTTCACTGGGAAAGCAGTGTAGAGTATGAAGGTGATAAGTAGATAAATGACCATGTTTTTCCTACTTTACCTTTTTTTCCAAAATGTGAGGTTTTATTACCAGATACAATCAGTTACCATGACCAAGTCTGGGGTAAATAACAAAAACAGGTTCTGCACCCATCAAAATAGAGAGTGGGATACACAAAAATAAGACACACAAGAGCCCAAAGGTGATAGACAAATTTAAATGTCTCATTGCTTATACTGGTGCTGTCCAACTTCTGGGAAGCTGGGACATGCATGCAGTGTAGGCCACGGACCTTGAGCCCAGCCCTACTGTATGCATAGCCCAATCTTCCTGCCTGCCACGTGCACAGTATATCCCCATCCCACCCCAACACCCACACGGGGCAAGTGGCCTGGCTCACCCCCACCACGTATGCCACATCCCTAACCCCCTCATAGATTCATAGATGCTAGGGTCGGAAGGGACCTCACTAGATCATCGAGTCCGACCCCCTGCACAGGCAGGAAAGAGTTCTGGGTTCAGATGACCCCAGCTAGATGCTTATGTAACCTCTTCTTGAAGACCCCCAGGGTAGGGGAGAGCACCACCTCCCTTGGGAGCCCGTTCCAGACCTTGGCCACTCGAACTGTGAAGAAGTTCTTCCTAATGTCTAGTTTAAATCTGCTCTCTGCTAGCTTGTGGCCATTATTTCTTGTAACCCCTGGGGGCGCCTTGGTGAATAAAACCTCACCAATTCCCTTCTGTGCCCCCGTGATGACCTTATAGGCAGCCACAAGGTCGCCTCTCAACCTTCTCTTGCGGAGGCTGAAGAGGTCCAGGTGCCCCAGTCTCTCCTCATAGGGCTGGGCCTGCAAGCCCTTAACCATACGAGTGGCCCTTCTCTGGACCCTCTCCAGGTTATCCACATCCC
>NW_005842133.1:994934-999122 GCF_000455745.1 Alligator sinensis | reverse complement strand
CCCTATATATCTAAAAATCAATTTCTTGTTGTCTTTTACTTGGGTTGCCATCCTCAGCTCCATGTCAGCTTTGGCCCGTCTAACTTCCTCCCTACAAGCACGAGCAGAGGAGGTATATTCATCTTTGGTGATCTCTCCCTGTTTCCACTTTTTATGTGCTCCCCTTTTGTCCCTTAGGCTGCCCTGGATTTCTCTGGTCAGCCAGGGAAGCCTCCTGGCCCCTTTCCCCCTTTTGCCTCGCTCGGGGATCGTCTTTCTTTGTGCCCGAAGGATCATTTCCTTAAGGCACAGCCACCCTTCCTGGGGTCCCATCACTTCAAAACTGCTACTCTGCAGTGCGTCCTTGACTAATCGCCTGAGTTCATTGAAATCAGCTTTCCTAAAGTCTAGCACTTTCACCCTACTAGTTACCTTACCCACTCACTGTCTTATGATGAATTCTATTATTTGCTGATCACTGTCCCCCAGATGGCTACCGATCTGTAGGTCTCCTACCATGTCATCCCCTGTTGCCAATACCAGGTCCAGTAAGGCATTCCCCCTAGTGGGACTGTGTACCTCCTGCATCAGGTGGAGGTCCTGTACGCAGGATAGGAACATGTGTGAGCGGTGGGACTTTGCTGTCTGTGTCTCCCAGCAGATGTCTGGGTAGTTTAGGTCCCCCATGACTACCGCCTCCTTAGTTTTTATGGTCTCTGAGAGCTGCCTCAGGAGCTCTGAATCTAGTTCTTCCCCTTGGTGTGGGGGTCTGTAGCAGACCCCTACCACCAAATCCCTTTTTCCTTGCCCCCCCATGTAACTTAACCCACAATCCTTCTACTTTCTCCTCCTTTGATTCCGTCTTGATGAGGTTTGAAGTATATTGCTCATTGACATAGAGAGCAACCCCTCCCCCTTTCTTCCCCACCCTGTCCTTTCTGTACAGCCTATAAGCCTCAATATGTACCGCCCAGTCGTGGGAAGAATCCCACCAGGTTTCAGATAGCCCTACTAAGTCGTAGGTGTTTTCTGCAAGCAGGAGTGCTAGTTCATCCTGCTTGTTCCCCATGCTCCTAGCATTAGTATATAGGCACTTGAGCCCTGTGACTGGTGCCTTTTTTGCCCCCCCAGCTCCGATTCCCAAAGGGCCCCTTATTGCTTATTACAAAGGGCCCCTCCTGGCTGTGCTGGTCACAACACAGGCAGCCTGGGCCCTGCTCTCAGGAGCAGGGGCATGAACCAAAGGACCATGAACCAGAGGAGGGAGGGGGAGCCTGAAGACCCCAGTCACCTCCACCAGTAAAGTCCTGGCTTCTACCATGGGCATATTGCAAGGGAAGCTGGTTCTTTTGAGTATTTCACTCATCCTATAAGTATCACCTGCATTGTGTTTAGGTTACTTTTTAATCTACTACTTTCTTCATCTTGACAATAAAAGAAACAGCTGGAAAACTACTGTGATATAAGCAGGATGTCTGAAGTAAGCCATTGCTAATGAAACCTTATGCAACTCCGATTTAGTCCATAAGGTGCATCTCTACCCTGCCTTCTCCTGGTTTTAATGCCTGTTTCGTCTCCCCAGAGTGAAACATGTAGTGAAGAATTAAGATCCTAACCCACTGCTCCTAGTATCCAGAAATGGTTTCTAATTAGCTCTTCTTTCACAAGGTCAGCTACTTAACTCAAAGGTGTCTTTCCAGTTGCAAGTCTGTGTCCGACTGACACGGAGCCATTTTACTTTAAATGCCACGGGGTAATGAGAAGGTTAACCTACACCAAAGCAATTAAATCACAGGTTTTTTTTCCTGTAGAGACAACCAATACTCTCTACAATTACACCCAAAGCCAATGAATCCTGACATCAGAATAATGACTCTGATAAATATGGTAGGATAGTGGTAGTAGATATCACAATATACTGGCATATACTCTGTTTATTTATAAGGTAGGAATCTAACTCTACACCTGCAAGAATTCTTATTTTTCTGTATCATGTTGTGAAGTAGATCGTTGTAAACTTACCATTTCCAAAAACATTTTGGGGACATAATCATTTTGGTTTGCTTTATTTTTTTGTTGGGTTGTTTTTGGGGGGGAGGGGGGAGGTTATTTTACTTCCACTACTCATCACCACCACTTATAAATTGTTTATATACAACTTTTATAAAAAATATATTGTATTTTCTATATTAGACTATAGATGTTAACCATGTCCACACATTCACAATGCGCATGTTTATATAACTGCAGCCCCAAGAACCCTAGTCAAGGTTAGGGTCTCTTACCTGAAGGCATATTGAGTCCCTGTCCTAGTCATTTTATAGACTATTTAAAATAAGAGGCAGTGCGTGTATGCAAAAAAACAACAAGAGGGACAAAGGCTGAGGAGATGAAAGCAATGGGTAAGGAGAATATGTAAATCTGTAAATTAGCTGTGTGTGCACAAGTTCAAGGAACATATATTGTAAAATAAGTGTCAGCACTCCATTCTGTCATCAACCTAACATAGTTTAGAAAGCTTACTCTTCTTTTCTAAATAGCTTCCTATTTTCATTCATTTAGTATTTATGAGATTATGGATGATTATGGGCCTTTAACTATACCTGAACAACCTGAATTGGCTGGGGGTGGAATTTGGCCATATATTATTAATGTTCCAAATAAATATTACCCCAACTTCAAATGATCTCTCTCCAACTACAGGCTACCTAACTGCAACTCTCACCAAGACACCAGACCTTGCTATAGACCAATGGTGCTCCACCTTTTGGTCTGCAGGTCAGATGAGTGGTGTGGGGCTAATTCATGGGGAGCCCTGCATGCTGGATTACACAGAACCAGTGGCTGGATCTGGCCTGCAGGCTTGGGGTTGAGCATCCTGGGTTTATTTTGTGAATCTTGTTTTCATAACTAACAGTGTTAATGTTGCATGCCACACTGCAGCCACTTGAAAGGCACCCCAGTTGAGAATCACTGCCATATACCCAGATAGGAGGTGCTCTATCTATGCATCTATCCTGCCTTCTATAGACCCAGATGCCAGCTGTACTACCCCATCAACACAGACCACACCATCATTGGACCAAACAATAGGAATGATAATATCCATGGTTGAATCACCTGCTTCTCCACCACCTTCATTTAGATCATCACCTACTAATAGTGGCCCTCTGCTGTTGGACAGACAAGGTGATCCCTACACAGAAAGAAATGAATGGACGCTGATTGGACATCAAGTCCAGAGATGCACAAAAGCCCATGGCAGAGCACTTTAGCCTTCTAGGCACTCCACCTCTGACTTCAGAGCAGATGACCTTAAAAAACAGCATTTTAAAAACCAACTTGAAAGCCAAATTGTGGAACAATAAATTATCCACAGACAGGACTCTGTTAAGTATTGCCTTAACAGAGACTTAGGGTGTGTACAGAAGTGACATTTTTTTGTGTGATGAGGCCCCCAAAAGCACTCTGTAACTATAACATGACAAACATTCATGGCTGTAGAGCACTTTAAAAATGGCAAATCGCGTGAAAATTGAACCTGTGCACCGGTTCCCTGGAAAGGTTAATTTTGGGCATTTCCATTTGCATCCCATGCTGCTTTGTGGGGCAGTGCTCGTGTGCCCACAGGCAAGCACCAGCCCAGCCCCGGGACAGAAAATCTGCCTCCTCTCTGTGGAACCAGGCAGGGGTGGAGGTGGGGAAGGGGAAATTAGCCCTGCCATGCATGCCCCACTCAGCTACCCCTGTTCGGGTTTTGTGAGGAACTGGGCCAGACCTGTGTGATCAGGGGTCTCCCTTCTACTGACCCCGAGCATGTGTCTTGACAGTGGCAGCTGTGGCTGCTGTGCCTGGAACTGGGGCGGGGGGAGGGGGAGAGGGAAAATGAGCCCCCCCCCCCCCCCCCAGCTACCCCTGCTGAGGTCTTGGGGGGGGCTGGCCAGGGTCACATGGGGAAGGGACCCCCCCCTTCCCTCCGCAGCCCCTCCATGTGAGCATCTTGACAGCAGCAGCCTCATGCCTGCCACACCTGGAGCTAGGGTGGGGGGGACCCTGTCATATGGTCCCAACCTGGCTACCCCTGCTGGAGTCATGAGGGGAGCTGGGCTGGGCTTGCATGGCCGGGGCGGACTCTGTTCCTCCTACCCTCCGCTCCATCTGTGTGTGGCAGCCATGAGGCTGGCCCCGTCTAAAAGCTCCCACAGGGGG
>NW_005842133.1:975881-994804 GCF_000455745.1 Alligator sinensis | reverse complement strand
CACAGTTGCAAACTGGCAGGGGGTTGGGGGGCAGGGGGTGGGATGCCTGGGCCAGTACAGGCAGGCTCGAATCCCCCCACCCCACATGCAACAGGCAAAAATGCCTTTTGGGTTCAATGGTGCTCTAACTCATGGTGCTTGGTGTAAAGCACTATAGTTAGAGCGCCTCCCCGACAGGCTGCCTAAACTTCTGTACACAGCCTATGGGTTCTGTTACCTCAACAACTGTTAACCACTTTGTTAATCACTATTGTTCCAGGCAACCCACTTTCTGCCCCTCTCTACAGTCTCTCTTTCCTTTCTATTTAAAACCTTCCATTTCTGCAAGTCCATTTGTAGCATCTGACAAAGTAGGCTGCTATCCATGAAAGTTCATGTCTCTCTGAACCAGGTAATATCTAAGGTACCACCCTTTCCTACCTTTTGCCTATAACCCAAAATGGATCTGTTGTAGCAAATGTAGGGCGCATGTGTTTACAGTAAATCAAGATCAGTGATCAGTTTGACTTCGATTTCATTCTTTTCCCTTCCCACTGCCCATTGCCAAATTGGTAGGAGTTTGGGACATCATGTGTATAAAGAAGCAGAAAGTACCTCCCACCTAGTAAATCATGAGCACATGTGTAGCCAGGTAATTACATTTTCAAGAGAAACAGATTGCAGTACCTTAAAAAACCTAGGCACAGATCTTGGTAAGCAAATAAGTTTTTCGCTTTTTGGTTTAAAGATACGGGTTTTAAAATTTATCATAATTTTTTTTAGTTCATTTACACTATTTTGTAAAGGAAAAATACTGTGCAAGTTCATGCCAACCAACAGAGAAACAAGATACAGTTTCTTTGTTCTTTAATCCTGAACAACCTGACAAAGATATGCAAATAACCCAATCTCAGTTTTTCTACTGAGGACCTTAAAAATGAGTGGAAAGATTCTACTTTGCACTTGGTGATATATTTAAGTTGAAAAATGACAGGGTCTGGCTCTATCACAGCTGTTTTTCTTATAGCTGAAACATGTATCAGTAGAGTTTGTTACTGCTAGAGTCAACATCAAAAGAAAGCATGCATATGAAATGAAAGATTATTGCTCATGTTTGAACTCTTGCAACCTCTGGAGTGATTCAACACACAGTAGTACAGAAAGATATATAAATTATCAGTAAAACATGGTATTTTCTTTACTTTTCTAAAGCAGTGACCAATGAAGAGACACATTTTCAACACAGTTGTTTTAAAACAAATCAGAAAAATGTTGCTGAGTTGAGAGTCCATTACAGAACTCCCCCCCCCCACAACTACTGCATATTTTTCTCTTAGAAATCAGAAGAAAATTCTGTAACTAGTTGATGATTTTAAAAATCAGATTTGCATTAACTTAAAACACGAGTGATTTTGACATTTTCATGTTGTAGGACACATACAGCAAATAACCTGAATATTGTATTTTTCTTTAAGCCTATATTGGGTTTAAAGAAAAAAAAAAAATCTTCTGAAATAGGAAATATAATGGGGTTTGTATTTTTCCTTGCACAAGACAAATATACAAAGATCAGCTTTCATCTTCCCTAGTTGCTGCTTTCTTGTGGGGCAGACTGTTTGAGCAGTAACTAAAGGGACAAATGATTTACAAAGACCTTCTGTGAATAATATCAAATGATCCTAGACCCTGGAAGATGCAACTGATCCAAGAAAATGCATCACTATGCAAGGGGCAAACTTTATTAAATTAAAATCCCAACTTTAACACAACATAGGGAACAGTGTTGTGAACTGAATCCTAAACTCTCACTCTGCCTCCCTTTCTGGTTTAAAGCCTTAGCAACAGCATTATCCACTGCCACAATCCCATGTTACAGAACTCCAAGGAAGCTGCTCTTCCCACCAGATCATCAGGCTGTTGATTAGGCATCACTAAAAAGATTGTCTTAAAAATTAAAATTCATATTTCAAAAGCACAAAGGATACTGTTTGTCCTTTTTAAATTGAAAAAAGTTACTTTTTAAGTCTTTCTCTATGGTACGCTCCTCGACTAAAAACACACACATCCTTTTATAGCATTTATTGGCACATACCATAGTTCTGACAGTACTAGAAAGTAATCTTTGCAGGGTTACACTACGTTTCCATTCCCAATAACCCTCTGCATTTATTGGAAGGGGGAAAAGAAAGTTGGAACAAATCTTTCTAAGCCTCAATCAATAAACAGGGTCTTACCTTTTAGATTCTCTGCACTGTCCACTGCTGTCTCCTAAAATGAACTACAAATTATTTCTTATATTGGGTTAGAAGTTTGCCTGTTACAGTCATCAGTCCATTCACTCCAAGTCAACCACTTCTCCGTAAGGAGCTTATAGTGAGCAATCTGACTGCAGGTGAATGCTGGGAAGCGGACCAAAGGTCATCCCCATGGCGTCGGGAATCAGATTTCAGAAACAACTGCCAAGCTGACCAAATAGGGAGGATGAACACATGTTAACTGTTAAAGACAGCAGGCCACGCATCTTTCCAGCCAAATGATTTGCACATGTGTGATTTAGCAGTGAAAAAAGTGTGTATGTGATAGTCTGGGGAAAAAAAAAGGTTTAACAATAATACTTTACAGACAATACCCTGCTTCTTTCAATGCCCTGAACTGACTGCAGACAAGAGCGATGAAGACTGTGTTCATCCGATGCTCAAAACAGTAGAGGTTCCTCGTTGTCTTTGTTTTACTTCCAAATTAAATCTGCTTCTTAAACCAGGAGTGAAAGTAGCTGGCTGCAATTCGCAGTGCACCCAAGTAAACGATGCGGGAGACTGGTGTGTGCCTGAAACCCCAGGCTAATACCCCGAGAGCTGTTAGAAGCAAATGCTAATCCACAGCACAAAATGCTCCATTGCACCCTAGCAAAGGGACCAGGAAATATCTTCCAAGTTGATTATTGAGAAATCCTTGTAATAATAGTAACATGATTGTGCCAATTACATAGATTTTTCAGCAGAGCTTATTGCAGATCAGACAATTGTTTATCCTGTCCCTGCAGCCCAAGACACTTTGTTTTGCAAAGGCCCCTTAATTAAATGTTACTTTTCAGTACTTGTTTCATTAGTGTCTCTAGCCTGTGGTTAAAATGGGACTTTATTGTTGCATATTATATTTGCATAACTGCTGGTGGTTGTGATAGCTTTTTGTAAGCACACAATTTTTTAAAGTCAGGTCCCTAACTAACAGTGCAAAAATGCTGACTAAAGATGCAACCAAAGAATGAGAGAGAGGGAAAATCAGGAAGCTGGTAGCTGGCCTGGCTTGAGGGCAAAATGAGTGGAGGTTGCACAAAGATTGAATGTGGAGCTAAATCGTGCTTTTAACAAATGCCTTTGGCAACAACCAGCTTCATTTGACACCCGCCAATTGTTAGTGCCCGTGGTGGAGCAATTTAGAGGTTACGCATTAAAGCTAAGTACAAACAGTCAAAAAGTCTGGAACTAGATCGATTCAGTCTAAACGGTGTAGACTAAAATGATAAGCAAGTGAACAGACATTCACTATTGATTTCAGAAATGCAGCCACATGCCTGCAGATGGTGCCTTTATAGTTTGATGGCATGATTTTTTTTGCCCTCAGACATTCTGGAAATAGAGTGACCACCTTTTTAAAATGTAAAGGTGGGACACATGCCTGCCTTCCCCTACCCCCTGCCCCTCGCCTCCACTGTCAGAGTAGAGGTGAGCAGGGCAGGGAGAGATGCGGGCTCCCCACCCTGCTCCCCTTCCCCCAGGATCCCTGCACCAGCCGTGGTCCCCCTGCCACCTGGCAGCAGCACGGGGCACAACTGCATGCCGGTCCCCTGCTGTTGCCAGGTGGGCAGAAGGCACGTTGGTCCCAGGGAAAGGGCAGCAGGGCAGAGAGCCCTGAGCCTGCAACAAGCAGTATGCATTCACCCCTGCCTTGCACACAAATCTGGGGGAGCATGTGCCCCCCATGCCTCCCCTGAAAGGGTGTGTGCTGTGGTGTAGAGCCACCCTGTTATGGCTCGCGCCTCCTCAATGAGCCAGCCATGGCTCTGTCCTGCTCCACACCCTGGCCCACCCCCAGCCCCTGCCCCAGTCCCTCCCTCACTGTGGGGGCTTCAATCTGTCCCCCTTTCTTCCTCCTCTGCATAGACTTACCTGAAGGGAGCTGCTCTTATGCTGCCCAGCTGTATTCCTGGCCACATGCATGTGTGTGAGCACCCCCTGAATCCTGCATCCAGAAGCCTTGCAGGCTTGAATGCTGCTAGCTTGCAAGGGGAAACCCACCATTTCCCACAGATCCATGCACCATGCTGCAAATCTGGGATAAATGCTGTCCTGGAGTAATGCATCCTGGGACTGGGACTTGAGGTTTCAATTCTGGGACTGTCTCACCCAATTAAGGATGAGTGGTCACCCTAGCTGGAAGATGAAAAATCATGATTGCTTAATGAGGCAAATAGCGCTATTTAGAATTATGAAGTGGTCAGCAGAAGAAAAAAAAGATTTCATTTGAAATGTGCACCTAGTTATCTGCTGTTACAGGTTAAGTGGAGGTTTCATATAACAGTTTAACATGCCTTCATCTCTAGCTTTGTAAGGCAGAATTTTAAATTAAGTGATTCACAGAGGTGCTTGGGTACCTAGCCATCTATGAAAATCTCAGTAAGTTTTAGTACCTAAATACCTTTGTGCATCTTGTCCCTAGTGAATACAAGAGTTGCTGCTTTGATGGAGCTCTCAGGTAAAGAGTTCTCTTCCAACGCTAGTAAAAACAATAGGAGCTTTTTGGGATGAAGACTGCCTTTTTGTTATGTATGGACCAGTACCTGACCAGAAAGAGTCCTGATCATTTTCTAGGAACCCTAGATATTATAGCAGTGGCAATGACAATAGCACAAGATTTTTCTCAGTGTACCTTCCACATAATCTAGAGGGATGTTTTCATGGGTAAAAAAGGTATTCAATCACACCTTCATGCAGAGTTTAGTCTTCCTGTAGAGGCAGAGTTATCATAGAGGGTTTCCATATTGTAATGAACACTACTAGGACAAACTTTAGAGGATTAGGGTAACAAAAAAGCAAGAGCAATTTTAAAATTCTGATCAGTCTTCTATTTATGTTCCTATAATCTCAAACTGCTTTTCCTCTTGAGTAGTAAATACCAACCAACTGAAATATCTGTGAATTTAGATATACCAAGTCCATGCTGTGTACTCCAGTTCCATGCGTATGAGATACATGCCCGGTTAATTCATTTAAGCACATAAACCAGTCCTAGTGACAATTTGTAGCCTATAGCAACAAACCTTGGTTTTTGCATATTGGATAAACTGGATAAATTGCTTAAGTGCAACCAACTCTTCCGCCTCACTGCCTGCTATTGACTTAACTGTACTCTGGTTACCTCCATTATTAATAAAATTGACTAGGAGCTCTCGAATTCAAGGCTTCTAATTCAAGCCTTGAAAAGTTCAGACACTGTCGATATCAAGGCTGCTATTAGAGGCATTGGGAGCTGTGAGAAAAAAAATGATGAGGTGCAAAAAGCTTATCCCCCCAGCCCTTCCTATAGTGAAATGAACATTTTTTACACTGAGTTCAGGTCAATTCAGACTCTGTCCCAAAGCTACTCAGGTTGAATTATGTCAACCTCAGTATCATATCCTTCTTTTTAATTCTTTCAGAAAGACTAGGAGCAGTTAGAATATAACTGCTGTTCGCCTTGCACTGTTCATGTTTATGACCTTTCTGCTCTGCACTACTTCTCTCCAGAACAGGTGCAGCACAGTGTTAATGCAAGCTGCTCCATGGCCACCCACCAGTACGTTTCAACCTTGATCTGAATGAATGCAAAAAGCAGGTGCTTAACTGCACTTTGGGATGCAGGTATTATGGGTAAGAG
Source organism: Alligator sinensis (assembly GCF_000455745.1). NCBI lineage: Eukaryota > Metazoa > Chordata > Crocodylia > Alligatoridae > Alligator > Alligator sinensis. The sequence goes on along the minus strand of NW_005842133.1, from coordinate 988,909 downwards.
CTGCTTTCACATGCCTTGTAGGCTTTTGGTGTTTTTTTTCACCTTTTCACATGATCTGTGCTACTTTGTTATTGTGCAGCAGATGGAAAATCCAAAGCTTTCCTTGTGTCTCCATTAGGCTTACAGCAGGTTTTTACCTCACTTTACTCCTTTGATGACAGTTGGATAAAGTGCTTTTTGAGTACCTAGCTTGGTTCCCTTAAGGACGTAAGGGTAATAAAATATAGCTGGAAAGTTAAAAGGCTATATCCTCCCACACCCTCTCCCCCACTCCAGCAGGAGCAGAAGTAGGCCTTAGTGACTTAGATTGCAGTTTTCAAGGAAACTAAAGCATTGACTTGATACATTTCTGTAAACAAATGCAGATTTTGGTGTGCAAGATGATATCCCTGAAGTTGTTACAACTGCCAGCAATATAATCCCCTCCAAAGTGATATGCAGAATAGCTAGGAAGGTTAGTAAGAGGAGTCTGTTTCGGATTTGAAGCTGAAAGCTGCTGGGCTTCTTGGATCCTCATACTGACAGCAGCCACAGCAAGCCTGGCTGCAGGCAGAAGCTGCAATGGCCAATTATATTTTCTAATAGAAAATACACTTATGGACACAGATGAGAAGAAACATAATGAAATTAATTTGAAAAAATAGCCTCTACATTTGGAAAAGGGTGGAGAGGGAACAGCATAGTGATAGACGCAAGAGCAGCTTTTCACTTTAAGTGGAGAAAAGAGCACCTGTTGTAAGACTGTTTGAAGGGTATGCATGCACACAGGTATTTGTACCATACTTTATTAGTGCAAATTTGCTTGCCACTTCACCCATGAATATGGAAACTGAAGGCTGAAGATCTGCCCATCAAGGTGCACAGGCAGTACACACTATGCAAAAACGCACAATGGCAATATATAACAACAGCAAAAGCTTTCCAATAGCTAGATGTGGACTCAACACTGAGCATTAACTGCTTGGACAGAAGACTGACTTGCAGTAAAGTAAGAATACAAAATATTAGAGCATTGAACATCCAGTTAGAGTTGCACTTTGGATAGGGATGAACATTACACATAAACCAGCTTAAGTGGTTTAAACTGGTTTAAACCTGTAACAGAACATAAGTTCAGGGCACATAAACCAGTTTCAAAATGTCCAAAACCAGTTGAGACAAACCTGTTCGAACGTAGTATCAAATTTAACTGACTGAGCTCAAATCGGTTTATGCAACTTCTGTCCCAGACCTTTTCCTGGTTTAAGTTAAACCAGAGTCCCCCAGCATCCTGGCATGCTTTCTGGGCTGTGCTCTCTGCTCCAGTGGAGCAGGGCTGGCCCCATCCCCTGCTCCCCAGCCAAAAAGGGAGCCAAAAGGGAGCAGATGAGTTTATCCCCTCCCAGAGAAGGGAGCAGACAGGCCCCAAAAGGGACCAGAGAAGTTTATCTCCTCCTCCCTCCCCTATCCCACAAGCACCAACCTGTATTTCTCACTGGTTGCTCCAGCAGTGGGGGTATAATCAGGCCCCAGCAGTAGCCTGGACTGAACTGCCCAGGGAAGGGTTTAATTCCCCCCTCCCTTTCCCACCCACACGGAACCGAGCTGTGGTCCGCTGGGTGCTCCCCCCTCACTGCCACAGTGGTGGGCGCATGGCCAGATGCCAGCCAGCAGGTCCCCTGAAACAGAGGGGGCAGGGAGGGGGGTTACTGCCCTGGGGGACTGGAATCAGGGTCTGCCCATCCTTACCACCGGTGCTGATCACTCTGTGTGTGGGGCAATTGGCCGAATAAGCCCCCTCCTGGCCCCTCTACTGGACACCAGAGGGAGGGGGGGAATAATCCCGCTCCCTGCTCCCATGGGTAAGGGGCCCTGATGGCACCAGGCCCCACCTGGCTGCTGGAGCCACAAGGGGGCAGGGGCCTGAAAGGGGCTGCAGCCCCCTATCCTGGTGTCCAGGGAGCGTGAGCCTCTTCCCAGCGGTGGCCACGAGCAGGGGTCTGAGCTACCATGGACTGTGCAGTGTGAATGGTGGCACCAGGGTTGGAAGGGGGCCATCCCCCCCCAGTCCCCCCACCATCGTGCACCCCATACAGTCTGTGGCAGCTTTCCCCTCCCCATAGCACTGCCCCACAGCCCGGCAGTCAGGACCCTTTAGGTGGGGGGGGGGGGTCAGGGAGGGGGATTATTCCCCCCTCTGGCCCCAGAGAATCGCAGCCCACTCCTGCCCCCTCCACTGGATGCCAGAGGGAGGGAAGAATAACTCCCCTCCCTGCCCCCTTGGCTAAGGGGTCCTGCTGGCTGGGCTTTGTCTGTGTCCCACTGTGACACTGGAGCAGTGAGGGGGGAGTGACTGTGATGGGGGCCTATCATAGTGCCCCAGAGTGTAAGCCTCTTCCTGGTGGGGGAGTGGGGGGCACACTGCAGGGTGGGGAAAGCTGCCAAGGACTATGTGGGGTGTGCGGTGGTAGTGGCACTGGGGGGAATCATGGCCCCCTCCAAGCCCCAGTGCTGTCGTTCGCACCACACAGTCCACAGCCACTCTGACCCCTACTCGTGGCCCCCACGGGGAAGAACCTCATGCTCCCTGGACACCAGACAGGGGGCTGCAGCCCCCATCAGGGCCCTGCCCCCTTCCTGCTCCAGCAACGTGGTGGGGGCCCAGCCAGATGCCGGCTGGCACGACCCTTTAGCTGACAGGACAGGAAGTGGGGTTATTGCCCCCTCCCTCTGGCATCTGGCAAAGGGGGCAGAAGGGAGCTTATTCCACCACTTGCCCTATGCACAGACTGATCGGTGGCACCGGTCAAGGTGGACAGATCCCAGCTGTGGTCCCCCAGGGGCAGAGTGGGGAATAACCCTCCTCCCTGCCCTCTCAGCCTGAGGGGCCCTGCCGGCCAGTGTCTGGCCATGCCCCCACTGCTGTGGCAGCAATGGGGGAGCTGCTGTGGCAGCAATGGGGGAGTGCCTAGTGGAGCCTGGCCTGGGTTCATGCCAGTAGGACAGGGAGGGGGAAATTTAACCCACTCCCTGGCCAGTTCAGTCCAGACTACTGCTGGGGCAGGCCATGCCTCCCCAGTACATCTGCCCTGCAGCCAAGGGTATGCTCTAGTGCCCTCCAGCTCCTGGCCTGAGTGACTGCCGGCACATGCCTGCATTTCCTCAGTCCAGAGAGAATGTCTGAGCACTTGCAAATTGGTTCAACTTAGGCAGGTTAGACTAACCTGCAAAGACAGGCTCCAGCTTTTTTAATGTCTGTCCCTAGCCATAAAGCTTAGATGGAAACATCCAACCATGAAGAAGCCAGTCTCAAAAACTCATAGTTGCTTTGGCAAGACTAACTAGCATATGTTGCACATCCTGTATGTGTTATGGTACTGATAAAGCTCATTAAGGCTTATGTTTAAGAAGGAAAAGAGAAAAGGAAAATACCAAATGTGAAAACAGTAGCTGTGTGGATTTGTTTGTTTATTTAGTTATTTGGAAGCATAGGAGAAAAGGAAGTGAAGGAGCAAGGAAAATATTAAAAAGAGAACCTCTGGTGGTAATTGGCTTCAAGATTCCTTGATCGTGCCTGTTCTTTTTGGGGAAGTCCCTAAACAGTCACTACACTTTTATATGTAGCAATGCTTTTGACCTTCAAAAACAATCTACAAATACTTAGTCATCTCAGTATTTCTGGAACTGAGAGATGGAATGGCCTGGAAAATTCAAACTGTGTGTTGCAAGTATATAAGAATTACCACTTTCAGAACTGCCAATTGCAAGAGTTCAAAAACTGGGAGTCTGGGCCTAAACATCAGGAGGTTGGATTAAAATTTCATGACATTTTAAAAAAATGAATAAATTCTGGTATTGAAATATTAAAGCTTCATATTTTCAAGTTTTTCTAACACCAAAGACTGCTAGAAATTTTCTTTTTTCAAACTGGAGCTCCAAGAAAAAAATGGCAAATATTATGAGACTTGGGATAAATATCACAGAAATTGGCAGTGGCCCATTTGATAATTGGTGGTGGAGCTGGATACTGATGGTATGTCTGTACTGTATTTGTGTTACTCCTGAGAGCGCTGCGAAGAAACATACTCCACCCACCTTCTCTGCATGCACCAAACCCAGGAATGAGGCCAGAGAGCCATCTTGAGGGCACCCCCTGCTATTGCTCAGGAGATGTCTACTTACAATGTGCTTGATGACAGCTGTTCAAAGCAACTTCATTTCTGGGTTTGGACCATGTGGAGCAGAAGGAAGCGAATGGGACCTTTCTTCCAAACTGTTGCACCCTTGGGAACACCACAGAAGCAGTAACCATGCAAAGTCACAAAGCAACAATGTCAGAGTTACGGCTAGAACTGTGGAGTGCTGGATTCTTGCTTCCATGCACAGACAATCTTATCTGATGATGCTCTCTTGTGACCACTTAATTTAGCAGGTTTTTTCCTTGGTTTCTACACATTTACTTTCTTCATTTTGGAAGCTGATCATTCAATTCAGGCTAACACTGAGTCTAGAACTGAAAGAGCTCAGGAGTGTGATATGCTTTATGGAGCCATAAAATGTTTGCCTTTTTAGAAGGTCATGCTGTGTTAGGCCCTTGCATAAGTTATTAAGCAAGTGTTTTAACTACTGAATAAGTTCTACATTTAGCATAGAGGCTCTGAACTCTCAGCCCCTGTACATTTGTTTAGAACACAGGTCATTGATGTAATTGTGGGATGTTGCTGCCAGGTACATGCCTCAAAGGCTAGGGACAGACATTACACATAAACCAATTTAAGTGATCAGAAACTGGTTTAAACTTATAACAGAACAGCTTTCTCGCCTAGAATGGTGGACCTTCTCAGCTAGAATGGTGGACCTCCTGGATAGGGCTTTAAACCAAGATCACCAGGGGATGGGCCATCCTACTACTAACACAAGCCCGAGAAATAGCGATCTTGAAACCAGCATCCCAGGGTACATTAAGAAGCTTTCTCCAACATCAGATAAAGGATAGGTCATTCCTCAGCTCACCATAAAGCCTAGGGCCTTCATTGGCAAGCGTAGTTGCCTCTATGCTAACACCAGAAGCATGGGAAACAAGCAGGAGGAACTGGCCCTCCTACTAACCAACAAGCAATATGATCTTATAGGGATCACAGAGGTCTGGTGGGACTCCACCTATGACTGCACAACCAGCATAGGGGGATACACCCTGTATAGGAGGGACTGTGTTGAGAAGAAGGGAGGAGGAGAGGCTCTCTATGTGAAGGAATATTACACCTCCCTAGAAGCAAAGATTGGAAACAAAGAACTTGAGACCCTCTGGGTCAAGATACAGGGAGAACGTGGGAAAGGGGATTTGACCATAGGAGTCTTTAACAGACCTCCAAACCAAGAGGAACATCTCATGGGTGACTTCAACTACCCAGACATCTCGTGTGATGACCACTCAGCTAGATCAGATCACTCACAAACCTTCTTCATTTGCATTTAGGAGCTCTATCTAACTCAAGAAGTCTATGGGCCAACCAGGGGCAAACTGCTCCTAGACTTGGTTTTGGCCAAAGGGGACAACCTAGTGAGCAACCTGAGGATCAAAGGGAAACTGAGCAACAGTGACCATGAAATGATTGCTTTCTCCATCCACCGTAAGGCAAGAAAATTGGCCAGTAGGGTAGAAATTCCTTATTTGGAGAAAGCTGATATCCACAAACTCAGGAGATTGGTTAGCAAGATCCTGTGGGACCACGGTTTGATGAGAAAGGGAGTACAAGAAGTGTGGTTGTTCCTCAAGGAAGCCATCCTAAAAGCCCAAAGAAAAGCCATCCCCTTTTACAAGAAGGGCATCAAAAGAGCTGGGGGACCCCCTTGGCTCAACAGGAAAGTTATGGACCTCCTGAAATTAAAATGAAAAGCCTACAAGGGGTGAAAGTCAGAAATACCAGCCAAAAAGAAGAGTATTCAGAAACAGCCCACACTTGTAGGGAGCAGATGAGGACAGCTAAAGCACTAACCAAACACAAACTGACAACTAGAATCAAGGACAACAAAAAGTCCTTCATTAGATATGTAGGAAGTTGAAAAAAAAGAACAAGGGAAGCATAGGGGCCCTAATGAATGAAATGGGACGGCTGATAAGCAACACTCAGGACAAACCAAACTCCTAAATGAATACGTCATGTCAGTATTCCAGCAGTCCAAGGGTGTTAGCCTGCTTGACATGATACTGGATCATCATAGTGGTGGTGACCACCCTCCCACAATTGGCATAGATCTTGTGAGGGAACACCTACAAAGGCTAAATATCTACAAGTCAGGAGGACCAGACAAACTATACCCAAGACTGCTAAAAGAACTGGCTGATGTCATCACACAACTGATGGCAGAGTTATTTGAAGACTCAATGACACCAAAGTATGGTCATGCTCGAAGACAGGCTAGCAATGCAGGCTAACTGGACAGGCTCATGAGTGGACAGACCTCAATTGAATGTCATTTAACACAGAGAATTGTGAAGTTTTCCACCTGGGGAGAAATAATCCACAACACACTTGCAGACTTGGCAGCACTACGCTTGCTAGCACTACAACTGAACGAGACCTGGGTGTCATGACTGACAACAAAATGAACACGAGCCACCAATGTGATGCCGTAGCTGGCAAATCTAATCAAACACTGGCATGCATCCACTGAGGCATCTCTAACAGGACAATGGATATCATCCTCCCAGTCTACCTGGCCTCGGTGAGACCACAACTGGAGTACAGGTTTCTCTCACTTTATGCTGTACATGCGTGCCTGGAAAACAGCACATAACTCAAATTTGCATAAAGGGAACCCACTTTACAATGTAACAAATAGAGATACGCTCCAAGACCTCGACTCTACTGACCCCCAGACCCATTTCTATCACTTTTACAAAACAACTTTGGTGCTTATCAACAGCAGACAGTATACATAAGCACGTGTCTATGATCATTTGTGGTGGTGAATGTTTAGTTGATGTGAAGAGAAGGTGGTGAAGGCTTCATGGGTGGACCCGGGAGAGAGGTAGGAGATAAGGCAGTGGGATGCTTAGAAGCCATAATGGGGATATCAGTTATAGAAACATGTGTCGCAGACAATGAACAAGGGGCACAGATCCACACAGTAGACTATATTTTGGTGCGCATCACAGATTCAAAGATGCAAAGGTCAGAAGGGACCTCAAAGGATCATAGAGTCTGACCCCCTGCCACTGGCAGGAAAAAGTGCTGGGATCATGTGACCCCAGCCAGGTGCTTGTCCAGTCTCCTCTTGAAGACTCTCAAGGTAGGGGAGAGCAGCACCTCCCTTGGAAGCCCATTCCAGATTCTGGCAACCCTAACCATGAAGAAGTTCTTCCTCATGTCCAGCCCAAATCTACTCTCCATCAGTTTGTGGCTGTTGTTTCTAGTTATTCCAAGGGGTGCTCTGGTAAACCCTCCTGCCCGGTGAATTTATATACTGCCACAAGATCCCACCTCAACCTTCTCTTGAGGAGGCTAAAAAGGTCCAGGTCCCTCAGCCTTTCCTCATAATGCCTTCCCTGCAGGTCTCTAAACATATGAGTGGCCCTCCTCTGGACCCGCTCAAGGTTGTCCACATACTTCCTGTATTGTGGCACCCAGAACTGGACTCAGCACTCTAGCTGCGGCCTGACCAGTGCCGCATAGAGGGGGAGCATCACCTCCCTGGACCTGTTCGTGATGCACCTACTAACACATGACAAAGTGCGGTTAGTTCTGCTAATTGCTTCATCACAATAATTACTCATATTCATCTTGGAGTTGACAACGACTCTGAGATCTCTTTCTGCCACTGTGCTGCTTAAAAGGTCATCCCCTAGCCAATAGGTGTGCTGGTGATTCCCTCCCTCTAGGTGCAGCACCTTGCACTTGTCCTTTTTGAACTGCATCCTATTGTTCTCTGTCCACTTCTCTAACCTGTCCAGATCGGCCTGGATTCAGTTTCTTCCCATCAGTGTGTTTGCTTTGCTGCATAGTTTGGTGTCATCTGCAAACTTGAACAGAGTGCTTTCCATGCTCTCATCTAGGTCGCTGATGCAGATGCTGAACAGTACTGGCCCAAGGACCAAGCCTTGGGGGACCCCATTGCCCACATCTTTCCAGGTCAATACCAACCCATCCACCACCACTCTCTGGGTATGACTCTTAAGCCAATTTGCCACCCACGTGATTGTGTAATCACCTATGGCACAGCTGTCCAATTTGCTTATAAGAATAGGATGGGATACTATGTCGAAAGCCTTCTTAAAGTCCAAGTAGATGACATCTACCTCAACACCTGCATCTAAGCTTTTAGTGACCTGGTCATAGAAAGAAACAAGGTTAGTCAGGCAGGATCTACCTGCTTTGATCCTGTGCTGGTTGCCCTTCAGCATTATATTACCCGCTAGACTCCCACAAATGTGATCCTTGATAATTTTTACAAGGATTTTCCCAAAGATAGAGGTGAGACTAACTGGTCTATAGTTACTTGGATCTTCCTTCCTCCCCTTCATGAAAATAGGAACCACACTGGCCCTTTTCCAGTCCTCTGGGACCTCACCTGAGCATCACGAGTACTCAAACAGTTGTGCCAGTGGCTCTGCTATGACACTGGATAATTATTTCAGCACCCTTGGGTGGAGCTCATCCGGTCCCACTGATTCAAACACATCCAGCTCCTCCAAGTGTCTGTTTCCTAGGTCGGCGCTGACAGTTGGTGGGCTGGTGTTTCTCCTGCTTCTGTCAGTAATGCATTTGGGAGACTTGTCTAGATCCAAATTCAAGAATACAGAGGCAAAAAAGCTCATGGAAGAGCTCTGCTTTATCCCTCCTATCTGTCACCAGCTGCCCTTGTCTATCCTGTAGGGGTCCTGTGCTGCCCTGCAGCTTCCTTTTGCTCCCTATATATCTGAAGGACATTTTGTTGTCCTTAATTTTTGTCGCCAGCCTAAATTCTAATGCTGCTTTGACCTTCCTAAATAATTCCTTACAACTGCGAGCCAAGGAGGTAAACTCCTCCTTGGTAGCTACCCCCTGTCTCCACAGCCCATATGCCCCTTTTTTTGCCCTTAGGCTTTCCTGGATTTCCCTGCTTAGCCAGGAGGTTTTCTTAGCCCCTTTGCCCCCTTTCTATGCAACGAGATTGCCTCCTTCTGTGTCCAAAGGATTGCTTCCTTGAGGAATGACCACCCTTTCTGGACCCCCATTTTATCAATGCACTTGAGCTTTAATGCCCCACTAACTAATCTCCTAAGAACCCTGAAGTCAGCCTTTCTGAAGTCTAGCACTTCTGCCCTGCTGGTTACTTTTCCCACCCTTCACCGAATAGTGAATTCAGTCGTTTGATGGTCACTATCCCCTAGGTTACCTTGTACCTGCAGATCCCCCACCAGGTTGTCCCCCATAGCCAGCATCAAGTCCAGCAAAGCATTCCCCCTAGTGGGATGATATACCTCCTGCATTAGGTGGAGGTCCTGTATGCAGGATAAGAACCTACATGAGCGATTAGCTCTGGCTGACTGATCCTCCCAGCAGATGTCAGGTTGTTTAGGTCATCCATGACAACTATATTTCTTGACTATACGGCCTCTGAGAGCTGCCCAGAGAATTCCAGGTCTAGCTCATCCTCCTGGTGTGGCAGTCTATAGTAGACCCCCACTACCAAGTCCCTTTTTCCCTGGTCCTCCTTGTATCCTAACCCACAGTACCTTAGTTTGGCCCTCCTCTGATCCCATCTTGATTATAGAAGATGTATATTGCTCCTTAACATAGAGAGCAACACTCCCCACCACACACTTTTTCACCACTCTATCCCATCTGTGCAACCTATAACCTTCAAATGCCTACCGCCCAATCATGAGTAGGGTCCCACCAGATTTCAGTTAACTCAACCAGGTCAAAGTTGCTGTTTGTAAGCAGGAGTGCAAGTTCCTCCTGCTTGTTCCCCATGCTTCTAACATTAGTGTAGAGACATTTAATCCCCCCAGTGGGTGCCCTTGGTACCTCTTCCCACAATGCACTGCACAAATCACTCCCACAATGCACCACACAAAGCAGCTGACTGCAGACTTCTACCACACTGATCACATAACAGTGAATTTACCTCACATACAACAAATTTTTGCTATAAAAAGGGTCATCACGTAAGAGCAAATTCGACATACAGAGCCCATATAAAGCAAGGGAAACCTGTACTGCATCCAGTTTGGGGTTCTGCTCTTCAAAAAGGATATGGAGAAGCTTGAGAGAAAGTCCAGAGGAGGGCCACATACATGATTAGAGGCCAGGTCATATGAGGAGAGGTTCAGCCTGGAAAAGGGAAGACTCAGAGGGGACCTGGTGGCAGCCTACAAGTGTATCAGGGGCATACATCAGGGCTTGGGGGAGCATCTATTCACCAAAACCCCCCAGGGGAGGACAAGAAATAATGGGCACAAACTGATTGAAGATTGCTTCAGGCTTGACATAAGGAAAAACTTTTTTAAAAGTGCCAAAGGCTTAGTTTCATAGATTGTTAGGGGCTGGAAGGGACCTTGAAGATCATCAGGTCCAGCCTCCCTGCTCCAGGCAGGAAGACAACTGGGGTTAGATGACCCCAGCAAGGTGACTGTCCAGTCTCCTCTTGAAAACCTCCAGGGTAGGTGACTGCACCACCTCTGGAGGAAGTTTATTCCACAGTTTTATAATAAAACTTTATTCCACAGTTTTATTCCACAACTCTATGCCACCCAAGGCTTGGAATATGTTCCCCCCAAAGGTGGCATAGTCATCTTCCCAGTGATATTCAAGAGGTGTTGTGATGCCCATCTTGCTGGGGTTGTGTGATCCCAACAGTCTTTCCTGCCGAAGTGCAGGGGGCTGGACCCAATGTTCTGTAAGGTCCCTTCTAGCCCCTAACAACTATGAAACTATTAACAGAAGTTCAGTGCACATAAACCAGTTTGAAAATGGCTGAAGCCAGTTTGAGATAAACCTGGTTGAATGCAGTGTCAGACTTAACTGATTTGGGTCAAACCGGTTTATGCAATGTCTGTCCCAGACCTCTTCCTGGTTTAACTTGAACCAGAGTCCCCACACAAACACTCCCTGCTCAAGCAGGGATTCCCCCCTCCCCTCTCCCACAGACCTTAGCCAGCATGTAGCAGCATGTGGTATGCTAGCTATTGCTGAGAGATATCTATGTAAGGCAGAGACGACAAAAGCAGACAGGACAGTTTCCACGTAGGGCTTTTTGGAGCTAATCAACAGGTTAGCTGGTAATGTCCCTCCATTCCTTCCTTGGAAAAAGTTGTTTAAGAAGAGCTTGAACTAATAAGAGAGGCTTTTTGGTGCTAAAAGCTCTGTTATCAACTCCCTGCTGAGCTGGTCAGAAGCAGTGAGGGGGTGGAACCCCTCCCTAATCCAAGTGTCCTTCTGGGTCCTGGCCCCAGCTCAGCTCAGTGCTGTGGAAGGGGAGGGAAGGCTGCTCTAGCACCCCCCAGCTTCTAGTCTGAGCCCACTGCAGGCATGTGCCTTCATTTCATCAGTCCAGAGGGAGTGTCTGTACAGTTGGAAACTGGCTCAGCCTAGCCAGGTTGATCTAACCTGCAAAGGTCAAATCAATTCAGGCTCAGGCTTTTTGAAAGTCTGTCCTCAGCCAAAAACAACAGCCATCATTACCACTCACTGGTCCATCTTAAGCAATTTAGAATGGGAAGACAATTTGGCATGCAATTAGCATAGGATGCGTCTACCCTGCCCCCCATAAAATGCTACGCAAAAACTGAACAAGGTATTTAACGGAAACTGGATTTTTAATACATATTTTTTGCAATCCCCTAAAACTTTCAATCAAAACCTAGAAGCAGAAGCATGTCAAATGAAACAGTTAAGACTTATGGTAAAATATTGAAATTTAAACCATGCAAATCAAATGTCATTATCTACTACCTGCTGTGTTCCTTGATTTGGTGGCATTAGGATGACATTATTTGTGCCAGCAACCTCTGACTGAAAACAAAGATGGTTAAACATTTATTATGCAAAGTACATTAGTTTTGTTCATTTGTTAAGCAAATTTAATAAACCTTTCTAATAAATCCTTTGCAGATTTACGTACTTATTTCTAATTGTAATTATCATTTCTTATGATATCATTGCTTAATGGAGTATTTTGTATTAATAGTGACCTGGGAAATAATTTGGATTTGTGTTTTAGGCCTTTCCTTCCATCAAAAAGGGAAGATTTTTTTTTTAAATTTTAAAATTTTAGTTAGCCTTTCCGGAAAGACGCTCTGGTGACTGGTAAACTAATGAATTTAGCTTAACTGTCAAGTAATTATAGGCCTGTCAAGTAATTATAGGCCTGTAAGCTACTCCTCAGTGCTTGGGAAGCTCTTGGAGAGGATCATCAAGGAGCATATCTGTGGGGGGCCTACAGGGGAAATCATTTCTCAGGGGCAATCAGCATGGGTTCACCAAAGGCAGGTCCTGCCTGACCAACCTGATTGCCTTTTACGACCAAGTAACTAAATCCTCGGATGATGGCATCGCTGTAGAATAATCTTTCTAGACTTTAAGAAGGCCTTTGACACTGTCTCTCACCCCATCCTCATCAATAAATTAAGTGACTGTGGCATTGATGCCTGCAGTTGGATGGGTAAAAAATTGGCTGATGGGTCACACCCAGAGAGCAGTGGTGGATGGGTTGTACTCAACCTGGTGAGATGTGAGCAGTGGGGTACCCCAGGGCTCAGTCCTCGGGCCCGCACTGTTTAACATCTTCATCAGCGACTTGGACGAGGGGGTGGAAAGCACACTGTCCAAGTTTGCTGATGACACTAAGATGTGGGGTGAGGTGGACACACTTGAAGGGAGAGAGAGGCTGCAACTAGATTTAGACAGACTACAAAAGTGGGCAGACGAGAATAGGATAGGTTTCAACATAGACAAATGCAGGGTGCTGCACCTTGGGAGAAGGAATCCACAGCATACATACAGGCTGGGGAGTTCCCTTCTTGAAAGCACAGAGGCAGAAAGGGATCTCAGAGTCATTATTGA
>NW_005842133.1:947771-975420 GCF_000455745.1 Alligator sinensis | reverse complement strand
GTCAGGCTAGATGATCTGTTCAGATCCCTCCTGACCCTAGCTACTATGAAACTATGAATTTATCTATATTGGTACCAGAATCATGAGGAAAATGTGTACATTTTTTTTAGTTATAATATTTAAAATTTTGGGGGCCAAATCTTAGCATGTTCCTGCTCATTTAGTATTACTCCAGTAACAAACTGCAGATAGAAAGTTTAAACCTGTCATTGGGCAATTCCAGTTTCAAACTACTATGTAGGTGGCATAGACTCAACATAATCAACTCTATGCCACCCAAGGAAGAAATGCCACCCAAAGACCAGAGAATTAATGGGCTATAATGATATTCAGTTGCTGACACAGGACTCTTATTCAAATTTAAATCAATGGACCAAACCATAAGAAGCGTTAAGCACTGACAGAGTTAGAGTCAACATAACTAGCAAAGGGTCAAAAACTTAGCAAAGAGAAAGGCTGCCAATTCTGTCTTGGTGTTGAATGATAAATTCAATCTTCAAAAGATGAACCTTTTTATAAATGTTTCAAAAAATTTAGGTTCACCATTCAAAAATTAACAACCTTTGGGCAAAGTCAGGTATAAATGCCTGTCTCCACACACACACACACACACACACACACACACACACACACACACAGTACAGGGGAATCTTTGAAGAGGAGGAAAATGATGTGTAACATTTTACTGTAAAAATTCTGCCCTTGGTTCCATTGAGGGGTAAGGAATTTAATGAGTGGGAATTGCATGGGTATAACTGAAAGCAGAAAGCACAAAAACAAGCAAGCAGTCTTGTGAAAAGATTTGCAATCAGTAGAAGGGAGGGAAAATTTTGTCATACCCACCTGATTTTCTGCACTGCTGTTTTCATTCCCCATTGTGATGCAAAAGTTCCAGTGTCAAACAACAACGAGGCTAAGAAAGGCAACTGAAAGAAATGAAACACTGTAAATCTTCTGGCTAGGGACAGAAGTTACACATTAACTGGTTTAAGTCATCAGAAACTGGTTTAAACCTGTAACAGGACAGAAGTTCAGTGCACATAAACCAGTTTCAAAATGGCTGAAACTGGTTTAAGATAAACCTGGTTGAATGTAGTAGCAGACGTAACTGATTTGGGTCAAATCAGTTTATGAAACTGGTCCCAGACCCCTTCCTGGTTCAAGTTAAATCACAGGTCCCCCATATCCCAGCATGCTTTCCAGCCTTGGGCTGGGGTGCGCTGTCTGCTCCAGCAGAGAAGGTTTTGGGGGTGAAGCCAGGGACTGTCCCCCACAGGCAAACCTTGGCTGGGATCTGGGGCCAGGGACAGGGGGTTAAACCCATCTTCCCCCAGTTAAACCACTCTTCCTTTGAGTGCAGAGCTGCCCTGCCCTGCTAAACTTACTGACACTTACTGCTGGCTGCGACTGTGGACTACAAATCCCAGAGGCACCTGTAAGCAAGAAGAGGAAGTGATAAGCAATCCTGTAGAGTCCTGCTGATGTGATTCTGGACTGCAAATCCTAAAGACCTCAGGGGCAGTAGGAAGTGGAAGCGAACACACAGCCCATGCTGGCTACATGCCACAGAGCCATGTTCTAGCACCCCCCAGCTTCTGGCCTGAGCCACTGTAGGCATGTGGCTGTATTTTCTGAAGCAAAAGTAAATATCGTGTGTCCAGTTTTTTCTCAGTTTAATCTCTGCAGTTTAGAAACCTTCAAAGACTGAATTGATTCAGCCTCAGGCTTTTTGACTGTCTGTACTTGGCCCCAGTGACCTGAAACCTTACACTGTATCCTTAGCCCCCTTATCACCTTCTTTTAAACTTAGAACTGATAATGTTGGTCTCTCTGATGCATTATGAAAAAAATAGCTGTCTAAGGTTTCTAAGATGAGTCTTTCTGATCCAGAGGTATAACTGGCCAGTACTACAGCCTGAGCAGTGGCAGAAACAGTGGCTGATGTCACTTCCATATTTTGCTGCCAATATGTGTTGAGCAGCCATTTAAGCAACAATTCTCAGCAGCAAAAAAAGGTGGTGGGATCTGCCACTGCTACTTTGTCCTTCCTGCTGCCAGAGCTGGAACAGGGAAGGTGCAGGCTGCTGGGGCTGAGCGGGGAGGAGGGTAAATGGAAGATGGGAGAGTGATGTGCCCCACCAGCTCCATTCCAGCACCCACCCCTTAGGCAGCCCCCAGGCTCATGCCTTGCTTGCCCACCCATCATTAGACTACTGCCACAACCTCCTTCCCAACAGTGTTTTAGCTAACGCTAGCAGACTGCCCTTTAAATATAGTTTTTCCACTGTGTTTCTCAGTTACAGCAGGCACTGTACTTACAACATCTAAGAGGGATTTTCTTTACTAGTTAGCTTTGATGGTCAGCTGCTCTGAAGCTTTTAAGTTTTAATGATTTTAAAATCCTTTTTAAAATTCTTGGATTAAGCAGAAGTCTGACATGAGCAGGATTTGTATCATTACACATATCCACTTAATACTAAATGAAAATATATGTTCTGTTAATTTTAATAAGAGTGTTTGAGTTTTTCACCCTTAAGCACTGGAGGCCTCTTCTGCTTTCTTAGCCAAGACAAAAAATCCACTTGCACTCAACAGGCCCATTTGTGAATTCGTATTGATTCTACATTTACAATGTCTGAACTGCTTGAGTTTGCTTGTTTCATAAGCCAGCACAAGTAGTGTAGTGGGAGAGCAGGTAAGGTATCTCACTGCGACTCCAGAGGCATGACTTCAAGCCCTGCTCTGGACTCATGTCCAAGGATGTCCCAGGTGGAGCCAGCTGTAACTGTGTACCTGGCCAGTAGGCTGAGAATCAAAGGCAGGTGATGTTAGCCACACCTTCTGTACCATTGGCGAAGAAACTGGATCACACTAGCAGCCCAATGGGAAATTATAGCTTGGATGGACCAAAATTCCTTGTACAATATAACTCCACAGATCTTAATGCAGGGGTGGGCAAAATGCAGCCCGTGGCCTGCCAGGCCATTTTATCCAGCCTGTGGGGCCCCTAAAAAATTTAGAAAATTAATATTTATCTGCCCCTGGCTGCCTGTCATGCAGCCCTCGATGGCTTGCTAAAACTCAGTAAGCGGCCCTCCTCCTGAAATAATTATCCACACCTGTCTTAATGGAATTGCTCCTCACTTTCAGCAGATGTTACATGTAAATTAGGCCTCGTGGATTCCCCCCCCCCACTTAAGAAACTTGGAACTAGACCCCTGTCAAGTGTCTTCCTGTCTTTTTAAATCAATCAGCTGAGAATGTTGCAAGAGGATTCTCTGAAACATTTCTGTGAGTCATTCCAAAATGGCAGGTAAATTTACTTTTGTATAAGATCAACATCCTCACGATCATAAAACATAGAGACACAGATCTCCCCACGCATCATGCTGCCTTTAACAATCAGCAGATTTCCCAAAGGAAGGTTATGCTGGCATTTCCCTACTGCTGACCAAACAGTTTTTGTTCTCACAGAAGCTGTATGACAAAAGCCAGCAAGTTCAAAGCTCTTAAGTCTGTCCTCTGATGGCCACGTGCCTCAACACCACCAGCTGAAGGGGAGAATTTATCCTATTGATCTTAAGTGAATCCATCACTTCATTCAGTCCCAAGACATTGCAAATACTCATCAAGAACAGAGCTCTGGCCTCCCTCTCTCCCTAGTATCGATTGAGCTCTGTTGTATTAATGTTTAAAATCCATTTGACTCTTGCAAGTCTCTCTGCATCACTTCAGTATTGTTGACCTTTACAAGTAGCGATGGTTCATGGAAACAAAAGTTGTCATATACTTTTACAACAGGAATATATAGCATAATTTACAGGATCTTGCTAAAATTTACAACCACTAAGGTACACAAAATGCAGCAAAAATGTCATAAGTCACCACTCCAGTTTTCCCCCCACTTTTGCCAGTGCCCTTTCCTTTCTTTTCCTTGCAATATAAAGCTTCTGGACTTTCCGACTCTCCCATCATCATTTGCCCAATTATTATAATTAAATGGGAAGTAAATGGGAAGTAAAATCAAAGCTCTACAACTTCTTTAGTAGCAAGTGAAGTGTAGAGTGAAGAACAATTAATAAAAATCTATAGATTAAAATATAATCCCAATGGTTTTAATTTACATGGCTCCGTAGAATCAGCAGAATCAGCAGAATCCACATCCAGTTAAATATTTCTTCACTGGAAATCAGAACTCAGTTCTTCAAATGTGTGTCCTTTATAACCATTTTTCTATTAATTTGATGTCATATTAATGGTAAAAGCTTGCTAAAAATACCTTTAGTTAATTAAATAATAATAATAATGACAAAGTGTTTCTTCCCTAAATATCAGAACTGTTAAAAAAAATGTCCGCCACTACTAACATAATTTTAAAATTTTACTTTTCAAAGGGTCCCTCTGGCAAGGTCAGACTCCAGACACCTTTTCCCCTGCACAATAAAATCACTTTCCTAAAATAAAGAGAATAATTTATTTTGAACTTACATTCCAGGACCAGATCTGGTTGCTCTGGAGTAGTTGCCAGTTTAGACCATCCTTTTCAGCTGCACCTCACTAATCTCCACCTCTTTTTCCTCCTCCTCCTCTTCTCAGACACACATGAAATTTTGGCTTTGTTTCAGGGACCCACCTTAATTCAAACATAACCAGTTAAACAAACAACTCTGCCTCCACTCCAGGCATTGAAGAAAACAAGATACACGGTCTTGCAGGGTCCCCCTGTATGGTTCAAGTGAGAGACCACTATAGATTTTTATTTCCTAAGTAAACACTACTGTTTTGCACAAAACTACCATTACAGAAACCTCTTGTATTTCTCCATCTATAACATTAGCAATGTTTCTTACATTAAAGCTTTACTCAAGGTGGAAAAGTATCACTAAGATACACAAGTGATGCATATATAGGATGAGGTTTTACTGGGCTTTTTTAATTTAAAAAATAGTTTTCACTTCTTGTTTGTTTATACTTTAAGTTTGTTTTTCAATTTCTAATGTCAAAAAGGCCCGGAAGTGTTTGTTGCCAAGCATAGATGTTTGCCCTTAACAACTATGAAACTACGTGCAGGCTGGTCATCAAAGTAATTTTCCAGTTAATCATCTTGAAAGGTGGAGGCTTCTGACAAAAGCTCTTTGAAATGCAATGGTGCAAGAAATACTGGTTTATGGTGTGAGATAATTGCTGTTATTAATGCCTGTTTTCTGTTCTAGCCAGTGTATGCATAAAGGAGTCTTCACAAAGCCAGAGTTTCTCTCTAGTTACAATGTCAGGTGATTAACAGGCTTCTACACACACAGTCTGATGATGCCACACAACAAAACAACAGTGTGCTGGCTTTTACTGCACCCTGAAGTAGTGCAAGCCAGAGCACTACTAACTTTTGTGCAAATGCATTGCATTTGAACAAGCATCAAGACTATGCTGTTTTCCAATGGTAACAACCAATCAATCTGGGTAAAACCTTGGTTTTGCAAACATGCAACTACATAATTTTATGCATGTGAGTAATCTGACCTAAAGATTTGCAGGATAAAGTCTAACTGAGGTATATGGCTTCTATGTCACTCAGTTTTGTTACAGATGCACTGAAGCTGTGGAGACTCATAATGTTCAGCTGCTTTAAAAGGGGAGTGAGGCTTTGCTACTCAGAGCTCATCAGCTGTTATGATGTAACCAGCAGGTCTATGCACTCCTCTCCAAACACAAGTCGGCTAGACCACTGTAATGCTAGCCTTGAATGAAACATGGTTAAAGTTCCAACCATTTTACCACACTAGTATCACTAGATAAACATGTTGCAGCTATATTACAGCACCTTAAACTGGTATCATTACATACCTGGGTACAGTTGGATCCTTCTATACTTTGGGAGATATTGTTTCCCTCACTAGCCCCAAATGCCACATTAGTGTGCTGATATCAATCAGAGAATTTTCTTTGGTGGGGGCATAAATGACCTTTCACTCCCCAGTGCCCTTTGCCAGATGGGACATGCCAAGGGTGGTGTTTGTAGCACATACTACTACGAGGTTCCTGTTCCACAGGTCAGAGGGAGCCTGGAATGGGCTATGATAAATTTAGAGAAGCCAAAAGCTGTTTTGGGTTACTTGAGTAGCCTACTAATGGAAGAACACAATGGGCGCCTATACATGTGCAGTGAGGGTGCTCCAGCACGCTGTAATTACAGCGCGTTGGAGCAGACTCAGTTAATCAAGTCTGCACTCCAGCAGATTCCAGCATCTCATATCAGCACCCCCATGCTGAAAAAATGGTGGTGGGGGCTTGTCTAACAAGCTTTAGTTAAAGTGCCCCTGCTGCCATTGTTCAGTGCGGGGATGCCGATACCCATGATGCTCCGAGCACTTTCATTAGAGTGGCTAACCACGCTCGGCGCTCTTTCATTGGGGTGCCTGCCGGAGCCACTCTAAAGTGCTCCCCCCACTCCTGGAGCATGTCTATAAACACCAAATAGTGATCTAAAGTCATCTTTCACTGGGGTACCACATCATGGTTTAGCATTTATATGTTTCTTTTAGTAAGTCAAAATCTTGGTCCTCACTTTAAGTGATTTCCATGTTTTTAATTAAATGGGCCATTGTAACAATGTTCTGCCTGGTAGATAACAGAATTGTCTAATGTTCACATGCAAGTCCTCTTTCATGAGCTCAAAACTCAAGGTCTCCACAAGAGCTTCAGAAAAGCTAAACATTAATAATAATAATACATATTACATAGCTAGCATTTAGACACAGGTGTTTTTCTTAGGCTCCTGTAGAGACCTTGAGCTTTAAGCTCATGAAAGAGGACTTCCGTGTGAACATCAGACAATTCTGTTATGTATATAGCTAGTATAACCTCCCTCTCTGCCAACTGCTACTAGGCAGTGCCACTCATTCATGTACACAGAGCCAGTCTGCATTATTAAAAAAGGGAGAAGTACCTGACAGAACACAAATGTCTTTAGTATGAAATGAGGGAAAGATCTAACTTGTGTAGACTTTGGACTTCCTCCAAAAGCTCTCTTAAATTGACCAAGTGTAAAAACATAGGTTTGTGGGAAAACTGCCTCTGAGACCCAGAAGCTACATCCCAGTTGGTTTGTTTTCATATTTGTAAAAGGTGACTTAGGGTTGATCCTAGAATAATAGGCTCTTGGTAGATATAGCGTTCTACAGGCTACAGAGATAGTGCAGCTTTTTAAAGATGTAGAACATGTAAAATCTAATGTCTTTAGGAGAAAAGTTTAGTTATGCATTTACTTTATTTTACAATTTCACATTTACTTTATTTTACAATCTAAGTACCATCATGGGAAGGTTAGATCATATGGGGCAACCGTTCCTCAGCAGTCACAATGCTCCAAATGGTATCACATAGGCTGAAATACCGTAGATAAGAGTTATGCATCTGCTACAGTCACAGATGGGATACGGCAGAAGGGGTGTGTTCAGAAGAGATGGGATTTCAGCATGACATAATCTGAAAGTAACTAATGCATGGCTCTGATTACTTTCTCTCTGTATCTTAAACAGCATCTTAAAAGTCTACAAAGGAGAAATGCCTCCCTATGGTAGAATTTCATCTCTAATTTCCTGTTGCATATTCCAAGACAACAAATAGAAGAGCCATATCATGGGGGAAAAGCACAATTCTTACAATAGGTATTAGGGGGTTACTCCTGCAATGATTTACAATGGCACAAATGGATGGGAATGCATGTTGCTTAGCAACACAAGCACCTGGATCCACTATAAAAACTGTAAAATTGCACTGTTGCTTAGCAACCACAACCAGACCTGAACTTTAAGAGTGAAGCCTGTGAAATTATAATTTGCTGCCCCTCCTCCAAATATCTGGCAGCCAGTACTTTTCTGCCATGGTTGTACCAGCGTACACAAGGTTGGACTCAGTTTAGAAAAGTATTAGCAAGATAGGCAGGTCTGGGATCCCAAAGGGCTGAGATCCCAAAGGGCTGAGTCAGGGTAAAAACAGGGATCAGGGGGAATCTTAAGTTTCTGTGTACCATCCTCTTGCTATAGGAATAAATTTCCTTAAAAAGAAGAAACCTAAGATTATCTTTAAACATGTCTAGTTCTGTTGCCATCAGCTTCATGAGAACTGAAGGAAGACTTTGACCACAACAAGAAAAGACCTATTATATGGTCATACTGTATTTGGAAAGTGATGTATACTGTTACAACAAATATTGTTATAACATTGTACTGTGGTGATACCAGCATGGTATCTTGTAATGAGGCTATTTCATTGCAAGTTCATTACTATAAGCTACTGTATTGCGTATAAAAGTATTAGTCTCCTTTAGATCTCCTTCAGTGATGGCTAACATAAATCATTTATGTTGTCGCTGTCATTAACTAGATTAAACATCAGCTATTAAAGATCAAGTATTTTAGATCTGCAAGATCAATAATTTGTATGCAAGAGCTGAGCTGGTTAGAAAGTCTCTATAAAAAAATAAAAAATAAAAAAAGATTTTCACCAGAAATTCCCTTTTTAGAAAAACATTTAACTGATGTGTATCTGTTTGTGTATTTAAATGTGTACTTTTGCACTGTCTTCAGAAATGTGAAGCTTTTTCCATTGGATATCGTGATGCCTTCAGGTTTTTTTTCCCAGCTTGATTACTGCATTTTCAAAATGAGTGTCAGGGTTTAAGGAACCATCTAATCATGATATTTCTTCTGGTGGTTTTGATTTCTGTGTGGCTGGGAATGTGTATTGAATTGAGATCACTGATTAAGTTGCAAAAGAAAGTAGGCTATATGATTAAAAAAAAATATATATATATTCCATGTCAGCATCTAAAGTACTTATATGACATATCTAAGTCCCTCCATTTAGGAAGTGGAGGGGGGTGTGGGGAGGAGAAGGTGGGGGAACAACCAGCAAAGCCAGAAGCATGGGTAATACCCATGGTAGAAAATAGTCATAGCCAGGGTTACCATATGTCTGAGTTTTCCTGGACACATCCTCTTTTTTGACCCCTTGTCCTCCGTCTGTGCGGATTTCTTAAAATGCGAGCAAACGTCCAGATTTTTGCTCTGCCTCTGGCTTTTCCTGGGCACGAGCAGCTTGGATGCTTGGGACTGCGAGTAGCCAGCGAGGTGATTGGCTGTCGGGGGTCACATGCTCTGCGCCCAAGCCCTGGCAAGCTGTATTCAGGTAATAGTGAGAGAGAGAGAGAGAGCGTGTGTGTGAGTGCGAGTGCATGCGGGAGTGAGTGGACAGCAGGGCTGGTGGGATGCAGGGGGCTATGGGTTGAGAGTAAGGGGCATCAGCTAAGCAGTGGGGGCAAGGGGGCTGCAGGTCAGGAGTGAGGGGCACCAGCAAGGCTGGGGGCAGGGGCCTAGGAGTGAGGGGCAGAGGCAAGGAACAGGCATATCATGCCCCCACAATCATATTTCCCCTCCCCCTTTCTTCCGCTCGTCCCCACATAGGTGACCTCTTTTTTGATCCTGGAAATATGGTAAGCCTACAGCTAGCTACACCTAGATCATCCCCAACCAGTGGCTGTCAACATCTTGAACACCTCCAGTGATGGAGAATCCACTACTTCCCAAAGCAGTCTATTCTACTACCACACTATTCTCACAGTGAAGAAGAATTTCCAGATATCCAATCTAAACTTACGTTTCTGTAACTTCAAGCCATTGGCCCATGTCCTCCTCTCTGCAGCAAGACAGAAAAGGTGCTTTCCCTCTTCTTTATGGCAGCCCTTCAAATATTTGAAGCCTGCTATCATGCTCCCCTCTTAAGTGTCTTTTCCACAAGCTGAACATTAGGGCTTTGCAAAATTTCACCAGCTGTTTCATTCCAACACTGTTTTGACCAATTTGAGGTCGAAACAGCAAAATCAGAACGAAACAAAGGCCGTTGAAATAGCCTTGAAACAAAACAAGGCTGGTCGAAATGTTTTGAGAGTCGAAACGTTTCAAACATAGGCTGGGGATGGGAAGTCAGTCTTGCTGGGCTGACTTCCCATCCCCACGCTAGATTAAGCTGGGGCGGGAGGCAGCCCAGTGGGGCTGCCTCCTGGTCCCGGTGCAATCTAGGGTGGGGGATGGGGAAGCAGCCCCACTGGTCTGCCTCCCGGCCCTGGCACAACCTAGCGTGAGGCACCGGGAAGGAGCCCAGTTGGGCTGCCTCCTGGCCCTGGCGTGATCTAGCTTGGGGCCCCGGGAAACAGCACAGCTGGGCTGCCTCTCAGCCCCAGCACAATCTAGTGCAGGGCTCTGAAAAGCAGCCCAGCTGGGCTGCCTCCCGCCCCTGGTGTGCTCTAGCGCGGGGCACCGGGAAGCACCCCATCTGAGCTGACTTCCCATCCCCAGCAAAACTCAAAACAGTGTCAAAACACCCATCTGAAACTTCTGTTCAACTCAAAATTAAATTTGAGATGAAACACTGTTCCCTTGAACCATTGAAACATAAGGTGAAACAGAAAGTTGCTGCTTCACACAGCCCTACTGATCATGACTATCTCCTTCAGCCTCTCCTCATTTGACTTGTTTTCCAAACCCTTGAAAATCCTTGTTGCCCACCTCTGGATCCTCTCTAACTTCTCCATGTCCTTTATAAAACGTGGAGCCCAGAACTGCACACAGTACTCCAGATGAGGCCTAACCAGTACTGAGTAGAGAGGCACTATCCCCTTCCTTATCTTGCACCTATAACCACATTGCCTTTTTTGTGACTGCATCATATTGCAGACTCATATCAAGTCTGTGGTCTGCCAAGACCCCCCAAGTCCTTTGCCATATAGAGATGCCATCTAGCTAGATGTTCCCCATTTTGTATTTATGTTTTTGATTATTCCTCCTGAGGTGGAGCACTTTGCATTTGTCCGTATTGAACTTCATCCTGTTAGCTCTAGCCAAAATTTCCAGTCTGTTGAGATCCTTATGAATTGTGTGTGCATCCTCCAATGTATTGAAAATCTTTTCCAGCTTCACATTGTCTACACACTTGGTCAAGTTGCAGCAGATGCCAGTATCCAAATACCAGCATAAACACACCGAACAGCACTGGGCCCAGGACAGACACCTGTGAGACTATTCGAAACTTCCTGCCATTCTGACATGGACCCTTTAATAGTTACCCTTTGCTTAGGGCTATTGAGCCAGTTATTGATCTACCTAGTAGTAGTTTTATCCATGCCACTTTTCTCCAATTTGTTTATGAGAAGGTCATGTGGAACCTTGTCAAAAGTCTTGTTGAAGTCCATATACACTGTATCCACAGCAGTCCCTTCATCAACCCAAGTAGTTGCTTTGTAAAAGGAGGAGATCAGGTTTTTTTGACATGATTTGTTTTTCATAAATTCATGGCTGCTTGCAATCAGCTTTTCCTCCTTCAGATGCTTGCAAATAGCCTTCTTTAGGATGTTCTCCAGTAACTCCCCAGGTATTGAGGTTACTGCAGCATGTTCTAAGGAAGACTAACTGGTCTGTAGTTTCTCGGGTCCTTCTTGCCTTTTTAAAAGAGGGGCACTACATTGGCTCTTTTCCTGCCCTCTGGTACCTGGCCCATCTCCCATGATTTAATGGGCTCCAAGGGCTCCAAGATCTCCTCTGCCAGTTCCTTCAGGGCCCTGGGATGAAGCTTATCTGGCCCTGCTGACCTGAATGCATTCAGACCCAACAAAAGCTCTCTGACCATCTTTTTTGTTATCTTCTCCCTCAGCTTGTCCCCTTCCTTATCCATATAATCCTTGTAAGATGTCTGGAAGCTTATTTTTTGTGAAGACTGAGGCAATATAGACGTTGAGTAGCTCCACCCTCTTTGTATCTTCAGCTAGGAGTTCCCCCTACCTTGTTAACAGAGCACCCACAGCTTCCTTGGTCCTTCTATTTTGTCACATAATAAGTGAGTACATTAACGATGTCCAGTAATTGTTTTAAGGATTCTGTGGCTCCTGCAAAACTACCCCACATACTGGTATAGGCAGTTTTTCACTTGACTAGGCACATAATTTTAGTTGTGAGAGACTGTGATTAGTGCACTTCACTATTATTTCTGCCCTGTCCCATATGAATTGCATATTATGATTTCATGAGGATTCCCCCCACACCCACCTATGTCTTTAGAAACATGACTATAACTAGATAATGGCAGTTAGCATGGGTATCACCATGCATGACACACAGGATGTTAGAAAATGAAGGATCTTAAATCCTACATCTCTTAGTTTAAACCAGGTCTGAACATTTCATAAGCCTAGCGAGTAGGAGGTCAGAGGTGACCAGCAGGGCTCCAGCCTGTTCCAAGTTGCTGCCTGTGTTTTTCCTTCCTCAGACTACAGTATAAGGAACAGTACTGGGGCAAAAACCTATGGGCAGCTGAAGAAAATCTCTTATTCTCAGGCAGAAAGAGAAAGATGACCTGTGTGTTTTGAAGTCACACACAGAAATGGGAAAAACTCATTCCCTTGAAGTCACCCATGGATGTAGAACAAGGAGTCTTTTTCCTGAACTCCAGCCTCTTTCTTCAAAACCACTACTTTTGAATTTATATGGTTCCCTGCCCACTCCTTCAGCCCAGAGACCCATCCAATGGAAGGACAACAGAGAAGCAGAAAACAGCTGGTACAATGTTGTGGTAGCTCTCAAGAAAGGTAGACGGGAGGAAGGGAACAAGGCTGCTAGGAAGATGAAACATTTCTCCCATTTCTTCCTCCTTCATAAGAGCAGAGCTAGCTCTTAGCAGCTGCCTCTGACATGAACTGGCAGCTGTTTCTTCTTGCTTGACCTCTTTGAAGTCTATATTAGCACAGCAGAGTTGCCAGGGTAGAGTACTCCTTTAACTGCTACCTTGAAGGCCTCCCCTTTCAGTCCCATGCAGGGTCACAGGGATAGCTTCTTCCTGGATTTTATCCTGAATCCACTTTTCTTTATCCACAAAGGAGTTGACAACTTCCTTCCAACAGGAGAATCTCAAATTTGCTAACAATGACAGGAAATTCATTTAGTGCTGAAAACTGGACCACAAAGTCTAAGTTGTACGAGAATGTCAGTGGGCCTCTTTGACCTAGGGTCAAAAGGATGCATGTTGTTATAAATGAAAACTACTAAATATTCTGCCTCCTGAAAAATGCCCTAGTTCTATTCATATTGAAGACAGGCCAGCAAAAGAGGTGTCTCGGAACAGATGCATCTCAAATCAGCCCATGACTTCAGTTTAGCATCTAGTCCAAGCACAAATAGTGATCAAAAGCATGCTTGGCTCTAAAATGGCCATGATGTATTTGGGATATTCCCCCCACTTCATCCTGGTGTCCAGAACATCCTGCGCCAATTGTGGTATCTTTATTCAAAACGATGTGGAAGCTGACTGATGCCACTTTCACTTGCAGAACCTTTGCCATTGTCAAAAAGTTCACATTTTCATAATATTTATGCTCAGTGCTCAGATAGCACCATTCATGCAGCGATATCCAGCGATTTACAGAGGATAGTGCCACTTACTAGCATCTTAGAGAAGGAGAAACCATGGCTTGGAAAAGTCAAGCATCTTGTCCACGATTACACACCAAATTAGCGGTCAAGGCAGGAAACTAAGACTAATTCCTATCCCTCCCCCCCACCTCCCTGAGTGTCACTGCAGAAAGAAAGTAACTACTGCTTCTATCAAAGATAACCATCATGAGAGAAGACCATTTGCTGTGGGGAACAAAAAGATATATTTCCTAAAGTGCTTATATCAGATTCATTTTGCAAAGAAAGCAGTTAGGACTTTCCAAGCTTTATTTCACGGGGGGAAATAATTGGTTAATACTGGTAGTTAACCAAAAAGTATTTAGTGAATTCAAATTATCAAGAAAAAGAAAATCACTGAACACAGTCCTTGAAATGTCGGTCATGATCTAGTGAACAAGACTGGCCACTCATCTACATTACTGCTTCCTAAGCCTAAGCACTGCAGCATGTTTGTTCATGTGATGGGAAAGCTTTTTTTAAAGATGACGGGACATGACCCTTGCGGATCCCACTGTGACTGTAAAAGATAAAGTTAACTAAGCCAGTCAGTGTTGTCACAGATGGCACAAGTCTTCATCCTTTAGACTGACATGAGACCTAACCAGCTTCACCTAACAACGGATTTAAACTCCCATAACACATTGCCTTGCCCAGCTGGGTCTGGAACTATTTATATTCCCGTGATCATTTTCCAGTAACATAAACAAACTGCTGGGCAGTGAGAAAATATCCAATTTCAGAAGCTTACTTTTAGATGTACTTTTCCACTGGGACTCTTCACTATGGTTAGTAAATGCATTGGGCCTGGACCTAACAGTGCCTTAACCAAGTCTTATGGTTGTTTCAGGAGAAATGCACCAGAAATCAAAACTTATTGTCAAAAACTATCTTTTTTTTTTTAGTTTAGTTATGTACTAGACTTAGATAATTTAGGCAGGCATTATCATCTTGAAGAAAAAGTTGGTATTTGATCTAAATCTGTGGTTAGAGTATTACAAAAAGATATCTAATATTTAAAAACTTGTATATTTGAAGACTGAATATAAAATCCACATTGTAGTTGTCCTAAATGTAGCATATATTTTTTTACTAAGTGCTTTTGAATAGGGCAAAGAACTGAAAAAAAAAATCTAACTAAAAGCCAATTTATTACCACCAGAGCCATGTTTTACCTCCCCCTGGCATCAGCAGAATCACTGCTATGCTCTTAAGAGTATAGTATTAAATACATAAGCCAGATCATAATGCAAAGAGGAATTCAGCTCTTCACCTCTGCTCTTAAGGAACAGCTGAGAGGATGTCACAGCAGTCTGTTTTCCTCCATACTAAAGAGAACTGGAGTTCAAAGGAGAACCACAGCCCATTTGAAGTGGGCAAATCTAAATGTTTTCTCCAGGTCTGTTGACCCTCCAAGATGAATGTGGACTAAGGAAGCATGTCAAGTTTATTTGTGACCATGGTGCTCCCTGAAACAGAATGCTCCACGAATATTTAATAGGTACCTGCAGTCAGGCTACCGTATAACATTCTCATTTATCATTCTGGTATCTTTTTTTTTACCCATCACAATACAATTATTCTATTTTGTAAGAAACAGCAAAGTCATGAACTGGCACTGCAAAGAGACAACAGCCTTATTTTTCTTTGGGTGCAGAGGAAATAGTTGCACAGCCTGTCCAGTGCAAAGAGCTGGAATGGGTCATTACTGGGATGGGGAACCTCAAAACAGGGTCACAAAATGCTTAAACACAGGAGTAGAGGTGACTGTCATTTTCTTGGATTTTAGCAAGGCCTTAGATACGGTATCTCATCCCATTCTCATAAATAAATTAAGAGGCTGTGACATAGATATTTACACAGTCCAGTGGGTGGCAAACTGGCTTAGCGGTCACACCCAGAGTGGTGGTGGATGGGTTGGTATCAACCTGGAAGGATGTGGGTAATGGGGTCCTGCAGAGTTCGGTCCTTGGACCTGTACTTTTCAATATCTTCATCAGTGACTTGGATGTGGGTTTGAAGTGTACTCTGTCCAAGTTTGTGGATGATACTAAATTGTAGGGTGAAGTGCATGCTCTCGAGGGTAGGGAACAATTGCAGGCAGACCTGGACAGGTTAGAAAAGTGGGCAGTACACAATAGGATGCAGTACAACAAGGACAAATGCAGACTGCTGCACCTAGGGTGCAAAAATATCCAGCACATCTACTGGCTGGGAAGTGACCCTCTCAGTAGCACAGAAGCAGAAAGGGATCTTGGAGTCATAGTGGACTCCAAGATGAACATGAGTCATCAGTGTGATGAAATCATCAGCAAAGCTAACCGCACTTTATCGTGCATCAACAGATGTGTGACAAAGAGAACCAAGGGGGTGATACTCCCCCTCTATGTGGCATTGGCCAGACTGCAGTTTCAGTACTGCGTCCAGTTTTGGGCGCCGTACTTCAAGAAGGATGTTGACTTTAGAGGGTCCAGAGGAGGGCCACTGGAATGGTTAGGGGCTTACAGAAGAAGCCCTATGAGGAGAGACTGAGAGACCTGGACCTCTTCAGCCTCTGCAAGAGAAGGCTGAGAGGTGATCTTGTGGCCACCTACAAATTCATTAGGGGGATGCAGCAAGGGATCGGAGATGCTCTGTTCATCAGGGCGCCTCTTGGGGTAACAAGGAACAATGGTCACAAACTGATGGAGAGCAGATTTAGGCTAGATATCAGGAAAAACCTTCATGGTAAGGGTGGCAAAATTTTGGAATGGGCTCCCAAGGGAGGTGGTGCTCTCCCCTACCTTGAGGGTCTTTAAGAGAAGGCTGGATAGGCATCTGGATGGGGTCATCTGACCCCAGCGCTCTTTCCTGCCTTGGAAGGGGGCTAGACTTGATGATCTGTTGAGGTCCCTTCCAACCCTAGCATCTATGAATCTATGAAAGGTAGCATGATTCAGTAAGTGTTACCCTTCCCTAAGAATCTTTTAGTCCTAAAACAGCATCTTTGCACGGAGCTAATAGACCGCTGTGCTGCAGAAGAAGCCAGCTGGAATACTGAGAGTTGTAATGCTGCATGTTTGTTAGGCAGGTTATCCCTGAAATGAAAATACTAAATCTGAGGAGGCACACCTCTTGCCTGTTATGCTGGAAATTAAAGATGCAACTCTGAACTGCTTATTTTGGTTGTCTGTCAAATGCACACTCTCTTGTTAAAGCAGATTCCAACCTCTACTCGCTACATATGGGCCACTGACATATGTAAACTGTTTGCCACTTTGGCCTACAACTAGCTCAGTTGCACTTACTTTGTTACAAGGTATTGTGTGCAAATATAAAAGAACATTTAAAACACACTATACTAATGTAAAAACATGCAAGAATGTGTAATAATATCAACTGAAGTCTGTGCAACACTAACAAGTTTCCAGTTCAGTTCAGTAAGCACAAAATGAAAGCCTAAAACTGGTAGTCTAGTTTAAGGATTACATTTGACTTTGGCATAAACATGACTACAGCAGTTAAAGGGCTTGATTCTCCAGTTACTTAGGCTCATGTGATTCAGGAGTAATTTCACCAGTTAATTGAATTATAATGATGTAAACTTAATATGACAGAAGAACCAGGAGTTGCACCCACGGCTGAATTTTTTCCGAGATGAATAAACCTTCTAAAGAATTAATTAGTGAAATTCCAATAAATGTGGAAAGGTATTGTGCCCTAAAAAAATTAAAACCTCTATGGAAAGAATGAAATGGTTTTTAATCCAAGTTAGAAGTTTGCTATGGAAAACTAGAATGTGACTGGGGGTTGAATGGATTAAATACTGTGCTCTCTTGAAAGGCTTAAAACCACTTTCTGAAACTCCTGGCATCATTTTTTAGTAGAAAAAAAATTGTTTAACATTACTGTGGTTACAACTTTGGCTTTGGGCTGGTAATTCTACTTGTAAAGTGTACATGGTGCAGAGTAGATTTAACACATTTTGAAACTATTTTGATTACTATGTTAAGTGTCGTCACTAGTGAAAAATATCCTGATGCCTACCTTCCCTAGCACATGGAAGAATCTTGCCATCACGCTCCAGCGAAAGAAACTGAAAAAAGGAATTATGTTGACCGTGAATTTCAAAACCCACGGCATGGAGAGTTTTTCCTTTTGGTTTCAGTAGAACTGTGTAATGCTCCAATCTTGTGGCTAACAGCAGCTCTTTCTCATAAAGCAAGTGGTTAAATGTGATGAGCAGTTTACGATTTGAAATGGCATGGAAACTGTGAGTAGTGGGCAGAGCTAGATGTTGAACAGACAACTTATTCCAACAAAAAATAAATACAGTTCTATAGTTTTGATTTTCTAATACACTAGGCATACAAATAACATGGGAACACAAACAATTTCACTCTATCAGCAGCCATTTGTTCAAATTAAGCATCAGAAAATATCCCAACTGCATTAGCCTGGGATAACATTGCATAAAAATAGGGCCATTGCTCTGTGTGCTATAGTCGTACATTCCTAAAGCTATAGCAGAGCTCAACGTTACCTTGAAAAGAAAACAACAAAACACATTAAGTAGACATAGAAACCTTGCAACTGTAAACTTACTGATCTTGCCAGAAATCTGGCTGATCCAAACTGTTTCATATCTTCTCTCTCAGTAGCAATGACAGCGTTTGCACTGTTTACTGTTCTGATGGTTCACCCCCCGCTCCTCAAGTTCAGTTAAGTGATGCTTAGTAAAAGATGTACAGAGACAAAGGGGACTTGAAGCCATCTTTGTGCTTCTTGGCAGCACTCATAAGTGGTTCAGTCCCTTAGTAGCTATTATATAGCTGAGGACTGTTGGAGAACAAGATGATCCAGATGGATTCCCTTGCTTCTATACTAGGATGTAGTATAGGGATCTATCCTGCTCTGCAACCTCAAATATAACAACAAGAAGCATAAGGAAGTGGTACTACTCAGCTACGTGTGTTGGTGTTTTGCTAGACGTTACCTATACTTCTAGAGAATTTTGTTTCTGTACTGATGGAGTAGGATAGTTTTCTGCTTGTAAACTTTGAAGTGAGAGGTGAGCGGAGGCAAAGAGGAATCCAGAATTATCCTTCCTCAGGCCATCTTTTGCCAATACAAGCCACTTGTTCTAATGCAATCCATTTCATGACACAACATCTTCATAGAAATGCTGTAGACATATTTCTACCATTCACAAGGATGGGTGAGTGGGAGCACTCTCAAACTTTTCCAGAGCCTGAACTGTCCCTTGAGGGGTATTGTTACCTACTCTCAAGGATATTAGCCACATCCTCTTTTACTGGGGTTCAGTAACTTTTCTGCAGCAACTGCAGACCTATAAAAAATGATTGGGAAAGTATCTAATGCACATCAGTGACCTTTTAATTCTGGCTCAGCAGCAAAATTTACAGAAGAGCACCAATACCACATAGCTAGCTCGGGTACCAGGCCCGACACTTAGACTCCTTCTCTGAATTAGCAGTATTAGAGAAAGCAACTTTCTTTAGGGACTGCCAAGTCATCCTAACTTTCCCTTGAGTTAGGTAGCAGATTTTTGTAAAGAGACCATACAAACTTCCACAAAATCCCTGAAACATAGTACTGCTTTATACAGGCCTAACTGTTATCCCCAGAGAAACATGGAGCTATGTCTAGAGAACTATAAGCCTCCTTTAATTAGGGAGGCCAGTAGGGTCACAAGAATTGAGTTCTTGGGACAACTGAAGTGAAACAGGGACAGGAAGGGAACACGGGGAAGGCTAATAACAAGTGTCCAAAGGGGAACACCGAGCAGCCCTCCCATCCCTTAAATGAGTCTAAGGAACCAGTGGATACCACCCAGGGAAACTCTCTGCTGGATATGTGCACAGATGAGCGACAGAAAGACAGCCCCACTCACCTGTGTTCCCCCCAGCCAGAGCTTCCTTTCTGCTTTGATACATGGCTAGCTTAGCTACTTCCTTATACAAAAGGACAAATAAATCGCAATTCCTTTACTCTCTCTCAAAGGATTTGATATGCTTCTGATATACGCTAGTGGTAAAAATCTGAGAACTGAGGGAGTTTGTCAAGTCCCAACTAGTACTTTATAATTAAGTTTAATTTGGCAAAGCATAGGTCTGCATAGTTTGAGAAACCTGCAGAGCAGCACATTCCAAGAGCATATCATAACCAGGAGAGACGATTTTTTTTTAATATGCTTCATCAAGAGCTTCTAAGATTATACAGAATACAGTAGAGAAAACAATTTATGTTCTGCTCTGTAACACTTGAAGTAGTACTTAAAACCTAACTTGTAAAAAGTTACCATGAAAAAGTGCTAAAGAATTGCTTCTCTCACACTTGCTTTATACTGAGATAACCACTTTGAATACAGTAATTACTTTTGACTTGCATAGATGCAAGCAAGGGAAGAGTCAGTCCCCCTGAATTTCTGAAGTCACAGCACTGGGTCAAAGTTGAAGGGAAGAAAGAAAAGAGTCACTGCACCATAATAAAACCCTTTTAACATTAGGCCCTTGTTTGAGACCCTTCTGGACAAGTCCCACAGCTTGTGTGAATACAAGCCCACAAGTAGCAACTACTATACAACACAGACTATCTGAAACTTTATGCAGAACTTGTATTAGATCTAAAGGTCACAGAAGCAGAAACCTCCCTTTCTACAAAGCAGTCCAGGGAAGTTAGAAGACAAGGACTCCTCACCATGAAAAGTGATACAATATTGAGTAAAAAGCCATTTCCCATCACCTCTGTTTCTGAACACTGAAATTAACCAATTCAGATTCTATTGAAGAGCTAGCAGAAGGACAGGGGAGTACCTTAGAGACTAACTGGCTCAGAGAAGCATTAGCTTTCAGTAAGCTTATTATGAATTAGGTAACAGCCTAATTCATCAGGCTTTATAACTGGACCTAAAGAACCAAAAGCCAAAACTTCACACCCCCTTCCAGGTCAAAAGCCATAAAGCACTTTCTGCTCCCATAGTCATCAGGGACACCTGCATCTGTCCTTCCACCCAGAGGAACGGCATCTGTTTGATTTCTTGTCACAAATTACAGTAGGTTTCACAAGTTGTCATTTCAGAGAGTTTTGGGCTCCTCTCATTTCTGGAGGACCTCTAAATGCCTGCTTCTTTGTGCAGCCTCTCCCCTGTTTCCTCATTTCTAATAGGCCAACACTCGGTGATGGAAATTATATACCACATGATGGTGACTCATGTGCTGGGGAAGAAGCTGGACTGTCAACATTTATATTCTTTATCTGAACTGTAACAGAATGATTTAGCTGATTGAAAAGGTGTTTTTCCCAACCTGCTCTAGACAGTAGTATACACGCTACAGTTTAATCTCACCCACTTTCTCATTTGAATGATAAATAAATCAATGTTAAGACAACCAAGAACAGCTGAGGTCTTCTTCCCAGCCTTGGCTGCTCTTAAATTTCTTCCCACAGTTCTGCCTACCCTACCACCTACACTAGGAGTGTCATATACTCAAGCAACAATCAGGATGTGATTTGCTTGCTGTAGTCTGTCCCTCCTGACATACTCAGATTTGTGGAGTCTCAGCTTAGATTTAAAAAGAATGGCTTAAGTATTCCTACTTATAAAAATGGCAGAGGTGAAACTAATGGAGACTGATTTGCAGCACTGCCTTGCTGTATATATTTAATGTTTCCAATGATAAAAAAAACCCTGTTGATGTTGTTGAATGCTTTGTTTTGTTCTTTTCTCAAAAGGCCTGTTGTCATTTTTATTAAGTGAAAAGTGGCTTTTAACTAAACAAAACTATTGATAACCATTTTATAAAGAATGAAGGTATGACAAGTTCATGAAAAGCCACTACACAACAAAAACAAGCTGTTATCCCTATGAAATGGAAACGACTTTGAACTGATTCCACTTTTGGACCACCTCTTCTATTAATATCATTGGAGTGTTAATACTGTAGCCGTATGATGATGATTCAGCTATCAACACTAACTCTTCAATTGCTGATCATTTTAGCAATGAAATGGGAAAGGGACTGTCAGTACTGCAGCCCACTGGATGAGAGAGTGGAGCTGGGAGCCACTGCAAAGGAGACAAAAATGAGAAACCAAGAAAGAAAAAAGAAAGAAATTGAAAAAGGAGGAGGAAGTAAATAAGAGTGGTCATGAAAGCGAGTATGTTTTCCTCAGTGAGTGATTAATACAACACAATTAATGCTGATATTAAACTCAGTGTTGCCAACTCTCATGATTTTGGGTGTTGTTCTTAAAGTCTGCGCTTCAAGAATGTGAAAAGCTTAGCTCTTTCTTTTATCGACATTTATATTTATATATATCAGTAAAAGAAAGAGCTAAGTTTTACACATTTCCAAAGCGTTGAATTTAAAAACAACACCAAAAATCATGAGAGTTGGCAATGCTGTAAACTACACTTTTAATTATTACATAAGGTCTATATTCTAGTCTTGATAGTTGTGCAGACCTCTCCGTGGCATACATTTTGAGCACTTGGGAAGGACAAAATTTAAAAAAAACAAACCAAAATAAATAATTGCATGAGTGTCATCACACTGTTCTAAATACTCCTCCCGTACATCCCTTCTAGATGGGTTAATTAGTCATCTGTCTCAGTGAGTCAGGAGAACCCACATCACCCGTTCCCGGAAGGCTTGGCATGAGCTGTCCCAAACAAATACACCAGATTTTTTCCGTGGAATAATTTTTTGGTTTTAGTTTCTTTCTATGTTTTCATTTTAATAATGCCATTTAGAGAGGACTGTTCTGCTTTCCAATTATCCTTTAGTCTTGAACTGGATTCACCTTGATTCACCCTTTCAGTCATCAAACTTCTTTCCTCAAGCCAGAAGACTGCTGTTCTGAGCAAGTCCTTGTCTGTGCGCCAGCATAGAGAGTGTTTGTTGGGGAGGCACTGGGTAAGGGCAACATGTGTCCCTACACAGGAGTGGCTATAGGCTATAATAGTGTAAGTCTAAAAAAGTCATGGACTCTAAAAGGGCCGTGGATGTCTTTTCATCAAGACCTTCAGTGGCTGGATTCTGGAATTGGTCCTGCTGGTCAGTTGAGCCCCCTCCCTAACAGCAAGTTAGATTGCTTTAGGGGTGGGAGCAAAGATGGGAGCTACCCTGAGTGAGAAGGAAGTAGGCAGCTGTCTGGCCATGGGAAGCTTTTGGAACTGAATATGAATAAAGAAAGGCCTGAGTTAGGGCAATTCAAAGAAAATAGAGCTGGTGGGAGGAAAATCTCAGCCACAAAAATCTTAAAAATCATTTTGATGGACTCATTTTGTTTGTTCTAGTGCTGCTTTCTCTTGCTGATTTCTTAATGTGTGTTTTCAGCTGTTGGCATTTTTTTTATAGCTCTGGCTACTGGAGTCAGGTAATTATGTGATACTTAGCACCTGGTTTAAATCATGATTAATCATTTTTCATAAAAATCATGAAATTAAGTGATTTTAAAGAAAAATGTGACTTGCAACAAAATGCCATGATATGGCTGCTTGCTGGGGAGTTCTCCAGCAAGCAGCCATATCATAGAGTTTCATTGCAAAAAGCTGGCTGCAGCAGATGGGGGAAAGCATTCCCCAACCAGCAGCAAAGGCCTGACATCCCAGGGGAGGAGGGAAGGAGTTGCAAAAGGGACAGGGGGAGGAAAGAGCTTGGGGACAGGTAAGGGAGGAGCTGTTAGCTCCTCCAGGCAGGAAAACTGGGGTGCAGAGAGTTGGGGCCACCTCGGGACTGCTTTGGCAGACAGTCCTGGCACTGGGTAGAGGAGAGGCTGTTTACTTCTCCAGGTGGGGAAGCTGGGGTGGCAGGGGGGAGACAGGACCCCACCAAAGAGCAAACAACCCACCCCTACCCAGTGCCAGCAAGCAAGGCCTCTGCTGGTGCAATTAAACTTGCCCCCTCAGCCTACCAGCGGGCACAATCTGGGCACAAAAATGGCAGCTTCTGCCACAATCAGGCCATGGTACTAGTGAGCTAGGCCTGCAATTTAAACCAGGCCCTAGTGATGATCTCCTCTTCGATTTTTAAAAGGAACAGCCCTTGTGGCAAGGAGAAGCTTGAAAACAGGAACTCAAAAGACAAATAACATCCTTTCCCATGTTATTTTAAATGTGTCATGATTTGGGAGGAGCCTAAGTGCTGTTTTTTTCTAAATGCTTGGCATTGGCCGTATTCAGTCTAACCTGCAGAAAAAAGGTGTGCCAGTATAATGAACCTGCAAACCTTCCTAGTGTAGACTTAGCATAATGTTACGGGGGCTTTTGCTGGCATAGTTTGTACCAATTTTACGAACTATCTGAGCAAAAGCAGTTTTTTGTCATTATAATGGTTACTGATCTGAAAGTGTCATGCAAAAATCATGTTTTGGGCCGAGTTTACTAAGGGTGGCCCGAGTTTATATTGAACAGGTCTGGAGTTGAATGCCAAGCCTGGGGACCCAGAATGATCCATAACAAAAGGATTTCGTGGCTAGTATGGACCTAGCACTGGATATGTTAATGAGATTCAGATCTTTGCTGTTGTTGTGACTAAATTTGCACAGAAAAGTCCAGATTTCTCATCATCTGCTGTTGTCAACAAGACAGCATCATTCTTGAATGAACCCCCTAAGAGGTTTAGATGGCTCGAATCCTGGGACTTGCCACAGGGCTTGTGATATGCTTATCATTGAGCATTGGATATCAACCCAAATGAATGTCAGAGCATTGCTGCTCACCTGGTATATAAGCCAGGACAAAAGAGGATTGGTTATCGTATGTTAAAGTTATGAGTTTGTGCTTGTCACTGACATTTGAAACTTAAAAGTGACCCATCTTAAGAGGCAACCAGTTGTTATTGGCTGCTGAGAAGGTAATGGAGTTTTAATTGGACTTTTACTTTATGATAATTTCATATTTATCATTACTCTGTTTCATGAAACAATCTCCTTCAGCCTCGCCCCACGCTGTGCAGGGAGCAAACTGGAGATGTTGAAGGAGTAGCCAAATGATCATGTGGGATTTTCTGTCCCTCCACATGTATTTCCCAATGTTCCTGGTGCAAAATGGAGTATGCTTAGGTAGGCCCAGGACTTATGCTTTTGGGGGCCACCCTCATCCCTTGACTCCGTGCCATCAGTCTTAAGAGGGAACACCTGGGATTTTGACAATTTTGTTCCTTTCTGTGGATTTTGACAGGAGAGCTAAATGTGAACTACAGTGATTGCTACCTTTAGTTCTGTGGCAGGGTCTCTGCTGTACCTACTCTGTAATTTTCCAGCACTGTTATTATCAACATGTAAGACTGACCAAGGGGGAGAGAGGCTGTTGTCCCCACAGGGACCAAGCGGTTATGTATAATTTCCAACAATGTGCATTAAAACCTCTCTAGTGCAAAATTAAAAACAGCACGTCCATTTTTCTACCTTTCCAGCTCTAGCGCTGTTCTTTTCTTGACTGAGAATAAAGAGAGCTCATCTGAATGCAATGTTAGCATAAGGAATTTTAAACCTTATTCTGAAAGATTAAATTTAGAACCAAATTTGGCAAAACAAGTCCTTCTATATCTATGGTAGTGAATATTCCTGTTGCAATACACAATTGCAACCTATCTCCCAATCAATTTCTTTTTTACTTGATGACACGTTGGATTTGTCTTGTGGAATTTGATTTTGAAAAAATATCAAAATCTATCAGATGCTCAAAATCAAATCCAAAAAGTAAAGTTACAAAGTGTTCAAAGAATGGCATTGAAAAAAAACTTCGCTTAGATGAACCTTTGCTCCAGACTCATTTTGGGAAGTGACAGGAGAATTATGGAGTATGTGCAAAGTGATTACAGATATCCCTCAACAAGTAACCAAGCTCACTATCATTGCAGCTCTTTGTTTTTAAGAAGGAGGCATGTGTGGATGTGGGTAATTTAGGTTAAAAAAGCTACTGGAAGGATTCATCAGAGATTTCCTCTGCTATGATAATAGCAGTGTAGAACTTCGTAGCATCAAGGATCAGGTTTTACAGTCTGGCTAAAAGCTTGTGAGGAGTATTATGAGCACAACAAGAAATGCAGGGAATATGGGTAAGATGTAACACAGCCTCAGAGCTACAGGGCTTTCGTGGCAAGGTGAATGAGGGTCAGTCATGAGGGTGCTATGTGGATTTGTTGGTCAGCTGCCTGCCCTTCTAGATTTCCTCTTCCCTGTGAGGTTACAACTTGGGCAGCCACTTCAGCTCTGCAGCTGCAATAATAGATTATGTAGCTGCACCATAGCTATAGAGATGGTGCAGATTTTTACCTTCATAGAGGTATATATCAGCATACCTCAGATGCATCAGAACTCTAGCCCGTTCCAAAGGGCTGCACAAAGGGAACCAGAGTAGGGGCCTGCTCATGAAGAAAACAGGCATATGGAGCAGGAGCAGGCGTTTAGACTATCCAGTTTTGTTGACACATTTGGATAGCTTAGATCCTATGACCTACACCAAGGGTTTTCAGCTTTTTAAACAAGTGTACTCCTTCTGTCTCAAAGTTTCAGCTCATGTACCCCATTCTATTTTTTTCTTGCTTTTAAGGCAGGGGGGAGAAACAGATAGAGGCCTCGCGGTGGGGGAGGGAGTGGGGCAGGGGCAGGTGCTGCCCAGCCGGGGTGGGGTGCAGGACAGCTCCCGCTGCAATGCACATCCCAGGAGGGCATGGGGAGCGTGTGTACCCCCAGATCTGCATGCAGGGGGTGGGCGGGCTGCTGCTGTGAGCTGCAGTGCTGGGCTCTTCCTGGTGGGGGCTGGGCCAGGCTGCACTCAGGGTGGGCGGCAGTGGTGCTAGGAGGGGGGGTGGGAGGCTACAGCGAATTCTGGAGTGGTTGCAGTCCCCTCCCGCCATAGCCCTGCCCCTGTAGCGCTCCATGGTGAGGGAGGGGCTGGGGCAGGTGCTGCCCAGCCAGGGTGGAGTTTCGCACAGAGCCACAAGCATCTCATTTGGGTGGCATTGTGGGGGCTCCTGCTGCTGTATGCAGCCCAGGAGGGCACAGGGGGCATGTCTGCCCCCGGCTCTGCACACCGGGTGGGGTGAGCTGCAGGCACAGATCCAGGGGCACATGCCCCCACCCCTTCCCTCTTGGGATGTGCGCAGTGATGGGAGCCACCCCCCCACGGATCAGTCCCACGTCCCACCCTGGCTGGGCAGCCCTTGTCCCATCCCCAGCCCCACTCCCTCCTGCCACAACAAACTTACTAGCTGGACCTGGCTACTCTCCATGTGGCCGGGCTGCGCTCTTGGCCGCCTGTGTGCTGCACTGTGGCTGTGTGCGTGCACATAGAGTTCCTCCTGCGACCCTTTTAAGTATCCCTAGGGGTACTTGACAGTTTACTTCTATCAATTCTATACTTCATTTCTCAAAAGCAAATGGTGACATTTTTTCTTTGAGGCAAAGACTAAAATAGAGTAAATGATTAAAATACAGTAAAATAAAGTAAAAGATTAAAATAGCGTTCCAAAATCCTACCTGATAGTGGTAGTTCAACATTTTTATGTATTGTAAAGTGCCAGAAATACTTGAAACAACTTAGTGGTCTTGCACATTAACATTATACATCAATTTTACAGCGGTGGTGTTCAACATAGCAGTATAATAATCTAGGTCTAATGTATCTCAGACTATTGGAGGAGTATATTAAACTGATTAGTGATCCCAAATGAAATGCTGGATGAAACGTCAGCTGCCTGGCAACATAGAAAAAGGTTTTGGATCACCAAGGGTCACATTCTGCCCTTGCATGTTTTAGGGCCAGAGATAACCTTACTTGTGCAGGAAAGTGCAACATTTTACAGGCCATTGTCACTTAAGAACATGGGTTAAAATATTATAACCTTTTGAGTGAGTAGTCAGCTAAAGTAATCACTGAAATTCTGTGAGAGAAACACACATACTTGTCCTTACACCATGGCAACTTAAAGACAACAAGCAGAACTTTCTGAAATAAATCCTAGAGCTATTCCTGGCATTCTAGGAAGAAAAGAACAACAGTGGAGTACTGTCATGAATAATAATAATAATAAAAAAGTCCAGCATTTGCAGATAGCTTTTACTGTCTGTAATGTTGCAACGTGTTTTAAAAAACCTGTTCTAGGACATACATGCATTCTTATTAGTCTCCTTCTGTTAGAAAGAAC
>NW_005842133.1:925911-947740 GCF_000455745.1 Alligator sinensis | reverse complement strand
CTGAAGCTTTACTTTTTAAGTTATGCAGATTATAAAACAAACGTTGCAAAAGTTTATGAATTCATAAAGCCTGAAATGAGCCTTTAATTTTTCTGGTAAGCAGAAAAGCTTTGCCCTTTTGTAATGCTCAAATCCACATTAACAAGCTGTGCTCTATTAAAAGGATTAGTGAAAAGATGACTTACCCAATTTTTTCTCTAGAGTGAAATTCAAAAGAGTACTCCACTCTGTCCCTGAGGTTATAACCTTCTGCACTGCTTTACTTGTTGGTGGATGGATCTTCTTCCCCCTGGATCACATGAAAGTGTTCTATTAATGTGAATTGGCTTATGTTTGAGAACACTATGCTGGATAGCAGTGAAGTGCAAGGAATCTGACCCCGGGAGCTCTATGGCTGTAACACGTCAGTTTGCTACAGGAATTCTCAGTTGGTGGATGAGAATAACATGAGGGACGGGCAGCCCCCAGGTAATGCAAAGTGCAGCTTGCTTTTCTTTCTCTGCTATAAGAGTGTGGGCCATATTCTGCACTTCACAGGCGTGACTCCATAAGGAGTTTTACCCACTATCTTTTTATCTTATATCTTGGTGGTTATAACCTATTGGCCTTCACTAACATTTAAATTAAATTTAGGGAAGCTAGCTAGCAGGGGACATGCCAAATGAGTATACAACTGCGTCACTGCTAAAAATTATATCTGTCTTAAAAACTATTAGTAGGGGTGGAATAACGTTGTGTTGTTTACTGGTTTCTGCCTGCTTCGTGAGCTGTTTAGGACTGGCATTAGGGTTTCAGGGGCTGAGTGAGGTTATTTTGGTGGGAAGCTCATAAAGCACTTCAACTTCCAAAATATTTCGGTCATCTCCCTCTTCTACCCACCCCTCTCCTACTCTACTTAGGGATTACTTGTTCACATCCTCGGCAGTAGGGACAGAGAAACTTATCACTTCCCTCCTATGGATAAGGCACAGCACTGCTTCCCATTGAAACTTGCCTCACTTGAATGTATTGGATGGAGGAAGGATAAGGTACATTAGTGGGCTTTATTTTTCCCCAGAAGCAGCTAGCAGTGATCATTACTTATTTATTTAAATTTACTTATTAACAAATGCAACTTATAACAAATGTAACATTTAAATATATATCCAGTCCCCCAAAATATATGTACAGACAGCAACGGTCAATGTCCACAAAATAATTTTGTGTTCTTTTCTTCCCTTCTTTTCAGTTTCTGACAGTTTGTTTATGTTTCAGGCTACGGACAAATATTCAAAAAGCCTGAGCTTGAATTGACTCAATCTTTCCCTCTTAGTCTAACCTGGCTAGGCTAAACCAGTTTGTAATCATCCAGACATCCCCTCTGGACTGTGGAAATGCAGGCATATGCCTGAAGTAGCTCAGGCTAAAAGCTGGGGGGTGCTGGAGCATCCCTCCCTTCCCTTTCACAGGGCTGAGCTGAGTGGGGGCATGGCCAGGCCCAGGCAGGACGCTCTGATTAAGTAGGGGTTCCCCACCATCCTGACCAGCCCAGCAGGGAATTGATAACACCATGTTTATCACCCCTAACTCAGTGTTTATCACCCCATTAGAAAACAACAGAGGGACATTACCAGCTACCTGTTGATTCTGCCTTTGTCCCATCTGCCACAGCACGCACCATAGCCAGCATGTGGTCTACTAGCTAATGCTGAGGGGTGTCTGTGTAAGGCAGAGGAGCGGTGGAGATCCCAGCTTAGCAGGGAGTGGTGGAGGGGAGCAGGGGGAAGCCAGGCAAATACCTGCAGATTCTGCTGGAGCTCCAGCCAGGGAGCAGAGGAGAGGGGCCAGCTCTTCTGTGGAGCATGGAGCCCTGCCCAGCCCAGAGAGCATGCTGGGATGCTGAGGGAGTCTGGTTTATCTTAAACCAGCAGGGGGATCTGGGACAGACATTGCATAAATCAGTTTGACCCAAATCAGTTAAGTCTGATACTACATTCAACCAGATTTATCTCAAACCGGTTTCAGTCATTTTCAGACTGGTTTATGTGCACTGAACATGTGTTCTGTTATAGGTTTAAACCAGTTTCTGATCACTTAAACTGGTTTATGTGTAATGGCTGTCCCTAGCCTCAATGTTGAGCTTTTGTGTTTCTTCATTTCTAGATGTAATCTGCTCAATAATTCACCCCCTCTTTTTTCTTCAGAATTTTGAATAAAGCAAAGTTCGCTATCTTCTATTCATCACTGATTTTAGATTTTGAGTGTACTCCAAAATTGTTCTTAACAGTTAACTGATAGAATGTGCACTTTCTTTCAATATTGAAAGATGTTTCTTTTTAACAGAAGTTCTTTTTCAGCTAATTCCAAGAATTTCCACCAAATTTCTAAACTTCTTTTTTTCCTTCTCCATTGAAGAATACTGATGTGATAGGGCATTTTTTTCCATTACTAAAACTTCCCAAAAATTTTTAAACCAGTCAGTGATGCTAGGGGTGTCACTTCTCTCCCAGGCTTCTTTAACTGTAATTCTTGCAGCCCCTCAAAGATGAGTGATCAGTTCCTTATGATTCGTATATGTTGTAGAGTTCTCAGGGAAGTTCAGAAAGAACACCAAGGGGTTAGTTGTTAGTGGGCATTTTATTATTTTCCTCA
Organism: Alligator sinensis; assembly: GCF_000455745.1. Taxonomy (NCBI): domain Eukaryota; kingdom Metazoa; phylum Chordata; order Crocodylia; family Alligatoridae; genus Alligator; species Alligator sinensis. The sequence goes on along the minus strand of NW_005842133.1, from coordinate 945,109 downwards.
CCATGTCTCCAACCTTTTTCCAGAACAGTTTAGTGACTATTGTTTATAATGGGTGATTGCTGCACTCTTATCCATGCACTCTTATCCCAGCAGAAACCACAAATGTACCAATGTTCAGGATTTTTCTCCCAGAGTAAAAATAGCTGCTAGGGGAGAAAAATAACCTGGGATCAACCAGGGTTAAATCAATCCCATGAGACTGTGTCACTTGCTGAGCTCTATTGCTCCAGCTGGGCAGGAAGCAGAACATACCCCCTTCGTAATCCCCACATTGGGCTATAGGGAGACAAAGGCTGACTCTGAGCAGTCTGGGACAGCCAGTCGTCCTGTGCAGTGCTACTATTCTGTCTGTGACCAGACTGAAGGAGCCTGAAGAGCATGCTGAAATATGTGCATATGGGCTCCCTGGCTGTGCACTGCAAGCCCTCTGCTTTTCAGGGGCTTAGCATTCAAATGACTGTTCAGGCATCTCCAGTGAGTTTTTCTACCAGGAAAAGAAACCCAGGAGAATTCTCCCAGACCATTTGAACATGTGCACACAGCCTTAAGAGAAAACTGTCATTGTGCCAATGGCATTATGTCCATGTTAGGACCACAGAATTGGCCCTAAATAAGCAGCAAAATTCATACAACCAGAGAGGCATAATAGCTAGGGGCTGTGGGAGCTGCTTTCAGTGTTGGTGATTGTGGGGTTACTCTCTAAGTGGGTGTCCAGGGTTGGTGCATTGGTTGCTCACTACTTAGTGCACAGCCATTAAAACTACTCCCATTCTGTGTTCACTTGCAGTACTGATATGTGAGTAATTTTTAGTTTGCCTTGACCCCCTTCCACATTAGGGCCCCCTTTGCATAAGAAAGAGCTGTTTTTGGGCAACATTTCCACTGTGCACTATTTAAACATAAGCACGTTTCTTCAGTAGTGGTAAACTTGTTTTGTCCTTTCTTCCTGAATATGCACATTTATTTTGGCAGATACTACAACAAAAGAGTGAAAGTTCTGTACCTGAGGGAAGGAATATTGGGGTACTCTTTGAATTTTCTTCTAGGTAAGAGTGGTTGGTTTGCGTACCATGTCTCTTCTAATAAAGCTGCAACAGTAGTTTAGGTATATATAGTGGGGGTATATGTAGACTTGTCATTTCAAGGAAAGTATACTGTTACAGAGAGGACCTAAAAAAGTTTTATGGACAGAAGATAAAATATCTGTCCTAGTTACTTTTAAAAATTGAATGATCTTGTTTTTATTAATATCATGTCACATGAACTGTCTCTGCAAAAGCAATTTTGCATATGATGGCTGGAAGTGTTTTAATTAAAACAGAATATTTGTTTTGAAAGTTGTAATGTGTTTCACCAATCTGTGTATCACTGCCCTCTGCTGGATAGAAAGTCAGATTTTCTTCTGTCTGTGCCAAAGATAGGATTTCTGGAAACTAGTATTTCATACTTCTGGAATCTCTTTTTTATGGAAAACAAGGCTTTATGTGGGAGATAAACATTGGACAGTGTTGTAAAAGAATTATGAAATGGAAAAAACCTGTTGCCCTGGGGAATGCCAGACCAAACTGGGATCTTCTGTAAACAGTTTTCAAAACTAAAAACAATATCTGAACTTTCATTTAAAAATGTATACAAATGTTTTCTTTGATGGCATTTTATCAGTCTTACCCTAAAATTCAAAACTGTAGTCAAAAGCTCTTCACTGACTTAGTTAATAAGGATTCTTGTTTGCTTGCCATCCTTTGTGTCTTAGGATGGCCTGATTATGTGGAGCTCTAATATTCAAAAATAGAGATAATTGTGGAGATATTGCTAACCATGGGCCCCTTTTGCTTAACAGTAAATTGTTGGTTTTGAATTCCTGTGAACTGCTTGGAGATTAGTTTTGCACAAAGTCCTGATTCTAATTTATGTAGGTTCCCATATCAGATTTATCATAGCAGCATCTGAACACATTCCAGTACTGCTTATAACACTATAACTCACATCGTTACATGCTTTTTCCATCATCTTCTCTTACTGAGGGAGCATTATTTGCAGTGGAGTGCTTACTTTTGGTGGCGGTTTTTTCATGCTTGTTTTTAGACAAGCTTGTTGCTACAGACTGATCTTAGTAAGGCTCCCTCTACATGTGCAGAGAAAGGCAAGGCTGGATCTAGTGGGTGATCCACACAATCATGCCTCCTGCTATAAGCAAGTTGCAACACATGCATGGCAGAAAGCGCAATTATGGGATCATGCATTAGATTGAATCATGCCTTATTGCCAGTGTAGAGGGAGCCCAATCCTGGGTTCCCCTCCATCAGCAAGATGCAGGCCCCCAGCCTTGGGGGTGCACAGCTGGGACCGAGAGTCCCTGCACTTGACATTGCTGTCAGTCCCAGCTGTGCCATGTGCATAGCTGGGACTGAGAGCTCTGTCACATGTGGGACTCTTGGTCCCGGCTGCATGTATGGGCCTGGGCGTTTCATGCACCCCAAGCCTTGGGGGTCATGGCAGCTGCAATCCCCAAGGCTCAGGGGTTTCATGGGCCCTTGAGCCTTGGAGATTGCTGCTGCTGCAATCCCTTAGGGGTTTCATGCTGGGCATGGTGTACCCTTGCAGCTTTGAGGCCTGTCAGCTGAGATGGCTCCCAGGGTCAGGGCAGACCCTGCTGCACATGCAAATTAAACTTCAGTAGCAACTAACTATAAAGCTAGTGCACATTTTTTAGGTCTAACTTTATAGCTGGTTTAAGCTTTTTATTGTGTGATGAGTACTTTGTACATGTAGCTGGTCTCCAGACATAGGCATCAACTTTGGTTTTTTTGCCAGTGGGTGCTGGCAAAAAAACACCCGCTGGCAATGCTCCTGCCCCCCAAAACCCAAACAAACCAAAAACAACCCAACACTTTACTTTTAACTCAGCGTGTTCCCATGACGAGCCCTGCACATGCCCAGAAGAGGCAGTGTGCTAATTCTACCCAGCTCTGCATTGTCTGTATAGATTGGGTGCTTTAGTCGGGATTTTTTGGCACTTTTATGAAATAGCTGATTGAATCAGCTTTAGCTCAAAATGCCAAAAAGCTCCACTGAAGCGCCCAATCTTTATAGACACTGTAGAGCTGGGCAGAAGTCACACACTACTTCTGGTAAAGAGTGTTTTTTTTTATATTGTTTAACATCTGCAAGTGGCTTTGTGGGTACTGAGCACCCGCTAATTTTTTTCAGTGGGTGCTTGAGCCCTGGAGCACCTTTGGAGTCAGTGCCTATGTTTCAAGGCAATTGAGGCAATATGTGTAACGGGTGGAAAGAGCAGATTCAAAATAAATACATTCAAAACTAAAACTGAGCTTCCTCAGACATGATGTAGAAGTCGTCTTCTAGGTCGGAGTGTGCCAGCTGCTGACTGCACACAGCGAGAGGCCTGTCTTTATGGAAAGACTGTCCTTAGACTGGGAGACGGCTGCTGCCAGCTGGACATACAGGACTAGAAGTGACTTGGAGCAAGAGACACAGCCCCCAGCAGCCTGTGACCACTGTGAAGTCTTTGACCGCAGCTGTTCTGGCTGTCCTTGAAGGAGGTGGAAGCTTAGCGGACCAGGGCCCAGCACCACCACAGCTGTAGTGTTGCCAACTCTCTTTGAATCTATTCCGGGAGGTTTCATCACATGATGTCATGACATTAATGACTTTACATCAGGAAGGCAAAGGCACATTACTATTACATTAAAAAAACCCACTGGACAACTGTAGGGTTATGATACGTCTGGGTTTTCCCAAACATGTCCTCTTTTTTGGCCCCTTGTCCTCAGTCCCGGTGGATTTTTTAAAATGCGAGCAAATGTCTGGGTTTTTGCTTTCCCTCTGCTTTTGCTTGGGGCTAGGGGCAGCGGGGAAGCTGATTGGCTGTCGGGAGATCATGTGCTCAGCATGCGGGCCTTAGCAGCTGCTAGAAGGGGTGTGTGTGTGCAAGCAAGCTGCATGGGCAGCAGGGCTGGGAGGGAGCAGGGGCTGCAGGTCAGAAGTGCGGGGCACCAGCAGCACTGGGAGGCAGGGGGCTGCAGATCGGGAGTGCAGAGCACTTGCAGGGCTGGGGTGGGGGGCAAGGACCTGAGGGTCAGTAATGAGGTGCACCAGCAGGCCTGGGGAGTAGGGGGCATATCACTGCCCCTGCCATCATATACCACTTTCCCCTCTTCCCCCCACAGGTGTCCTTTTTTTAAAAAATGGAAATACAGGCAGTCCTCGGACTTACAACACAATTGGTCCCTGCAAACCATGTCTTAAGTAGAAACATTGTAACTTGGAACCAATTCTCTCATGAGAAACAATGTTTGGAACCAAGGGCCAATACCCTATTTTCACCAAAAATACCCCAGAATTGTGTACTTGATCAATTATAGATGAGTAATATAGCTACATTAACGTATTTATATTGTAAATAGCAATCATATTGATTTGGAAGGACTTCTTTGAGGTGACTGCTGGACTTTTTGAAGGGCTCTTGGCTGGAGTCTTCTCAGGAGTCTTGGCTGCAGGTTTTTCTGGAGTATGGCTGCTTTCTTAGAGAAAGTGTCCAAGGAAGTTTAGACAGATGTTCTCCAGGGAGATGAGTGATGCAGTGAACTTGTTCGCTGGCATGGCATTGCATTGGATCAAGCGTTGTAAATCGAAACTGGCATTGTAAAGTTGAAACAAGGTCTCAATTTATAAAAGATGTAAGTGTGAAATGTTGTAACTCAAAACGTTGTGAGTTGAGGGCTGACTGGATAGTAACCCTATACCCAGAAGTAGCACCAAAACACAGACAAAGTTCCACCAGAAAAAAGAGAGCGCGCACAGGTTCTTCCTGTGCATTGGGCATGGCTGTGTGCTTCAGCACTGCACCAGGGATCACCGCAATGAGGAACGGGCATGTGCTCTGCATAAGCTGTCCCTCCCCTGAGAAGGAAGTCAGGTGGTGTGTGTGAATCAGTAGGCTCAGCCAGGAGCTAGAGCTGCCTAGACCCAGCCAGCACCACACTAATGGGTGGTTACGTTGCATCAGTTTGGGAAAGCAGCATGCACAGAAGCAGGCACGATGTACCTCACTGCAGCACTCCCTGCTGCGGTACACTGCATTAGATCAAAACTTGCAGGACACTACTTTGCAGTGATGCTAAAACAACAGCTGAAAGTACCAGTCATAGAAGTGGAAATGATTCCCAGGTGAGCTGACTGTGGATGTGTTTTTGTTTACAGGGGTTTATGCTGCCATGTGCCAGGCCTCGGGTACAGAAGACTCCTTATACATGTCGGAGGTAAATAGCTTGTAAAACCTTTGCTAACACAACCCCAGGAAGTTGGCCCACAAAAGATCTCTTGGCTACCCCAGCTGACCCCTTGCATTTTGCAGGCTCTTCACTATTTCATCCAGTTGTTATATCTGCTCTGTAATCTCTACATGGAGGTCACCTCTAGCCATGTAGTGGAGTCTGTCCCCCAGCCCAGTTGTTCTACCACTTAAGATCTTTGGCTCCAACCTTGCTATCCCTGAAGTCAAGGGGTATTTTTCCAGTGGTCTCAATGGGAGTAGGACCGAGTGCTTTTTCCTAATCTCTGTCCTAACTATTGTTTCTTTTACTCCAGCCCATCATATTATTCCCTTAAAAACTAGTTGTTGCCTGTGATGTATGTAGTCTTTGTATGCCCACATTTTGCAAACTTAAGCATGTGCATAAAATCATGGACTTCACATAAAGTAATACGTTACCCTAGGAATCATCATTTAAGAAGGATATTCAAATCTTTGGATGCATTGGAACATAAATCACAAATACAAAAGCATTATTACTACTGTCTATGGCATTAGTGAGCTCATTACTGGATGCTGTATCCAGTTGTCATGTTCACACTAAATGGAATGCTGATAAACTAAAAAAAGTTCATAAAAGAAATATGAGACTGAACTTAGGTCTAGAAACCATTCCTCAGTGTGGGAGACTAAAGTAGCTCTACTTATGCAACTTAAAAAGAGAGAAGGTTTAGCAGCAATTTGATCATGAGTTGAAAGCATCTCTACATAGGCAAAGTTTAATTGGTAAAGCTCTTAAATCTTCCAGCCAGAGGGAGAAGGGAATGCAGTGGTTGGAAGATGTAACTGCACAGATTCAATCTAGGAATAAGGCGCACACTATTTTTTGTTACACAACAGGTTTTTAACTACAGAAACAACTTACAAAGGGGTCTGATGAATTGTCCCTCACCAGAAGTCCTGAATTGAAGGCTGGGGGTCGGGAGCACGACCTGAAATTATTTGGGTTGATGCTGGTAGCACTTGCTGAAGTTCTGCAGGCAGGTTCAGTGGGAATCAAACTAGGTGATCATGCTGGTCTCTCTCTGCCCTTCAAATCTATGACAACTTTGTACATTTGAGGCCTTCGGGCATTTGTAGACAACACGGGGGTTTAATTCTCCCTAAATTGAAGCAGTGGTTTTTTAAAAACACCACTTCAATTTAGGACAAAGTAAACCCATGTGTTGTGTACACCCATGTTAGATCCCAATCCTTACCTGCCTCATATTACGCCACCAAATGTGCTCCAGTGGCTGGAATTAACACGTAACATGTCACTGAATGTACAAACAGCAATGCCATTAAAGTGGTGCAAAAGGCATTTAACTCGCTAAAAAGTGTTGTCTACAAATGCCGTTAGTGCCTCCTCCTTCCTTTCCATCCTTTGGATTGCCCTTCTCCGTACTTTCTCTAGCTCTTCTGTCACCTTTTTACGTGCTGGGGACTAGAACTGCTCTCCCCTCTTTCATCCTAGATGAGAAGTTTTCCCTGTATCCACTTCTCTTTGCAATAGTGTCCATACTGTTAACCCCTAGCTACTTTGCTCATTCCTAGAGATTCTTGATCTCATTGCTTTCTGGATGCCCAGTAGTGCAGATGAAGGATACCCGTGCTGGGCTTTTCCTCTGCTCAGGTTGGCTGGTTCTGCAGGACTAGTATGGAATGTCTCCCCTTCCCCGCAATCTGCTGCTCTCATCTTCCCAATGCAATGGGAAGCTTGGGTCTGTTCCCTTAGTGCTGCTCAGAGCGATGCCATATGGCACATTTCATTGATCAGGTGCCATATCCAAGAATTATGCAGGTTGGGCAATACTTCCTGACCCAGGCGCTGTAGCCCTGCCACCCTGGACACGCACAGAAAGGTGCAGAAAGGAGCTAGCAGAACTCTTTTGGTAGGAATGGCAGGTGGACAGCAAAGGCAGCGGTAGATCTATGAAGTGTTTTCAGGAGGGGCTAGCAAGTGCAGCAGGAGAAGCCAGGAAAGAGACCCACATTGCACAAGGGAGCGGGAAGCACAGAGAAACTGTGAAGATGTCATGAGGAGGAGGGACAGCAGTGGATGCAGGGAAGGGGCTAGCTGAGGCTCCTGTATGGAGGATGGTTCCACACTTGACTTCAGCATGTAGGACAGAAGGGGACCTCATTGCATCCACGGACTTGGGCTTCACCTGGTCATTCACGGCACCACCAGGAACTATAGCTGGGAGGACAGCCCCACCACCACTGCCTGCCCCTCATTCTGTGGCTGTGGGTCACAGATCAAACAGGACCCTGCTTGACTCAATATTATTTTACTCTTTCCATGGAACAGTTGGAAACACTGTCTGAAGATGCTGAAAAGACAGATCCTCCCATATCAGAAGAAATGGGGGTTGATACAGGTATGTATGGGAAAGTGACACTGGCTAAGTTAGGTGATGTACTCAAGGTCACACAGGAAGTCTGTAGCTAAGCCAGGACATGACTCTTGGCCTTCTGAATCTGGACTGACTGACCTACCCAGAGACCATCATTGCTGCCCTACCTACCATCTCACATGCAGCACTGCAGGAAAGAGGTAGTTAGTTCCTGACCTTCAAACATGAAACTCTGCAGAGCTTAGCCACAGCAAAGGGTCTAGGCAAGCTGGTTATCACTGCCATAGCCTAACACACTTTCATAGCACACATGGCTTATTTGCTCTGCTTGTAGACTCCATTTTGGCCAAGTGCAATGGCTGAGTGATTACAAGACTGGACTGAAAATCCAAAGGTGTTTCCTGGTACAAAATCAAATCCTGTCCACAGGAGAGACTTGTTTCTTGAGGAAGGACATTGGATTAAATGATCTTTGGAGAGCCTTGCTTTATTCTTCTATATCAAGTGACTGCTCTTTTCTCCACAGCAGCTCCTGCTATGTTCCAAAAAAGCAGTTGTTCTTTTTTTAAGAAAGATACTGAATGCTCTGTCCAGAGCGCACTCTCTTTTTTCAAGTTGCCTACCGCACTACAGGGAATTTCAGAAAGTCGCATCAGAGGTTATATCTACATGTTAAATTGTTTTAGGAAAAATATAAAAATATAAATAGAGTTAGGAAATAATGTGGTGTGGTGGAGGCTGCTAATTTTACTTTGTGATCCAAGTTTATTCTCAAAGAGGGCAGACAAAGAAAGCAGACAGGAGGCCTACACCACAGGGAGGAGAGTGTCTCCTTTTAGGATGCATCGTTCAGGAGTTAAGGTGCGCTCCCAAGCAGTTGGCTGTGCCACAGGAGGGGTCTTGGAGAGAGAGGTTAGGAACCTGCCCAACCAGCAGGTAGTGCCACAAAGAGCCATAAAACTCCTGGAGATAACTTGGAGGTGCCACCTAGCAAGGGCAGGGAGTTGAAGCCAGCAGATAATTGCCATTTGGAGACGGCAGCGTTCTCGACCTGGAATCACAGGGTAATCGGAAGGCCCCTGGAATCACAGGTGCTGACCCGTCATTCTCACCACCAGGAGAGGGAACAATTTTCTCAGTCTTTAGCTGCGGCGACTGGGGTTTAACCCAAGTTCTGTAAGGAGAAGAGCAGCATGAGGGGAGCAAACACCCAGGACTGAGGTCCGGTCTGTCTTGGCCTGGTAGCAGGGAGAGGTGAAGGGAATGGTGGTGTCCCTGACCTCTTTTCACTCCTGGGAGCTCAGGGCCACCAGGGGCTACTAACGAATTACTGCACAGTAGCATCACAGTTAGTGCCTACCCATGCTACATTGCCATAGCATCTCATGTAGATGCACCCAGGGAGTAGCTGCTGAAAGGGAGAGTGAACAGGGTATGACCAGGGTTTTGTCCACTGTTCCTCTCTTACTTACAGCCTCCAGCATTTAAAGTCTAGGTAGTTTTAATTCAGAGGCTGTGCCCCTAACTCCCAGGTCTGCCACTTAGTTTTGTCACTTGGGGCACCTACAGACATGCAGCAAGGCTGCTCCGATGCACTGTAATCACAGTGTGGGAGCAGGCGTGAGTCTGCTGGAGTGTGGTAATTACCATGCTCCAGCAGACTCCAGCGTCATGTGAATCAGCATCCCTGTGCTGAAAAATAGTGGTAGGGGCACTTTAACTAAAGCTCTTTCAACAAGCTGTAGTTAATGTGCCCCCACCACCATTTTTTAACGTTGAGACACTAATGCACGTGATGCTCCGGGAGCTTTAATTACAGTGGCTCTCGGAGCCACTCTAACTAAAGCACCTCCCTCCCCCACACTCCCGAAGCACATGTATAAACACCCTTGGTTTTGTCACTCGCACTGCTGGGCAGCTCACACTCACTACATGGACTTTGGCAGAACTGTCCCCTCTCTAGCCAGACTAGACCTCCCATTGTCCAGGATGGGGTTCTCTTGTCCTGCTCTCTCCAGCCTCTGGCACTGGGCACTGTCAGGAATAGGATACAAGATATGATAGACTATACGGTGAAGGGGCTGTTATGGATAGGGGATGAGCCCGGGTGGGGCAGACAGTGAGCTCATAGAGATGCGTTGGTAGGATACCAGGCATTGGGCCAGAGAGACAGTGACCTCATAGAGGGCTGACATCAGCCTGCTGGGCACGGTCCAGGACCCCAGGCCAGAGGCTCAGACCTGAACTGACCTTCATGGTGGCAGGACTCTCTGGCTGAAGCTGATACAGGTGAGGGAAAATCTGATCCCAGGGCCACCTCACTTATCCGTCCATCCCTCCTGCCCCACAGGTACCACCAGGTTTGGGCCAAGTGGTGCAGTTGGGTCCCTTTCTCTGCCTAGCCCCCAACTCTTCCTTGTGGTTAATGAGTTCAGGGTTGTGGCCCTTCTCAGTCACAGTCTGTAATTAGGCCCAGGTCACAGGGCCCTACTATGCAACAACATGGTAGTAACTTTGGTGTAAAAGCCAGTTGTGAGCTCTGCCAAATCTCAGCCACTTCAGGCCCCTGGGAATGTTTGGCCTCGGGACAAAATACCCAGCTGTGCCCTTTTGATGGGCAGGGAGCTTTGATCCCCTTATTCCCCTGCAGCTCTCTCTGTCTCTCCAGCTGTCTGTCACTCTGCTGCACTGAAAACAAAGGGGCTGCTCCAAGTTTCAGCCCCTGGGGATCGAGCACAGACTGCTGCAGACCCAACAAGAGCTCCCCCCACCACTCTGACTTCCACAGAGGCCTTTCCTCCCTGCTCTAGTTCTCCTTTCCCTTCTCCTCCTGCTATTTCCCTATTCCTATGCCTGCTTCTGCAGAGCAGCTGAGCTGTGCCTGAAGGGATCTGGGGGGAGGCAGTAAAGGACTGGGGTTCTCCTCAGGTTCCTACCAGGGAGGGCTCAGGTGGGTGGCAGAGACTCAGGGTCAGGAAGGGGAAGGGGGGCAGGAGGAAGAGGGGTTTGAGGAAGTCAAGCATGTGACTAGAGACTCTGTATCTCTGGCTGATAAAGGTTGTGCAAGGGGGGGACTTTTGGGGGTGTCTTTTATTGGACCAGGTGTAAAATTTGGGAGTGATGTTAGACAGGGGCACAGAAGAAAGGCACCTGGTGCCCAGAAACTTCTCGAGCTAAGCAAAAAGACTGTGACTGGGAGAAAAACATGACAGAAAAAATAGAAATTGAAGTGGGGAATTCTTTCCCACCTATACAGTTCGTCCAAGAAAAGATGTCCCTAAAATCACTTTGATCCTTGCATATTGCCCAGACCATCATGGCTACAACAATACTCCACCACTACTGGGAGGAAGGATATGGCTTCTATTCAAATGAGACAGACATAGCCAATCATGGGGCAGAGCGTTTGATGCTAGGAGACAATGGCCATGTGGTTGCTTAGCGCAAGGTGATTGTGATCCAATTGCATTCCATATCGCCAGACAGAGGCAAGATTAAACCTGTAATTATATGCCCATGACATCACCCCAAGGTAAAGCTAATGAGGAATACAACTGATAGGAGGAAAATATTACAAAAAAATACAAATGGAAGTGGAGAATCCTAGGGGAATAGTTCATCACCTGGCCAAAGAGCCATGACTCCACATTCAAGAAAGAGAAATCTTTGTCTCTAAGCCCCTCTGCATTCAGCAAGAAACGGAAGGCAGCAAATAAGGATCAAGCAGCAGTGCATGGCCAGGACAAAAGGGGGCAATAAATGGCACTTGGTAGAACTTAGGAAGAGTTCTGCCATCTGCGTTGACTCGGGAACTGACCGCAACAATGGGTTGGCCCACCTCTCTGTCCACCAGTCTAGAGAGAGAGGGGAAGGGGAGGGGGGCACACTTTACAAGAAAGGCTCACAGAAATTTCCTGACAGCAGAAGAGTGGGGAGAGGCTCATGGATCTATCCCAGGATCTGGACAGGGCCCTGTGCCTATTCTCTCTCCCCAACAAGCCTGACCTCTGCTTTTGGGTCCTCTCCAACTTGGCCTTGTCCCAGTTTCATTTTTCCTCATTCTTGGCTCCTTGCCAAGCATTGAAGCTTGCAATTGGATATCTAACATCCCACTGCAAGGCATTACTACAAAATGCATAGAAAAGAGAGATATGGAGCATGGTTCCCTTTCCTGACTCATAAGGGAAAGGTTCATCGTTCTACCTCTCATTGTGCTTTCAAAAAGACAGGACGTGGCTTGTGATAATTCATCTGCAATACACTCCACTGAAACAGTTTGCAAGCTATAGCTCATAAATGGTATTAGCAACTTCTTGGAATCTGTTAAAAATGCTACAATCACTTAAACAAAAAGAAACCCAAGTGAAGGAGGGGGTGGAGCAGAAATTGATTGCAGCAGAAGTGATATTAACCAACCATTTATGTGTTTCTCAGGAGATTTAGCCAGAGTTTACATGGCCTATGAAAAACTCAAAAGCTTCTTCAAAGAAAAACATCGGATGGACAGAGAAAGTGACAAAGCAAAAAGAAACACCATATGCTTCATAAAGTAATGAAGGTTAGAAACAAAGCCACAGTACAATATATGTGTGTGTGTGTGTGTGTGTGTATTTATATACCTACACACACACACACACACACACACACACACACACACACACACATATATGTGTGTGTATATATATATGTGTGTATATATATATATCTCTTAATGAGGTAATTGGTAAATGGCTAGAGTCAATAACAGCCAATGGATTTGCTGGCAGTTCTATTTTGAATTTCATAAAGAAGTTAATGACTACAGCCCCAATCTAACAACATGCACATGCTTGATTTCAAGAATGTCTGTGATCCCAGGGAGCTCAACAGGACTTTTCCCATGATTGTTTCTTAGCAAGTTGCATCAATGTTTGCAGGATCAGGGTACAGCACAGAAGGAAGCTGGACCCTGTCGGTTTTTAAATTTGATGAGCAGAGTTCTATAATGCTTGAAGGTCCTGATCTCCAGGTATTGTTTCCACTGCTGTATTTGTCTTTTCACTGTCTTTCCATTAAAATGGTTATGTACCTCAGGGAAAACTCTGAAGTCAATGTCAAAATTCCTATTTAATTCAGTAGAGCCAAGCTTTTACCCTTACTCACCCCCAGAGTTGGGTTTTTATAGCAGAGTCTGGGACGCAGACTTTTAGGCCTGCAAGGAGTTTACACTCAACATTTAGGACTGTCCTAGTATGTATTGCTCTTCATGTCAGGTAATCAGCAGCCTAGAGCTGTGCCAATTCCTAATAAAGGCACAAACAAGAAAAGATCATCCTCTGAGGTACGAATGTCAGGGCACAGGGAGATATCAAAAGTGGAAGCTGATGATGTCAAAACTGAAAGATAAAGTGCACCCTGCCATGACGTGTATTGCTGTGCAGGAGTCACCAAACGGCATTGTTCCACACAATCTTACACATTCTTTTCGGAAACAAGTGAGCAGGATATAATGTTAGAAGATGTGCTGTATGTGCTTGTGACATACTCTTTTCTTAACATCAAGGGAAACAACAGAGTGACAAACCTATAGAAGGCACTACAGCCTGGTGGCCACAGATTTGTAGATAGTAACTTTGATCCAGTTCTGCTATGTGTAAAATGGGGGGAAAACTTTTTACCTCTTGCACTAGGAGCTAGGGTGTTAATTAGCAAAAGCCTGTGCAGTCCTTGAAAAACAGAAAAGCTGCACAACAGACTGAATGTTTAGTTGCCTCATCCTGAGAAAGAGCACGGAGCAGCACTGCCCAGGGAGAACACAGCTTTTGCGTTTTGGTACGAGATGGAGAAAATGTCTGCAAATTAATTGATTCTTTTCTGTAAGGAGAGGTGAGCTAGTTGATAAGTGCTTTCTCAGGGGTGGGGGGAGTAGAGACAGTCCCAATGTTAGGCCTGGGCACCTGTTCAAATATGGAACATGGAAGTGAGATTTGCTGTCATTCCCCACTCAGCACGTGGCAGAGTCCATTCCACAGAGCGTGTCCAGAGCTCAGAGCTGTCCCTAGCGGTGTGCAGGACCCGGGGCAGAGGCGGGCGGCAAGTGGCTGGAGCTAGCAGAGCAGGGAGCAGCGAGTGGCGAGTGTCTGGAGCCAGCAGAACGGTGTGGGGTGGGGTGGGGTGGTGAGCAGCCGGAGCCAGCTGAGAGCAGGGGCTGGCTAGTGGCAGGAGCTGGCGGAGCAGGCAGGGGGGTGGCGAGTGGCTGGAGCTGGTGGACTGGGAGGGGGATGCTGAGTGGCCGGAGCCAGCAGAGCGGGGGGATGGTGCAGAGTGGGGGGTGGCAAATGACCGGAGCCGGCAGAGCAGGGGGTGTGGCAGGCAGGTGGAGCACTGACCAGGGGCACCCCACAAAGCGCAGGGCCCAGGGTGGTTGCCCCGATCCCCCCCGCTGGGACGGCCCTCCCAGAGGTGTATCCAACTCCTAGCCCCCCTGACACTTGTAATAGGGTAAACTGGCAAAATGAGGTCATCTCTAGGCTCATGTGGGGAAATCCCAGCCCTGCTGAAATCAGTGACAAACCTCCCCTGGGCTTCAAGATGGTCAGAATTTTCTTCCATGGGCTTCAGACTGCATGTCGGCCCTTCAGAAACAAGCTCAAGGAGAAGCAATGCTTATCCTACTTTGTCCTTTACTGAACTTTCCTGAACTGGCTGTTTAATTCCTATATTTATTCTGTTAGATTTATATCCCACCCTATCAAAAAGGTTCTGGTGAGATATATTACTTTTCATAGGGGGCTTTTATTGTTTATCCTAAACGTTTGACTCACATCTGGTAGACAGCTGTTGCCATGTACAGAAGGGAGAATGAAGGAATTGATTAACACATTTATTGTCCTTTTTCATTTGTTCCTGCTACAGAAAAACAAGACCAAAGAAATGACTGGTGCAATTACAAATGTAATGATGTGGTTGGTGGCTGAGGTAGCAGACATCGTATATCCAGCAATAATACAATATGAAGAGAGAAAAATACCTGAGAGAGATGAGGAGGCCCATGCCACAAAGTTTGTCTTCACGGACAGAAAGAAGACAGCCACCAACCCACCAGGATGTGTGAAGAGAGGGAGTCGAGGGAAACTAACCCCACTGGTTTCTCAAGTCACCTGGCCCGTCTCCAACACGAAGCAGGCCACTGCTTCTAGGCAGCAAGTTTTGGGACGAATATCTTCCAGAGGCTGAACCAGCAGTGGTACCTCCTCATCCAGCTGATGATATTTCTACTTTGTGCAGGGAGAGCACGTGCATGGGAGCTCTGCTTGAGCATCCCACGCAGACTATCAAAACCGAGAAGTTTCCCCATAGCCAAACTTTAAATATGAATCAACACAAGAAGATGGCAAATTACAAAAGAGTCTCATTAGGGAAGATATTTCTCCTGACTTCAAACAAGATTGCCCTAAAACAGGCATGGTTTGAAAATTCCTTTCACGGATCAATGTCCAGGGAAGAGCGCTCGGTTCTGAGGAACGAGTACAAAGGGAAAGGCAAATGCCAAGGCAGCTTCAAATCCTTGAGCTTGTGCAACCCACATCAGGGGGCATCAAGAAACTGAGTTACTGCACAGGGGCTCTGGGGCTCAAGCCTTCTACATCCCCCCTGCACACACTAATCAAGCCAAGGGCAGTTCGCTCCAGAGTAATTTTACCCTAGATTGGCAGGCAGCTTGCAAGAAAGCCCTTCTTTTCATCGTGCAGAAAGATATTTCCCAAAGAGGATGTACCACATGAGGCAGTGCAGGATGCTCACAGCAAGCCCCTGCCAACATATGCAACTAAGCCTCAGCCCTTGCAGTCACTGACCAGTATTTATGCTGATGCTTTTTTGAAAGAAATATGTGATGAACTAATGAGCAAATTGGCGCCTTCACAAAACCTACATGCTCACAACAGCACGATCCCTGGAAGTGATCCTTCACGATCAGCATGGATGTAGTTTATTCAGTATTAAATAAGCTTTCCATGTCAAGCCACAGACCTACGGCCTTCTGAAGATCAGGGTCTCTCCCCTGACACAGATGCATTGATGGCCAAAATTATTCACTCCAGTTTATCTGACCTGCAAAAAAGTGCTTCCAAAGTCTCAGTTCATGCAGACATGAAAAGCAACAAGAGTATGTCAGCAGAGCATTTAGGTGTTTTGATAAGGAGAGAAATGACTGATTACCAACAGGAAGAGCCCTTAGCAAAAGCCCCCTCTTCAGCTCTGTATAAGCCTCTAGACCCTGGGGAAATTGATGAGAAGCTTTTAGAAGATGCTACCAAAAGCAACGCCCAATGCCAAAGTCCCACACCATCTACTCTTGGGGGTATGCCACAGATTTTTGGAAGATATAATCAGCAGACTTTTATCTAACATTCTCCCTCCCACCGCCAGCACATCTTCCTCCACAGAAAAGAAAATGCAGAATTTGACTTGGCTCACATGAAGGTAATCAGTAAAGTTGGGGCAAAAATCTCTGAAGATGAGAACTCTTCTAGCCAGCATATTGAACATCCGCATTCCAGGGAGGATGATATGATTCAAACACTTGCTGATTCAGTCTATAACAAGCTTTTGACACAGTTTCAATCCAAATTCAACATGCAGAACTGTTTAAGAAGTGGGTGCATGATTATTTCTGAAGCTCTTTGTGACTTGGTCTTCCAAGAGATTTCTGGGAATCCATTGCAGAACTCTCTTTCTGGAGAATTACCACTCCACTGTTGTGCTGAAGCTGACAATATTGTTCAAAATACACTAAGAGATGTTACTGAGCCTTTGGATAACCCAAACAGCTTATCATCAGATCTTAGTAAAATAGTTCCTCTTATCATAGAAAAACCAGCAGCAAATCTTTTGTCAACATTTACTTCCCTCTTTCCCATTGTGGATTTGGCTGCAGAAAGGACTTTGTTACTGAATGATGCAACTAGAAAAATACTATATGCTTTGCAAGTTCTCCTGTCAAAACATCGGATGAACATGAATGAACATATTGGTGAAAGAGAATTTTTACACACTGAAGACAGCCAAACTATGGGAGACCTGTTCCCTTCAGTTTGCACAAGCATGGTAGATCATTTTGATTCTGACATTTTTGTTCGCAGAGACCTAACAAATAGGAAAGATATTTTAGCTCATAGGATAGCAACTTCAATAGCAAAAGAAGTTGCCAAACCTGAATTTCAAGCCAGTTCAGAGAAGGAGACATTGCCTACTTCATCTTCAACAACAGAAGGTGTTAGGATTCTTGAAAAACTCCCTATTGATCTTGGCATGATAAAGAAGATTACAAAACCAGCTTTAAACCCACATATTCCTGTGGTGTCCATGACATTTGTGGAAGAAATATTAAGTAGATTCCTGTCAAAAGTCTTTAAGTTCAACTGATGACAGAAGCCCAAAGTACAGAAGATGTTCATCAAGAGCTGAAGTGAATGACATTGCTGAAAAACCTTAAACAGGCCATGGAACAAGGCCTCTCCAAACATAAAATCAGCCTTGTGGCAGCTACAGATGAAGAACAACATCTACCAACAAAATCTGGATCTGAGCAAGACCTTTATGATGATGTAACAGGTTTCAGTGCACTTTTTCCTCAAGAAGTGGCTGCTATAATAACTGAGGAACTCTCCAGTTGTCCCTTTTTACAGGCTGTTAGTGACAGTCCACCAGCACTGAGCCAGGGTGTGATGAACCCAGACAGAATTGCTGACAAAGTTCTTTCCCAAGGGTCTGCTAGTGCAAAGCCTAAGACAGGGAGCTCTGAAAAGGCAATCCCAGGTTCAAGTGCAAATGAGACCCCAACAGAGACAAAGGAGCTACCTGTGAAAATAATCCCTCATATTAGAAACAAACATGCACCCATTGCTCCAGGCTTGGTGCCTGATCATTTATGAGTTATTTCCATAAAAACAAGCCACTTGAGGAACTGCAAGAAGCATTCATTGGTCAAACTGGGGATGGCCTAAGAGACCTAAGTGCATCATTAGCTGAGAAGTGTCTTGAAGATGGAAGTTTGAGATCTGAGGCACAAAGAAAAGTCAGTCATTTCTCTCTAGGTAGCACGGGACAACCAGTTGTAAGACCAGGGGAGGTAAGTGGAAACAATAAGGCAGGGGCAGTCCTGTTTTGAATGCCATTTTGCTTCTAATTGGATCTTTTGTTAAGACATTCATGTAGCATTGAAAGCTCACCTACTATGAATGCTGAATGCTCTTATAAAGGTGGTGGACCATCTCCTAGAGAGCCTGCAGTGGGCCATCAGTGTGGAGGACCCTTGCTAGCTGGGATTCTGGGTTAGTGGTCAGTAAATTCAATAATCTTGAATCTACTCTCTTTCCAAGAAATCTGTCTGGGGATAAGAAGAGGGCTGGAATCCCTTGGGTTAAGCATATGGACAAGACAGCTACAGCTCTCTGCTTTGCTCACTGATGGCAGAGACTGTTTCAAAGGCAGCTGCTCTTCAAGCCAAAAGGGCCATTTGATCACTAGGAATAGAAGGCCACACATGGCAGTATGAGGGGCTTTGCCTCCCTTGAAAGGCTTGGGTCAAAGCTAGAGACTGATAAATATGGGGGCTGTGGTATGGGTGTCCAGTGTGATGAGGACGGTTTCAGGAGCTTATTGTCCATAGAACTGCAACTCTTATCTTCTTTCAAAGTAAGGTACAAAAGGTGTGTAAGAAATTATTTTGCTAAGCCCAATTTCTGAGCTTTGGATGGCTTGGAAAATGGTTCCAAGATCCTACTGCTGTGTCCTGCTGCCCAAAATAATGATATCAGACATGGAGTGTAAATCAGGAAATCAGTGCAGGTAACCCAGATGTGAAAACAGTGACCTGTACCCCAGACCCAGGTTATTTAGCAACCTATGGGATTGAGTAGTTGGGTCTCATCATAACACCAGAGTTTCTATTTAGAGAGTGGGAACTGACCAGTTTGTGACACAGGCATGTTCATGTGTGGATTGATTAAAAAAACAAACAAACCAAAAAAACTTCACTTGTGACCTTGCTAGAGCCTTGATCTAGGAAAAGACTTAAGTACAGAAATCCGATGGTAATTAATAGAAGTGCTTACAGGCTTCAATGATCTCCAATGTTTGGACCTAGGACAAAGAATAACTTGATGCCTGAGCTAGTGACCAATTGGAATTAATGTCACCTGCTTAGACAAGTGCATTTAAATGCCTTCCTGAACTGGGGCCTAGAAGTATTTGGTCTTAATAACTGACGCTCGTAGGGGTTCCTTAGTATTTGTTTTTGATTTGCTTTCAAACAGAAAGTTGAAATGCAACAGATAGACAAAGCAGTTTTCCTTTAACAGAACTTGTCATTGCACAGTTCCGATTTTTCTGAGTGCTTAGCTGAAGTTCATAGGATGGATCCGAATGCAAGTCTAAAAGAGGTTTGGTTTAGTTCATTCTCATTAGTGACCTATAGGAAAAGCTGGTTTAGAAAGGAGTCTGAGGAGATGCCCACTTCAAAAGCTTTCTTTGATTTCAGGCC
>NW_005842133.1:904518-925890 GCF_000455745.1 Alligator sinensis | reverse complement strand
AGGACCTCATTCGGGAAGGTGCTGAAGCCTGCGTTGAATTCTGAAAGCTCTTCAACCCAAGGTAGACCCCTTTGCACAACTGGCAGCCCACTACACTGAGAATGAGGAGGGAGAGGAGAAGGTGGAGGAAAAGCTTGAAGCAGAGCAACAGTGGGAGGAAGAAAAAGAGCTGCAGCAGACAGAAGAGCCCATTCATCGTTTCATAGTTGGTCAGGTCGGAAGGGACCTAATCAGATCATCAAGTCTGACCCCCTGCCCTGGGCAGGAAAGAATGTTGGGGCCAAACGACCCTGGCTAGGTGATTGTCTAGCTTCCTTTTGAAGACAATCTAAATAGGTATATTCTTTCTTTAGTCTAAATGATTTCAATGAGTAGAATTGGATTATTGAAAAAGAAAAACATGCATCTGTTCTGTTATGTCTATTAAAGAGAATGAAATATGACTGGGTTGAATTAAGTTATTAAGGTGCATCTTTCAAGATGTCTACCTGCTTACAATGTGCGTCACAATAAATGCTTGTATGCATGATTACTTAACCTATTTCTGACACTACTGCAGGCATGCACTGCAGCATTGGGGCCAGAAGTCCCCACAGGGTTGCTGGTGTGGTGGGTTGGGGAATGCATGCAGGTGCCTGCTGCAGCACCGGGAGGGGTGCGGATGTGTGGTGCAATGGGGGCCATCCACGTGGTGTAGAGCCCAGAGGCCTATGACCCTCAGTGGTACAGCCTGCAGGGCTTGCAACCCATGAGGTATGTGGCCCCTGGCTGCTTAGAAGTTGAACAGCCTTGTCTGTAAGTCTGGCTAAGATATCTGTGGAGAAGACCACAACTAAATATACTTCTACAATGCAGGAATTTTTGGACATTCTCTTTGTATTTGGGGAGCCTGTTGGCTTCATCCCTGGGCAGTGAAAAATTAAGGTAACTTTTCTGGTGGTACAGCAAGAATGGCAGCTGTGGTAGCATGGGATCATCTGGGATCTCTGGACGGAGCTGTCCCTACGTTAGACTACAATCAGCAGGGCTCTGTCCAGCTTTCTGCTTGCTGCCAGCCAGACCTTTTCACTGTTGCAACACAGTGGGACCAGACTGTGCCATTGACTCTGAACTTCCATACAAGGCTAAATTACTTTGCCACCATGATACATGCTTCCTTCCTATCTCCAGATCAATCTACACAACCACAGTTGATGGGAGGACATGTTCAGCGGAGGGGCATTAGAGCAAGGGCATCTCTCTCAGCTACATCTGCTTGTACATCCAGAGTCCACTAGGATAACATTCTGTTGCAACACAGTGGGACCAGACTGTGCCATTGACTCTGAACTTCCATACAAGGCTAAATTACTTTGC
Organism: Alligator sinensis; assembly: GCF_000455745.1. NCBI lineage: Eukaryota > Metazoa > Chordata > Crocodylia > Alligatoridae > Alligator > Alligator sinensis. The sequence continues at coordinate 924,534 of NW_005842133.1, read as the reverse complement.
CACCATGATACATGCTTCCTTCCTATCTCCAGATCAATCTACACAACCACAGTTGATGGGAGGACATGTTCAGCGGAGGGGCATTAGAGCAAGGGCATCTCTCTCAGCTACATCTGCTTGTACATCCAGAGTCCACTAGGATAACATTCTCAAGCTGGGTGCCACAGCACTGTGGGGTGTCTTGAGATCCTTTCAGGGGTACCGCAGGGTGCCACGCAATGTTAGCACTTGTAGGATTGCAAACATAATTTACAAGATAAACCCAGAGATTTCCAATAGAAATCCAGAACATTTAAAACCATGCTGGCGTATTGTGATCCTTCAAAGTTCTTTGCAACAGAAAAATTATTTTTCTGTACTCAAGCAAATGAAGACTAAGTGCTTGCGTTTTCCAAGGGGTGCCTTGAGCCTAACAAGGTTGAGAGCCACTGCACTAGGGAAACGGTCTATAAAGTCCTCCCCGAGCTGGAGAACCGGGCGCCACATATGCAATTCTGCCTTGCAGCTGGGCTGCAGACAGAGGATCTCGATGCTTTCTCCCTCCATAAGGCTGTGGAGGACCTGAGGGCAGGCTTTGCCCAAAAGTACGAGTTCTGTTAGACAGGGGGCCTGGTCACGGCCTCTCCAATATTTTCAACTACTCCCAATTGTTTAGTTTGAAGTAGTGAATATTTCCAGCTGTCAGAAGGGCAGATTTCCCAGGTGCTTCTTTCCCAGCACACAAGGGCATCACTAGCAGCACTGTCATTGGAGCAGTACTGAGCCCGACATGCAGGCCACAGCAGGTCACACCTTTGATTTCTCAGCTTCTGATTGCGATACAGCTCTGACAGAGAGCAAGCTTGAGGACCGTCTACCCCTGCTTACCAGAAGGGCATTAACTGGTGTGCCCATTAGCCCAGGAAGCAACAGACCATGGGTCCTAGGTCCAGCTTACCCAGGAACAGTTTGAACCTACATCATCTTTTCCCAACACAGTGCTCTAATCACTAGGTCATAAGTTAGGCTTTGCCTAGAGCTTTCTCCATCTCTCCTCTCTAAGCTTTCCCCTTTAGCAGCCAAAACAGGGAGGTAAGTGAGGATATGAGGTGGTCCAAGGTTTTATCCTCCTTCCAAAAGTAAAGAAGCACCCCTGCGTTATGTAGCCATTTCAGCCACCATATGTTAAATTAAGGGTGTGGTGGCTGGTTCAAAGGGTCGTCCTATTCCACCATGAATTAGAATCACAAATGGCATAAGGTTGAAGCAATGTAGTCACACGACTGAACAGTACATAGAACTGGGCCTAAGAGTCCATTCCAGAGAGAGAACTGTGAGATGAAGTGTGTTACCCAAGGCTGTCTAACAGATCAGTGGCAGAGTCACAAGCAGATTTCCAGACTCTAGATTCCCAGCCATGTAGTATTTCAGCAGGACAATGCGCTCACCTCTGAGCAGCTGGATGGCTCTCATCTCAAAGCAGCTGGATGTGGGGAAAAATGTGTAAAGTACTATCAGTGTTGATTTTTCATTGTTGTTAAAGCACTGACAATGTGCTCGGCACAAAACAGGGTGCAGAACAAGAAACAAAGATGAAAAATACTATTGAAATGCTATGACTCTGCACTCTTGTTTGTCTCTAAATCCAAATGACTGTTTCCTTTTGGTTTTAGTGAGAATGCTGAGGAACCAAACCCAGCACTGGAAGCACAGAGAGCAGGTGTAAAGAAGTTCTTCCTTATGTCCAGCCTGAAATGGTCATGGAGGAGTTTGTGACCATTTGATCTTGTCATCCCTTGGGGTGCTCTGGTGAACAGACGTTCCCCCACATTCTGGTGAGCTCCCCTGATAAACTTATAGGTGGCTACCAGATCACACCTGAGCCTGCACTTTTCCAGGCTGAAGAGTCCCATAGCTCTAAGCCGCTCATCGTAAGGTCTGTTTTCCTGACCTCTGATCATGCGTGTGGCTCTTCTCTGGACTGTCTCAAGCTTCTCCATGTCCTTTTTGAATTGTGGAGCCCAAAACTGGACACAGTACTCCAGCTGTGGCCTCACCAAGGCCAAGTACAACAGGAGAATGACGTCCTGGGATTTTCTTGAGAAGCATCTATGGGTGCAAGCCAGCGTTTTGCTTGCTTTACTAGCTGCAGCATCACATTGAAGGCTCATGTTCATCTTGTGGTCAATCATGACCCCCAAGTCCCTTTTGTCTGAAGTGCTAGCCAGTGTAGCACTGCCGAGCCTATAAGCATGCTGAGGGTTTTTCCTCCCAAAGTGAAGAACCTTGCATTTTTCAGTGTTAAATGCCATCAGGTTCTTATCTGCCCATTTCTTGAGCCTGTCGAGGTCAACCTGGATCACCCTCCTGTCCTCAGGTGTGGATGCTTTACCCCAAAGTTTGGTGTCATCAGCAAACTTGGCCAGTCCGCTTCTGACTCCAATGTCCACATCATTAATGAAGATATTGCATAGTATAGGCCCAAGGACAGAGCCTTGAGGGACCCCACTGATCACAGGGCACCACGATGATTGACTTATGTCAACCACCAATCTCTGGGTCCGACCACGTAGCCAATTTCCTAGCCAGCAGATCATGGAGAAGCCGAGGCTGCAGTTGGCCAGTTTTGCCAACAGGTGATCATGGGATACCAGATTGAAGGCTTTTTTAAAGTCAAGATATATGATATCAATCTCTTCCCCCTTGTCCAAGTGATAGGTTACCTGACTGTAAAAGAAAATAAGATTGGTCAAGTAAGACCTACCTGCAACAAACCTGTGCTGGCTATCCCTCAGGATCTTGCCATTGGCCAGTCTGTTGAGAATGGTTTTTTTGATAATCTGTTCTAGGATCTTCCCTGGGATAGAGGTCAGGCTGATGGGCCTGTAGTTTGCTGGAACCACTTTCCTCCCCTTCTTGAAGATAGGCACCACATTGACCTTCCAATCTTCGGGCACTTCATCGGTGCACCAGGAGTTCTTGAAGATCTGTGTTAAGGGCTGGGCTATGATGCTCCTTGAGTACCCTGGGGTGTAGATTGTCAGGGCTGGCTGACTTGAAGGTGTCCAGCCTCTCAAGGTGTTCCTTTACAAGGTCAGCATTGATGGAGGGCAGGGGATCTCCCTCACCCGGACCTCCCTGTCCCGTAGCGGGCATGGGCGTCCCATGGGACTGATGAAAGACTGATGCAAAGTACCCATTTAATAGGTTGGCTTTATCCTGGGCGTCAGTTGTCAGTTGTCTCATCTGGTTTAGCAGGGGTCCAATGTTGCCCCTGCTTTTCCTCCGGCTCCCCACATATCTGAAAAAGGACTTTTTATTGTCCTTGATGCTCAAAGCTAGTTGGAGTTCAGTTGCAGCCTTGGCTTTCCTGGTCTGCTCCCTACAGGACCGGACCAGTGCAGAATAATCCTCCTTGGAGGTGAATCCCATCCTCCATCCTTTGTAGGCCTTTCTTTTTAGCCTCAGGAGGTCTACTAGATCCCTGGAGAGCCAGGGGGGCTGCTGTGCCCTCTTGCTGCCTTTCCTCCAAGATGGAATAGACTTAGCTTGTGCATTGAGGAGCGCTCCCTTGAGGAACAACCACTCTTCCTGGACTCCCCTCCCCCTGGGGCTGAGGTCCCTTAGGGCCTTACTGATAAGCCTCCTGAGCTTGTCAAAGTCGGCTTTCCTGAAGTTAAGGACTTCCGTGTTGCTGACTGACCTACCAGCTTTACAGCGGATGGTGAAGGTGATTAGCTTGTGGTCACTGTCACCCAGCTTCCCATCGATCACTAGGTCGCTGATTAGGTCATCCCCAGTAGCCAGTACCAGGTGAATGCATGAGATTTTCACTTTTTTTGAGTTTCATATATTTCCCTTAATGTCTTCATAAGTGTCTATAATTCCTTTAATTCTTTCATTCCTTTCATCTCAGTGATCGTTTGGACAGTGAAAGACTGCCTCAAAACCCAGTGTTCTAGGAATAGTTATGCCGCCAGGGTGGGGGATTTATCCAGAACAGACTTTTTCTGGCAAAGAAAGTCATGTTTTCAAGGGGAAGCTCTTCACACCTTCCACATGGTTTTCATTCTGTCTGGCAATTCCCTCCACAAACTCCATAAAGAGACACTCCACTAACAGCTCACAAAATGAATCCAAAGCTGTACCTAATCTGTGGGGTTTGAAGAACCAGATCTTTCATATGTGTGGATTGCTGTTAGGACAGCACAATGGGACCCTTGCTTCCACGCACTAGGCACTATACAAACATACCCCAGAGGTAACACCAAAACACAGACAAAGCTCCTCCAGAAAAAAAAGAGAGCACGCACTGGTTCTTCCTATGCATTGGGCATGGCTGTGTGCTTCAGCACTACACCAGGGATCACCGCAATGAGGAACGGGCGTGTTCTCTTCATAAGCTGTCCCTCCCCTGAGATGGAAGTCAGGTGGTGTGTGTGCATCAGTAGGCTCAGCCAGGAGCTAGAGCTGCCTAGATCCAGCCAGCACCACACTAATGGGTGGTTACTGCATCAGTTTGGGAAAGCAGCATGCAGAGAAGCAGGCACGATGTACCTCACTGCAGCACTCCCTGCTGCGGTACACTGCCACCTAGACAGGCACATTAGAGTAAAAACATGCAGGACACTACTTTCCAGTGATGCTAAAACAACAGCTGAAAGCATCAGACATAGAAGTGGAAATGAGTCCCAGGTTAGCTGACTCTTGGATGTGTTTTTGTTTACAGTGGTTTATGCTGCCATGTGCCAGGCCTCGGGTACAGAAGACTCTTTATACATGTCGGAGGTAAATAGCTTGTAAAACCTTTGCTAACACAACCCCAGGAAGCTGGCCCACAAAAGGTCTCTTGGCTACCCCAGCTGACCCCTTGCATTTTGCAGGCTCTTCACTATTTCATCCAGTTGTTATATCTGCTCTGTAATCTCTACACGGAGGTGGCCTCTAGCCATGCAGTGGAGTCTGTTCCCCAGCCCAGTTGCTCTACCTCTTAAGATCTTTGGCTCCAATCTTGCTATCCCTGAAGTCAAGGGGTATTTTTCCAGTGGTCTCAATGGAAGTAGGACTGAGTGTTTTTTCCTAATCTCTATCCTAACTATTGTTTCTTTTATTCCAGCCCATCATATGTATTATGCTCTTAAAAACTAGTTGTTGCCTGTGATGTATGTAGTCTTTGTAGGCCCTCATCTTGCAAACTTAAGCATGTACATAAAATCATGAACTTCACATAAAGTAATACATTACCTTAGGAATCATCATTTAAGAAGGGTATTGAAATCTGTGGATGCATTGGAACATAAATCACTGTCTATGAGTGCAGGCACTAAGGCCTTAAATGCACAAAGTCATCATAGATTTGAATGGCAGAGAGAAACCAGCATGATCACCTAGTCTGATCCCCACTGAACCTGCCTGCAGAACTTCAGCAAGTGCTACCAGCATCAACCCAAATAATTTCACGTGATGCTCCCACCTGTCTTTTACAAAGACCCCCAGCCTTCAATTCAGGACTTCTAGTGAGGGACAATTCATCAGACCCCTGGGTAAGTTGTTCCTGTAGTTAATCTGTTGTGTAACAAAAAATAGCATGCACCTTATTCCTAGAATGAATCTGTGCGGTTACTTCTTCCAACCACTGCATTCTCCTTCCTGTGGCTGGAAGATTTAAGAACTTTACCAATTAGAAACTTCCCCTACATAGAGATGCTTTTAGCTCATGATCAAATTGCTGCTAAACCTTTTCTATTTTTAAGTTCCATAGACAGAGCTTCTCTAGTCTCTCACAGTGAGGAAGGGTTTCTAGACCTAAGTTCACTCTCATATTTCTTTTATGAACCTTCTTTTAGTTTATTAGCTTTCCATCTAGTGTGAACATGACAACTGGATACAGCATCCAGTATTAAGCTCACTAATGCCACAGACAGTGATTTATGTTCCAGTGCATCCAAAGATCTCAATACAATAGGAAACTTGAGTCTGTTCCCTTAGTGCTGCTCAGAGCGATGCCATATGGCACATTTCATTGATCAGGTGCCATGTCCAAGAATTGTGCAGGTTGGGCAATACTTCCTGACCCAGGCGCTGTAGCCCTGCCACCCTGGACAGAAAGGTGCAGAAAGGAGCTAGCAGAACTCTTTTGGTAGGAATGGCAGGTGGACAGCAAAGGCAGCGGTAGAGCTACGACGTGTTTTCAGGAGGGGCTAGCAAGTGCAGCAGGAGTAGCCAGGAAGGAGACCCACATTGCACAAGGGAGCGGGAAGCACAGAGAAACTGTGAAGATGTCATGAGGAGGAGGGACAGCAGTGGATGCAGGGAAGGGGCTAGCTGAGGCTCCTGTATGGAGGATGGTTCCACACTTGACTTCAGCATGTAGGACAGAAGGGGACCTCATTGCATCCACGGACTTGGGCTTCACCTGGTCATTCACGGCACCACCAGGAACTGTGGCTGGGAGGACAGCCCCACCACCACTGCCTGCCCCTCATTCTGTGGCTGTGTAATCCTGAGGGTCACAGATTAAACAGGACCCTGCCTGACTCAATTTTTTTTTTACTCTTTCCATGGAACAGTTGGAAACACTGTCTGAAGATCCTGGAAAGACAGATCCTCCCATACCAGAAGAAATGGGGGTTGATACAGGTATGTATGGGAAAGTGACACTGGCTAAGTTAGGTGATGTACTCAAGGTCACGCAGGAAGTCTGCATCTAAGCCAGGACATGACTCTTGGCCTTCTGAATCCGCATTCATTGGCCTACCCAGAGACCATCATTGGTGCTCTACCTACCATCTCACATGCAGTACAGAAGGAAAGAGGTAGTTAGTTCCTGATCTTTAAGCACGAAACTCTGCAGAGCTTGGCCACAACAGAGGATCCAGTCAAACTGGTTATCAGTGCCCTACCTTCACACATGCCTTCATAGCACACATGGCTTATGCACTCTACTTGTAGACCCCATTTTGGCCAAGTGCAATGGCTGAGTGATTACAAGACTGGACTGGAAATCCAAAGGTGTATCCCTGTACAAAATCAAATCCTGTCTATAGGAGAGGCTTGTTTCTTGAGGAAAGACATTGGACTAAATGACCTTTCTGAGACCCTTGATTTATTCTTTTACATTCACTGACTGCTCTTTTCTCCACAGCAGCTCCTACCAGTGTTCCGAAAACTGATCTTCCTTTTTTAAGAAGATACTGGATGCTCTGTCCAGACTGCGCTCTCTTCTCTTAAGTTGCCTGCTGTACCACAGGAAATTTTGGAAAGTTGCACCAGAGATTATATTTATATGTTAAATTGTTTTAGGAAAAATATTAACAGATTTAGAAACAAAATATGGTCTGGTGGAAACTGCTTATTGTACTTTGTGATCGTTTGCAACTTCATTCTCATGTAGTTAAACTCCACAAAGAGGGCAGACATAGAAGGCAGACAGGAGGCCTACACCACAGGGAGAAGGGAGGCTCCTTTTAGGATGCATTGTTCTGGAGTTAAGGTGCAGTCCGAAGCAGTTGGCTGTGCCACCGGGGGTTTGGGGGGGGTTTGAAGAGAGAGGGCAGCAGTGAGCCCAAACAGCAGTTAGTGCCACAAGGAGCCAGAGAACTCCTGGAGATAACTTGGAGGTGCCACCTAGGAAGGGTGGGGAGTTAAAACCAGCAGATAATGCCATTTGGATATGGCAGCGTTCTCCACCTGGAATCACAGGGTAATCGGAAGGCCCCTGGAATCACAGGTGGTGACCCATCATTCTCAGCACCAGGAGAGGGAATAATTTTCTCAGTCTTTAGCTGCGGCGACTGGGGTTTAATCCAAGCCCTCTAAGCACAACTGCAGCATGGCACAGCTGCCTGAGGGGAGCAAACACCCAGGACTGAGGCCCAGTCTGTCCTGGCCTGGCAGCAGGGAGAGGTGAAGGAAATGGTAGTATCCCTGACCCCTGCCCAGGGGCGATGCATAGGGGGTGCAACCCCTGAGAGCCATGCTCCTTGTATAGCCGGTAGGCATGCTCCTTGTACAGGCCATGCTCCTTGTATAACCGGGGGGGCAGGGAGGCAGGCAGGAGCACCAGTGCCCCCCCGTGAGCCCTGGACGGGGGTGCCAGCAAAAGTGGCTGCGGAAGTTCTGGAAGCAGCGCAGATGCTTTTATGGAGAGTAAGATTGGCCATGGGTGACCCCCCTGCGTCCCTCCCGGTCAGTGGGATTGACTGCCGGGGAGCCCCCCCCCCAGTCGCTACTCAAGAGGCACCTTTGCTGACTGGTGTCGGGGTGGGGGGGGGCATGTGCCCCCCCCGACTCAAGAGTCAGCAGACACCCTTGCCCCTGCACCCCCTTGAAAGCTCAGGGCCACCAGGGGAGTCTTCAGACTCACTCCTATGAGGGCCTGAATCATGTCTGACCCATCTCTAATTTGTGCCGCTTTTCTGTCAAGCCTCCTGCTGCTTTTCCCTGAAGGGCTGGAATTACACTGGTGCTGGGGGAGGGGGTACTGCCAAGGTCACTGCTGCCTACCCCCAAAATCCAAAGATTCAGGGGAAGAGTCTCCAACTTAGGGCTGGTCCCCCGAAAATGAAGATTTCTTTAATATGGGCTGCCTATACACGTGTTCATTGGCATTCTAATTAGAATGCATTGGAGCGGACACGATTAATTGAGTCTGTTCCATGTTCTAATTAGTATGCTGCAGCACCGCCACAGCATCACGTGTATTAAGTCCCTGCGCATTTTTAAACGGCCATAGGGTGCTTTAACTAAACCTTATAGCATGAAGTTTACCTAAACGTCCCATAGCCATTTTTAAACATGTGGGGGCTTAATACACATGATGGTGAAGCATTTTAATTAGAACGGCTGCCCGGGAACTGCTTTAGTTAAAATGCTCCGCCTCCCCTACCTCCAAGCACTTGTATAGGCAGCCATGATTTCTTTAAGTTCTTGCTTTTTGAACTACCCCCTCCCCAATTAAGTGGGGACAGTTTCCAGGCTGCTGACTGCCATTTGGGCAGAACAGGAAACTCTGATGCCTGCTCTCACCAGGAGCTTGCACTGCTTGCCTGAGGGCAGAGCTTCTCCACAATGATGTTCTAGTGTAAGCCACAGCCTGGGGGCTGCTGAGGCCTATTCCAGTGAGTCTAGTTCTGCTCTCCGCTGTTCCTCCTGCACCTCTAGCTTTAGAAGTGTTTCCCATCTTTCCCCAGGCCAGGACGGGCTCCACTGAAACCCCCCATATGCATTCTCAGGCCTCTAGCAAGAATGGGCCTGCCTGACCTAGGGCTCGCAGGATGGGAGAAGATGGGGGAGTGGTAACGTCTGCACTGGCATTCTCCATCGTCCTTCCATGTGAGGCATGTTGGGCTACCAGAGCGAGGAAGGAAACCTGCTGTCTCCTGATGAGGGTTACTATACATCCTGGTTTTCCCAGACACATCCTCTTTTTTGGCCCCCTGTCCTAGTGTCTGGGCGGGTTTTTAAAATGCAAGCAAATGTCTGGGTTTTTGCTTTGCCTCTGCTTTTCCTGGGCAGAAGCAGCTTGGATGCTTGGGGCTGCAAGCAGCGGGCAAGGCGATTGGCTGTCAGAGGTCACGAGCTCTGCATGCGGGCCTGGCAAGCGTGCGTGTGCGCAGGAGCCGCATGGGCAGCAGGGCTGTCCTAGTGTCTGGGCGGGTTTTTAAAATGCAAGCAAATGTCTGGGTTTTTGCTTTGCCTCTGCTTTTCCTGGGCAGAAGCAGCTTGGATGCTTGGGGCTGCAAGCAGCGGGCAAGGCGATTGGCTGTCAGAGGTCACGAGCTCTGCATGCGGGCCTGGCAAGCGTGCGTGTGCGCAGGAGCCGCATGGGCAGCAGGGCTGGTGGGACGGCGTCTCTGGGTTGGTAGTAAGGGGCACCACCAGTGCTGGGGGGGCGGGGGGCAGGGGGCTGTGGGTTGGGAGTGAGGGGCACCGGCAGGGGCTTAGGAGTGAGTGGCTGAGGCACGGACAGGCATACTAATACCACTTGGTGACACGTAAGGTCCATGTGCACCCCCTGAGCCAGCCATGTATCCCACGTAAGCGCTGCCCCCATTATATACCCCTCCCCCCACAAGTGTCTTCTTTTTTGATCCTGGACATATGGTTACCCTAATAAATCGGATTCAACATTTAATGAATGCTCTACCATGCATCTCCCGGGTGACTCAGGAGTCTCCTGGAGATTGATATCCAATTGCTGGAGCCTCCAGGGCCATCCTGCAGGGCTGGCACCCCTCCAAGCGGCTCTTTCTTTAGAGGCAGGATGGAGACCGGGAAGAAATCCAGGCTCTCGCTGCAGCGCGGCTGCCCTGCTGCCTGGGGCGGGTTACACGCACGGGGAAGGGGCACAGGGACCCACGTCGTGCTGCACCCAGCCTCCGGCCGGTAGGGGGCGCGCTGCGCTCCGCGCTTCGGCCCTCGTCGGTTGCCGTCGGGAGGCGCTTGACGGCGGGGACGATGTGGTTGCCCGGGAGACGCCCCGGCGGGGGAGGGGCAGGGCCATGGCGGAGGCGGCAGGGAGCGGGGAGGCAGGCATGGGCCGCGCCGGGGGCTCCGGCTCTGGCCGCGGCCGCCCCGTGCTGCCCTCCACGTCCCACAACGGCGGCGGCGGCGAGGAGGCCGAGCAGCAGCGGGTGGAGGACTCCGACGGCGATGACCGCAAACGTCGGCTCATCCGGCATCAGTACCGCGAGCTCATCAACACCGTGCAGCGTGAGCGGGGCCGGGCCGGGGCCTCCTGGGAAGAGACCGCGTGGGCCGCGCCCGGGATGGCGGTTGCTAGGAAACGGTCGTGGCCGGGAAAAAAATGCAAATAAGTGTAAATTAGTCGTCTTTACATGAGACGGTGTCACTCGCTGTAGCAAGTCAGGCCTGAGCTGTCGAAATCGAAGGATTTCTCCGTTTATAAAACAAAAAAATAGATGCGTGTCTATGTGTACACACATATACGTGTGTGTGTGTGTGTGTGTGTGTGTGTATAATGCACACACATATACGTGTGTGTATAATGCACACACATATATGTGTGTGTGTATATATATATTATGCACGTGTGTGTATAATGCACACACGTATACGTGTGTGCATTATACACGTATGTATTATATACGTGTGTGCATTATACACACACGTGCATAATATATATATACACACACGTATATGTGTGTACACATATACGTGTGTGTATAATGCGCACACATACGTGTGTGTAATGCACACACGTATATAATACATACGTGTATAATGCACACACGTATACGTGTGCGTGTATAATGCACACACGTATACGTGTGTGTATTACGTATATGTGTGTATTACACACGTATATAATGCATATGTATATAATACACGTATACGTGTGTAATACACATGTATACGCATGTGTGTGAAATACATGTACGTGTGTGTATAATACACGTGTGTATATTACGTACGTGTGTGTATAATACACATACAATTCTCCGTTTGAAGGCCAGCGGCCATACGAAAGGGCTCACAGCAAACCCCAAAGTGGGTCCAGGCTCCCCGAGAGCGACTCGGGTTCTGCATCGATTCGCCGCCTCCACCGTCATCATGCGTTTTGAGCGCTTTGCATATTATTGGCCACGCATCACACAAGGGTTGAGATTATTGTACGAGTGCAGTCGTTGTATTGTTTTGTTTGATGGTACGTGATTATTGTACATGATTATTGTATACACAGCACAGAGGGTTGAGATTATTGTATGTGATTATTGTACGAAAAGCGATCTATCGTACAAAACAATACAACGACTGTGTTTGTATAATAATCTCAACCCTTGTGTGATGCGTGGCCAATAATATGCAAAGCGCTCAAAACGCATGATGACGGTGGAGGCGGCGAATCGATGCAGAACCCGAGTCGCTCTCGGGGAGCCTGGACCCACTTTGGGGTTTGCAGCGAGCCCTTTCGTATGGCTGCTTGCCTTCAGACGGAGAATACACACACACGTGTACACAAACAGACACATATATGTTTATGCGTGTGTATTTATCGTACATCCCTCTGGGATGGCTATCATACACCAGGCAGCACTGGCCCGGGAGGGGGCTGGTGTGATGTGACAGAAGGTGAGCGCTGCTGTTTGGTGCTAAGGAGGCCCGTGCGCTGCTGAGGGCCACACGCAGGAAGCCAGTGGTGAAGGTGTCACTTGAACAAATGAGAGAGAGAAAAGGCTAGAAGGTTAGGAATCAAACACCTGCTATAATGGTTTTTACTTTTACTTCAAAAAGGCATTTTTGTGCTGAGGGGTGTGGAGGGGCTGTTGTGTAACAACTCCACATAAAGTCTCTGTCCCCAGGCAGCAGGACATGCGCCGCCGCCCCAGCAGAGCCCTGCCGCTGCCCAGCACCTCCCAAATCTCAGGGGAACTCCTGCCCCAGCCTGTGTACCCCGACATGCCCCTTAAGAGCCACCTGCCCCCACCCCTTCCCATCCATGCTTGCTCCTGCAAAGCCTTGGAAACCCAGCAGTCCCCTCCAGCCTGCCCCAGCTTTCCTCCACAGCCATGTTGTCTGCACCAACCTTCCTCCAAGAGAAGCCTCAGACCCAAGGCGCTGTGGGCAGCCTCACCTCGGTGGATTGGAATTGGATGGGGTGGGATGGGAGCTGTGCTGGCTGCCACTGGGAGGCAGCACGTGGCGGGGCTGGCTCGGCTCAGGCTGCTCCATGGGGTAAGGAATCATGATTAGTGCCTCACCTGCTGGGAGGCGCCAGGGAAACTCCATCACCTCTGGGTATGGGTTCAGAGTGCCCACTGCATGGTCTTAGGGGCTCAAATTAAACTCCGACTCTTGATGGGGGGGTCTGCAGCAGTGGCAGCTAGAAGGAATCGCCACCACCGAAGCTGCTTAGAAAGGTGTGGGGCAGGCCAGGGGCCCTCATCTCTTATGGGGGAGCTCAGCCTTCTTGAGCCTCCGTGTATTTCAAACCCTGATCCTAGCAACTGATGCAGCTTCTTCCAGTTTCAAGCTGTAGGTAGGCAGGGTGCTGTTGGCACAGCCTGAGCAGGGATGCTCAGGGCCCAAGCGCAGCTCACCCAGGGCCTACCTTGTGGAGCTGGGTGGGTGGGCAGGACTGCTTCTGCTCAGTGTCCCTCACAGCACCAGCGGAAGCCAGAGCTGGAGCTGCTGGTTCCCAAGTGCAGCATGCCCAGATGCAGCTTGCTGTGTGGTGCTGGGCAGGTGGGATTTGATTTACGTCCTCTGTAGTGCCAGCAGAAGCCAGAGCTGGAGCCACTGTCCACCTGTGGGCTGGATAGAATCAGCTGGTGGGCTGGATGTGGCCTGCGGGCTATATTTTGTCCATCCCTGCAGTGCATCCATCTGGCCCAGTCCCCTGTGTCACGCATTCCTCGGTGTACGAGCCCATGCTCTATCCTGATCCCATGCGCCATCGGAGACCTCAGCTGGCAGCTCCTCCATGGAGCCGTTGCCACAGGCATATATCTGGTACACTTCACAAACGCTCGTGATGCCTGACCCTTGTGTGAGCAGAGAGACACCACGGTGCACATCTGTCTGGAGTGCACCAGGCTGCAGCCCCTCTACCACCTCCTCCAGAGCTTGATGCTGAGGCTCTGGCTTTCCTACTTCCCCGCACCTTTTTTGTTTATGTACTCCCTATCTGACTTGGCTCCACCAAGTCCCAGGATATACCTGACCAGGAAGGTCCCTTGGGGAACTCTGTTCATAGATTCACTGGGCAGTATCCACTGTCTTGTTGAACTCTTTTGAGGGCAAGTGGGCACTGTCCGTTGTGCTCTGCTCTGTGTCCGTCCTTTGAGCACTTATTTTAAACTTGTGATAACTCCCATCCCTGTTTTCCCTTTAGTTGTCCCCCAGACTCAGTTGATGTCCCCCCCAGTGGCAACTTCCCCATTTCTTTTAAAGGGCCTCATTGTGATTCTTGCTGTACTTAGCAATTTTGGAGAGGATCACAACATTTTTGGAGTAACTGAGCCAGTTGCCAAAAAGATGATGGTGTCTGGAACCATATCAAGAATTTAAAGTAGAGGTGCATCACCGATATATCAGTCATGTATCAGATTGGCATCAATAAAAGGAAAATTAATGTAATTGGCTTATTTTGGCCAGTGTAGCTGATAATGTCCCCCATAAATGCCATGTGCATGTGCGCAGCTGCATCATACATGTGGCCAGGAATGCAGCCCAGCAGCTTGGAGAGCAGCATCTGGCTGGTAAGTCTGTGGGGGGAAATGAGTGTGGGGGAGGGAAGGGGTGTGATGGGGGGGGTGCAAATTGAGGCTTCCACAGTGAGGAAGGGAGTGGGACGGGCAGGCATGGGGGATGTGTGCCCCCTGGATGTGTGTGGGGCGAGGGCGGGCTGCTTGCTGCGGGCTCGAGGCCAAGGGCTGCTCCAGTCTCTTCCTGGTGGTGGGGATGGGCCAGGGCTGTGCTCAGGGTGGGCAGGCGTGGCCCTGGGAGGGGTGGGCTACAGCCACCCCAAAGTTTGCTGTAGTTCCCCCTCCCAGCACCTGCCCCACCCCACCCTCAGCCTAATCCCCCCACTGGGAAGAGGCTGGCATAGCCCCCCAAGCCCACAGCGGGCAGTCTGCCCTTGCCCCACACACAAATCTGGGGGGTCACATGCCCTCTGTGCCTCCCCCCGGGGTGTACACAGCAGCAGGGGGCCTCAATCCCCCCCCCACGGCCCTTCTCCCCCACAGTACCAGCAGGGAGTTGCTCTCCATGGTGCCAGGCTGCATATCGGCTATGGGATTGGGACAGCTGACACGGCTGGTTAATAATCAGCCATTGGTATTGGCCAAAAAGATCTTTAACAGTGCACCCCTGATTTAGTTATGACCTCAAATCGTTTGACACTTTGAATCAGGTATGCAGGTACTCCTCGTGTGTCTTTGTTCATTTGACAAGCTGTGCTTATCTTAACATGGTAATCTTCAGAAATCAACAGCCATGCATGTTTTTATGGAAATGTTTAATAGATGAAATAGTATGCATCATTGGTCTTGCCTGAAATTCACAAAATCCAGTTAATCCCCCGATATAATCCTTGTTAAAAATTTTAGAGTCACCAGTAAATTGTGTGTAACTACTTGGTGCAGGTCTATTCAAAGATCTAGTAAATTGGGAGGTCTTTTTTTAGTGTTCCAAATGCAGGAAATAGAGTGGTTATGTTGTCTTATTAGGGCTTGTGGGGAAAGATGTAGTTTTTTACTCACCCGTGTGTCCCATTTTATCAATTGGAGCTTTTCAGGAAAGTTCATTTTACAGTAATAGTGTGCATAATATGAAATGTATTGGTTATAGGTGCTACAGTTTTGATCCACAAATACCCCTTTGCATACTTTGAGTCTGAGGAGTGCCCTATAAATCAGTGGGATGCACACTTAATTTTAAGCACGTGTACAAATGTTCATAAGAACAAGATCCACATAAATGATTACTTAAGTATCTTCTTTTGGTGCCAATGTTCTATGTAGTAAGTAAAGATCTGACTAATTTCTCCCCCAGAAAATCATGAAGATATGCTGAATTCAAAAAGCAATAAATTGACAGAAGCTCTGGAGGAAGCCAATATATTGTTCAGCGGAGGTGAGACTTTACCTATAGCTGTTTCTAGAAATTTTTGCTTGACCATCAAAACGATGGAGATGATATATGGAATGAAAATATGGTATGGGTATCAAATTGAGGCCCAATACTCTGCATCACAAAACCTACAACTCTTGAATAAATTGTACTGAAAATGGAACCATCTGAATGGGATAGATTGGAATTTTAATTTTATACTTGCAAAAGATGATTCAGTTTAATAAATGTCCCTTATTTCTTTATTTAGGTTCTGCAATGCAGCATGAGTGAAAATAATGTAATGACAAAAGGCCATTGAATAAAGTTTCAAGATATATTTTTAGGGAGCAAAAATGTAGAGGAAGAAAATTCAACTTTGCATTACATATGACTTCCAATTTTGCAAGCTTTCTGTTACTAGAGGATGTTACTTTTTGCTGAATTGTCAAATTAATTAAATCAGTGAATTATCTGAAATGTATGAGTTGTGCAACTGAATCTACTAAGCATTACATTCAAAGCATGCTTAAGTTGATTTTATGGGTAGTGTGCACTTTTACATCTATGTAATCACATACCGCTAACGCACATTTGTTGTCTTCTTCCATAACAGTTTCCCGGGCAAGGGAGGCTGCACTGGATGCTCAGTTTCTGGTTTTGGCATCAAACTTAGGAAAGGAGAAAGCAAATGAGCTGCACTCTGATATGACAGCGTTTGATTCGCCAGCTTTTGCTGAAGACTTGGTAAGTTCAAAGCTGCTAACTTGTCAAAATGTAGCAGGGACTGTTCTATTTGTAATAGAGGTATAAAAGAAAAAAGCTTTACTGATTTCAGATCAAATTCTACTTTTCCAATGAAACTTAATGTTTATTAATTTCTTGACTCAACTTTCCTTCAAGCAGGATACATTTTTCTCATAAATTTCTGAAAAAGACATAGTAATTGTCTTTCACTTTACATTATGTATTTATAGGTTTAATGAGTGAACATGTAACTTTACAAATGTAGCCTCCAAATGGGGGACTTAGTTGGACTTCATTATAGGGTCATGATTTTACTGCATCAAATGCTAATTTATGAGAAAATCATTTTTTTTTTCCCAATCCTGTTTTCCTAAATGAGATTTTTTTTCAGGAGTGCTTAAATGACTGGCTTTTAGTGAAGTGTCCTCTTGCTAGATAGAAAGGAATAGGTGCTACTTGGTGTGCGTCTCTTTTTTCCAATTTATCATATACTCTTTGTCATTTGGACTGCCATTTAATGTATAGGCATGTGAAGATATTAAAAAAAAATTGTATGCAAACAAAGTTGGCAACCATTGATCCTTTTGGATCATGGTGTATGGGTGACAGGTCACTGGGACCTTCAACAGAAGCGTATTCAGGCAGGCGTACAGAGGAATAGAGTGCCCAAACATTCCATCCACCCCTTTAGACCAGTGAGACAGAATCCAGAGGCCAGACTGAGTCTTCACGTTTGGTGATTCAGTGGCCGTAGTTCTACGTGCATCTGGGAATTGGACCAGGTTTCTTGCGTGGCAGACAAGGATTCTACCACTGAACCACAACTGCAGCAAATAATTATATATAAAAGTGTTGGAATGATGAATGTAGGATTTTCTTCTGTTGCCACCTCTAAAAGGAGACTAGTTTAGTTTGTGTTTGATTTTTTCGTTAGGTTAATTTAGATAGAAATATCTAAATGCTTTTTGTTTTAGTAACGTTTTACATGGTATGATTCTGTAGTTCAGTGACTCATGAATCTACCTATCCATTTTCACTTGTTACTCTAATTATAAGAAAACAAAGAGATTTCTTTTGTGCGCTATTCTAAAACTCAGCATTGATCAAGCAGGATGGTCATGACAGATGCTCAATCTTAAGAATGAATGTCCATTGATATTGCTGTAAGTGAAACTTAAAGATTCAGTAGCTTTTGTTGTCTTTTTTAGCTAACGTTTATGGGCCTGAATCGTATAGAAGATAATGACAGTGATGATGAAGGTAGTGCTGGTGGATATTTACCTAATGATGCCTGGCATAAACTGGGAGCAGAAGCAGAAACATACTTCAGAAGAGCTCCTTCTTTTCATTTCATGTAAGCCTACTCAAGGAAAATCTTCATGTATATTTTGATGCAACACATGGTCTCATATTAAGGATAAATTCCTTTGAGAGCTAGCTCATCAGCCTTATGTAGTGCATTGTATTGGAGTATAGGGATGAATGCAGGAGTCTCATTTGAAGATTGAAGTTCAGAGCAGGCTTTTTTTCTAGCATGGCAGTGCAGCTTGCTCTCCTCACACGCATCCCATGCACTGAAGTATTATATGATGCCCACCCCCATTCATTTGTATCTGGTTTATTAAGCATTTGACATAAAATAAACAGTGTTTATATTCCTCTGCTGGAATGCCAGGTGACAGTTTCTTCATTTGGGCAGATGCAGCCAAACATGTAGTACAGGAGCCAGCTTTTCTTCCTAAGGCCTTGCCTGGCCACTTGAGGTTGTGAATTTTATGAGCTCCACTCATTGGCCTCTTTACCTCTTTCTGTTGGTCTGCCTTAATATGTCTTCCTGAGTCCAGTGTAGTCCATTCTAGCATTCTGTAGCTGGATTGCTTCTGAAGACCTTCTCCTTTTCCCAGCTCCTTCAGAGGAAACAACCTGAATATTGGCAAGCTTCCCTTTGCTGCCAATTTCCTAGCTCTATTGTGGATGAGCCTTCCTGATGTTTTCTCTCTGTGAACAGTCATCCCATCTTCTGGAGGTGCTGTCTTCTGGCATTTGTCAAATGACCTATGGTTACCTGTTTCAGGTGCAGACCCCAAACTTTAACTTCATGTAGGAACTGCCATAGGGTAAGCTGGGCCTAATTTAATCAAATCTTAAAAAGAGAAGATCTATGTAGTCATCCTGTCCCTGCTAATGCATCTTTTTTCCTAACCAGTATCATTTCAGGTCTGATGACATGTTTAATTTAACCATTTTTACTATATGGTCTGACGATTACATTGGATAATAATAAATTATTATTAGTATGTTATGAAAGATAACATACTTTGTGTGCCCCCATTATCTCAGATTAATGTTTATATTTTTAAAATGTAAGGCCCTAAATATTGGACATAGTGTTGTTCAAATATGTAAAAAATGCTCAAGGATAGTTGAGTGAGTAAAAGTCTGATTTGGATTCCTCTCTAGTTTTGAGATTTTAAGTAACTTGAAGTATTTATGATGTGAATGTTGACAGCACATATGTATGCACACACACTGAAATGTATATATAAAGACAGCTGTACTTGTGTTAGTCCTCATTTTAAGAAAAGAACTACATATTCCTGGCTCCAGCTGTGGTTCCTTAATGCTGTTATTTTGTAAATATCTAAATCTGGGAGGATGGAGCAAAAATTTTGCATGCTTTGTTACCTACTGAGCTGGCCCAAATTTAACCTTGTGAAAGGAAAAGTTCTACATCCTCCGTCCACTGGATATATTGTGTCCTATTTTGAATGTTTTTTGTTTCAAAATATGGAATTATAAAAATGTATTATTGTAATTAAATAGGAGATCAAAAAGGAAGAATATGCAAAATAGGTGGCAATATTTCTAGAAAAAGAAGGGTGAAATAAAAGAAAAAAAAGGGAGAGAAGAGAAAGGAAAGGTAACAACAAAAAGAGGAGCCAGAAGATATCGGCTTTAATTTGTAAAATTCTTTTATATTTCTGAGCAGTTTTTTGACTTTGATTTAACAGGAACAACATGGAATTACATAATTTAACATCCTTTTGAGAAATGTTTTTGCATTTTGAATCTCTGCTTACAGAGCATTTACTGAGTAGCAGTTTGTAAGAAACTTGGTATATAACTTGGAAACCTGCTGCTGAGTTCCTTGTAATTAAATCCACTTTTACTCAGAAAAACCATTGAACAACTTTTCTAGCACATACTGTAAAAGCTATCTTTCTGTTCGGAGTAGGTTAGGATCTTTCAGTGCTGATCCGCCTGTACCCAGGCAACGGATTGAGAGGCAGAAAAGGAAACCGGGGATAGAAGAAAGAAGGGCGATGCCTGCCCAGGTTTGTAAATTAATATTTTAATCATGGTTTTTGGTAGCATGCTGCGTTATTTTTATTTGCCCATGTTACCTCTTATTCTGTTTTGGTTAACTGTATTAAAGAAGGATTATGATTTAAGGATTGGTCTCTTGATTCATCTTGATGGTAATTTTATATTTGAATGAGGTGAAAATGTCAACAGACTCATTTTCTACCAAATGATCTATTTCCCTGTTCACTGTGATTCACTGTAGATTCTAGGTGGAAGTGTATAAGCAAACATTATTCGTAAGAAAAATAAATTACCAAGGTGGGTTTTTTTTTATTAATTCGGAAGGGCCAGATCCAAATAGACTTAGGTAGTAGTTAACGGCTTTCTCAAATAGCATTCTGCGTACCT
>NW_005842133.1:899674-904487 GCF_000455745.1 Alligator sinensis | reverse complement strand
TCACTCTTTCCCCATAGTGCAAAAGCTTGAATAACCTGAGACTGGATTGCATTTAAAAGCAAAAAAACCCATATATATTCTATAGCCAACACAGCTCAGCTTCTTAATCAATTGGCAGTGTTAAGTTGGCAAAATGTTAAGTGTTTTTAAATATAGCTGCATACAGAGCTCTTTGCAGTAGTCCAATAAAATAGCACAAAAATGGTTGTGAAAAGGTTTGTACTAGAAGGAGATAATTATGTTCTTTTCAGAAACATCAATCATATAAATTAATTTTATGTTTGTATTTAGTTAGGAGTCTCCAACTTCAAAGTGGCCAGGGGCCACAAGTTCAATGGCCTGAGCCAACAAGGGCTGCACATTGTACCATGTGCGGGCACTCTCCCACCTCACCTTCAGCTCCCTGTGGGCTCCTCTGCGGCAATGTGCTGCATGAATGCTTTAGGATGCTGGCTTCCCTGGCACAGTGGGCTGTGCTGTGCTGTACCAGGCTGCCCCATCTCCTGGGGTGGGAACGTGCACCAGAAGCCAGTGGAAGGAAGGGGAGCTCTGAGACTGCTGTTCAGCCAGGGCTTCTGTTCAGGCAGGTGGGAGCCTGGGGACACACGTGGCCTGTGGGCTGCCTGTTGGACAAGCCTGCTTTAGACTAATGTTAATGATCATTATAATTTTTAATATGTACTACCTAGAAAGTAATGTGACAGCCTAGTTTGTGCAAGTAATAAACCATCCAAAAGAGTAACAGTCACTTCTTGAAAAAAAACTTGTCTGTGATGAAACATTCTTACTCCTAGTCTTCTGTAACAATGTTTTATATACTATTGGTATACTCTTCTTGGGATTTTTTTCAGTTGAAAAGGATGGAGGAGTCTCATCAGGAAGCCACAGAAAAAGAAGTAGAGAGGATATTGGGATTGTTGCAGACCCATTTTAACAATGATCGTAAGTATGTCTGCAGTTTAGTTAAATGTTACATTAAGCAGGAAGGTGTTATGCTCCAGGAGATGCTTAATTATCCTTTTGTTTTAGAATTAGGAGAAGATGCTACAGTAGAAGCAGAAAAACTAATGGGGTCTAATTGCCAAAGTCCTTTTGTGGAGGTGGTGTGAAATTTTTTTTCTGTGACTTGTGCTTAAGATCCATATTCTTTCTCACGTGTGAGGGCCAATAGAAGAAAAGCACAGTTCTGATAAAGACTGACAAATCCTTCTCTTTAAGAAGAACTGTTACTTTGCCTTGAAGAGGTTTTAGTGGTGTGTATTTAAGAAACCAGCTTTGTGTAGGTAGTCTGTTAATTTATCAAACTGCGTTGTACTCTGTTTAAGTGCATGGCCTTGGAACTGGAATATACCCTATGGCTGTTTACAGGTGTCAAAAAACCCAGAAAACAGTGCTTTACTTTAAGCTCGATACGCCCCCACACCACGCAAAGTGCATGCCCAGGAGAGGCATTGTGTTAGTTTGACCCAAGTTTCCCAACTTCTGTATAGATCGGGCACTTCAGCGGGGCTTTTTGGCAATTTTATGTAATAGTTGACTGAATCAGTTTTAGATAACAGTGCCAGAAAGATCCACTGAAGTGCCTAATCTGTACAGATGCGGGGGAGCCGGGTTGAATTAACACTCTTCCTCTTCCGGTAAAGTGCTGTTTTTATTTTATTTTTTTAATTTTTGTCCATGTTCATCAGCACCTTTATATGCCTTTGCCTGGAATATACCTTTATCTAAACTTAATGCTTCCAGTATAAGCAGTCTAGAAACTGACTAGCTCACCTTTCGATATTCAGGTTCTCTAATAGTCCAATTAGGCTGGTAGCATTGTGTACTTAATGAGGATTGTTTTATAGTGTTGTCAGTGCTGTGACAACCTTGGAACTGACTGGCTTCCTTTATGGCTTCAAATCCTCAGTTTGGGGTCTGCAGTTAGAAACTTTGAAATTTAATGGAAACTGGTCAGTTGCATGGCTACTACCTCCTTTCTTTTTAAGATTTCTAATAGTCCTTTGACAGCTGCTTTTACTTCATTGTTTCTGGTGCAGTTAACTATATTACAAATAAGTTAAAAACTAGACAGTGGAGTTGGATTTAAGTCGATTTTGCACTTAACTGATATCCAGTATCGTTACCATATAAACAGTGGGATGAATTAGGTCTAGCTATATGCTGCGCAATTATGCACTTATGCGGCGTGCAATTTAAGTGGAGTACTGTATAGTTAATTTTTTACTTTTGGTTAAAATCATGGACAGTTGTAGCATGACAGTTTTCACAATGTGTGAATATCTTTGATTTCCATTCTTTCTTGCAATAGATTTGTACACTGGACGATGGCACTGGACAATGATCCCCTGTTGCTTAGTTCCATAGAAGAGATCCTTTCTCCTATTTAAGCTCTGCCAACTTTCTTTTTCCAGTTGATTTTGAGGCAGTATTGCCGCTTGTTCAGACTTCAATAAGAGTAGATTGGGGGATTGTTTGACAGCTTTAATTTTTTTTTGATCTCTGAAGGCAGATTTGTGTGATTGCTTTTCAGCCCTGAGCATACTTTTTCTACAGTCCCGTTTGATCACTTGTCTCTTTAGATTTATGTGTGTAACTGTTAGTAAGAAAATAGATGTAATTTGAATATACTAGTGATGCTCAGTTTTAGATCTCTGTTTTGTGTGACCCAGACATTGTACATAAATGTCTCTGTGCTGGGTAGAAAACAGGGTATAGGTGACTGTTGGTTTAAACTAAGCAGGTTGGATAGGCTAGAAATGAAGGTGGTAGTCAGGATGTGGCAAAGATTATAGTTGTCTCTGAAAGTTTTGATCCATCAGTTTACATTCAGATGTATACGTTAGGTTGTATTGGATTTGTCAAATAAAATTGGATTTTATTTTTAGAAACTTATATAGTATCAGTAACAAGGGTTGGTTTTTACAGCTTTTATAGACTGTTGCAACATTTTCTTTCGTGCACTTATCTAAATCCAGTCTTTAGTCACTTCAGGTTTAGAGTTACTTGGTTTACCAAAGCTTCAGTCTACTCTGAAATTGAGGCCAATGTAGGTCTCAGTTCCTTACTTGTTAAGGAAAGTGTCTTGCCATGTAACAAAAGTGCTTTGTAATTTGTATTGTCTGCCTGTTCTGTGGTGACAGTTTAGGGAGGCAATTCAGACCTATAAAGCCATAAGTAACTTGGGTCTTGTTGTTCCACACCTAAGACCATGCCATAGGTCCAGCCAGCAGGAGTGCTGAAGTTGGAGTTAAATGGAGGCCCTTCAGTTTCTGAATTTACTTTTCTTACTTTACTCTGGAATGGCATGAATTTATTGTCCATTAGAATACACTAAAAGTCCTCCTAAATGAAGTAGCATTCATGAGGTGTTGGATTTTGTCAGGGTTTGGAACCTGGGGTTTGTCAAAACAGAGAGGAACATTTATTTTTTTTCCTGCCAGATTTTGATGTTCCTGGACAGTTTGCTTAGTAGCCTGTCACTGTGGTTGGTCTTTTTCCTTGTTCCTGTTTTTGTTTTTTGCTTGTTTGTATTTTTGTCTTATATTCAGTTTGTTGGGTTATCTTAAAACAGGAACAGGTGTCTGTTTTAGTTGGGTTGAGCAATTTTGTTTTTCTTTTATTCTAAATGTGTGTTTTTCATATTGAGTAAATATGCTGTTTGTGAATGCTGGCTGCTCATGATGTATTACTGTATTTGTAGAAAAGAATGCCATTTTAGCATTTCTGACCTATAATAACGATGATAATGATAATTGTTGTTGTTAATCATCTGCCTGACTTCCCTGGCCACATGGCCCCCATGTTTTTAGAAGGTAGAAATCCCACCCCCCCCCGGGTCATGGCCAAGAGTTGCCTTTTTCATGAACACACCAAGCTGCAAAATGGCTACCAGCTTCTCTGCCCCTTCCAGAAAGTCCCAGAATAGCAGAGTTCTCTATATGAAAGCAGGAAAAAGTCCATGCTGGATCACCGATTCTTCAATAAATTGACTATTGCAGATTGTTAATGAGAGAAACAAAGCATTCTTATCCTAGAAGATACCTCTGATCCCTGTGGAGTGAGAACACTGTTGTTTGAACTGTAATGTTTGACAACAACTAAAATGAAACCATAATAATTTGAACTTTACTTCCATTCATGTGTGCGAAAGTAGTAGAAAGAGGGGGAAAAATATCTCTTATAAAATCATCAGATTGCACATTTATTTGTATTTTCAAATTAACAAAACTTTTTTCCTAGAATTCATATCTTTTAGGGATTTAAGCCCTGCATGCATTATGTACTTTTGAAAAAAATTGTGTTCAAAGCTCTGTTAGTTTATATATATATATATATATCAACAGTTTTTTGATAACTACTGTTTTCTTTTGTTTCTAGCTGAAATACCTATTTCCTTCTTTGATTTTGTGATTGATCCAGACTCTTTTGCACGTACTGTGGAAAACATCTTTCACGTGTCCTTCATTATAAGGGTAAGGAGCAATATCTTGAAATTTTATCTTGTATGCAAGAATGATATCACTAAGTCAGGTTCTTATATATTTTTTAGTTGCATCATTCTTTTGCTGCAAACTAACTTGATATCTTTCTAAGATAAGTTAACTCACTTCGTAATAAAAAAGGGAATATAGTTGACCTCAGCCACTGAGACTCCAGCAAAGCATTTGATGTCACCTGGGAAATGTATTAGTTAAATTTGGAAAGGTAGGGGTTAGTATAGAAAATAAGATAGATAGAAATGGCTAAAGTATATAATTGGTGGTGAGGATAAAGAAAGTGTTTGGTTTAAATGGGGTTATTAATTGTGTTC
>NW_005842133.1:890897-899643 GCF_000455745.1 Alligator sinensis | reverse complement strand
CCTTGGGACCAATCTGATGTAATATTTCCTTTGCTGACCTTGCCACACAATGTGGGAGCCTGCTGTTGAAATTGTCAGTAAGGTTCTGGATACAAGGATATATAGTTGAATCCAGACTTCATATTCTCTTTCATTCTTAGCAGGTTTCTGTATTATGGACAATCCACTCAGCTGTTTTTCCTGCAGCTGTTATTTCACAGGGCACTACTTCTCCACTCAGCTGGAGCTCATTAGGAATCCTTCACATCTGCTCAGAGAAGCAGAGCTCTTTGAAGTAAAAGCTGTAGCAAACAGCTGGAGCACCTTAGTGGTCCTGCACAGCTTTTTGCTGTGGTAATAAACCCCTAATTAGTCTGCAAACTGTCCCCTGTATGGGGGGCTAAGGAAACTAACCTTGCAAAAAAATCAGTGTTCTAGTGCATGTACAACTCCACTGGGACTGTATTGCATAAGTCTATATGAAGAAATCTGATTTGTAATGGTCATTTTCTATTTCAGTGTGTTAAATCAACTGAATAAATCCAGTTTCTGTAATTGTCAAAAAAATTGTATTGTATTCTAGGATGGCTTTGCAAGAATAAAGCTGGATCAAGACAAACTCCCAATAATAGGTAAAATAACATTAACATTTTAAAAGAGATGGCCTACTGTTATCATCAAAAGAATTGTATTTCTAAAGGATTGATGATATTTTGAAGAATAGACATGGAACTTAAGATGAACCAGTACTCACTGAATTTTCTAGTGAAATTCCAGTTGCCCTCAGTGGACATTATATCAGTCCCTAAGTGATATGACTACAAAAGAGACCTTTTGTAGGTTACGTTGGTGTAATAATACTTCTAGGGTAGCTGTCTTTTTATAATTTACTTTCCTTCTCTTCCCCCCCCCCCCCAGCCAAAATAGTTAAATAGCAATGTATATAAGTTTATGGAACATGTCTCACAAGCCATTGAAGTGGTCTTAAGATGAGAATTACCTTTAATAGTCTCTGATTTCAAACTGTATTTGAGCCAAAAAGTTATCTGTATATACACAAAACAAGTGAATGTGACCAAAAAGGATATATTATGATAGATAACAAGAAAGATGGGAATTGAGCAGGTGAAGAAAATGTTGAGAGGAGTACATTTTATAAAGATTTAAACAAATTATTTAAATCATAGTGTGTAATGCAGGAACCCTGAAAAAAAATGATGGTTGTTATAGACTTTTAAGGGAAGAGGATGGAGTGGGTTGAGTTTGATATCCTTGATTTAGGATGTAAATCAACCACCATCTGATGGGTTCAGGTGTCCATGTAAATTTCTAATGAAGTGTCTGGTACAGGCCTCTGTCAAAGACAAGATACTTGCCTAACAGAACGGTTCATTTAATCTGATTTGGTACTTCTTTATGTTCCTGAGGTGTACTGTAACATTTTAAAAGCTCTCTAACAGTGTAAGTTCTGAAACCATTTTAAACAGAGCCCTCCAATGACAACGAAGGAAGAGAAAATGACCAGAATGCTCAAGTACGGAACCAGGCAATCATATCTCTCAGCCACCAGGAGTGGAAGGTAAACTAGCTAAAATGCTTTTGGCTTCTTTCTTTTATTTATAATGAGCCTCAGAAGAGCCATACACTTCTGTTATGTGAAACCACAGAGTAGTACACCTTGTAACAAGTTCTATATTAAGATAGCAATTCAGATTGTTTATGGGCCGTGTAACATGAGTAGTTACAATCAGCATGTCTCTCTTTCTAGAGGCAAGAAAGATCCCAGTGAGAGATGGGATGGGGACTTCATTCCAGTCTACTGGCATCCTGTCACATTTATATGACAGGGTGCCAGTAATTTTCAGGTTTAGCTGTAAATTATTTGCAATTACTGAACTAAATGAAGGCCAAGTAGATATAGGCACTTAGACCAGACTGTTACCTAGCTTCCTGGCATTCAATTATGGGGGAAGAGAATGTTTCTGATACTAGAATGCATAGTCCCTTTGATTTGATTCTATAAAAATCCTTAAAGCTAACAGGGTCTTGAACAGCATGAAGCAACAATATTTACTACATAAAGTGATGAGATGAACTGTCTGCTGGAGCTGGTACCCAGGCAGCTATGCTGTATATTCCCTAGCTCAGTGGTCCATGGACCACTCAATCTCTGGTCCATGGACCCCTGGGAATCTGCAGACTGTCTAAGAGGTCATCAAAAGATGACTGTGATTGATCAAAAGTATGTGACTATCCACACTTACAATTCAAAGGGGTCTGCACCTCCATTTGAAATCTTTTATGGGTATGCAAATGTAGAAAGACTGAAAACCACTGCCTTCAGTCATTCCTTTAACTGGTATCTGTTATACATTTGCTTTGCAGAGGATGGAGGGGACAGAACACAGTGGCCTGAATTATAATGAGGGTAACAGTGTTCTGTTAAACTAAAGGATCTTACTATCTTTTACTTTTAAGTACACCTCAAACAAAAAGGGTTTTTTTCCCTTTGTTTTAGGGGGTGGGGGAGAGAGGAAGGAATACCTCCTGGACCTTTCTGTATCCTTTGCTGCTTACATAGTGTGCACATAGTAGACTTAATACTGCAGAATGGGAACCCTTCTATTTCTGCTGAAAATATTACTGTTATATTAAAATAGCTATTTGACAGTAATGTTAAAAATGATGTTTTTAATCTTTTTCTCTCTTCTCAGGATATTGTTGAAACATTTGAAATTACAGAATCTATGATTGATCCTTCCAGTCACAACCAAGACAGTGAAATGGATCCTGCCTAATTCTTATGGTAAGCTTTCACTTAATTTAGGAGAGGCCACAACCTTCTCAGTGCATGTTTGTTTATTTGGAGGATTTGCGGAGGAACTAGCTATGGCTTATATAGCGCTTAGCACAATTGATGTTTGTTTAGGGCAATTGGATTTTTTTGTTTTCTTTTTTGTTGTTGTTTTTTTTGCTTCAAGTACATCCAGGAAGTGGTACTAAAGTGAGCCAATCTAGATGCTCCGCAGTACCTGCAATGGTGGGTTCTGTACAAAAACTTGTGAATTTATCTCTATGCTTTGGTGATCTTGTTCTTATGGATCAGAGTTTTCTGCATCTAATTTTCAACTAATTTAAGAGTTAAAGTCTTTTCACATTTGCTGGTGAACTAAGTAGATTCACTTTTGTTACTTGGCTTTCAAAGCATTACAAAACGTAGCGCTGTGAAGGATCATGGGTTGGCAGCTTTGTATATTTATGGTTTTTAAAAAGCAGTAACAGCTTAAAGTATGTGCTGGGATATTCAGGTCAATAAATTGATATACTTCTAAGAGCCTCAAAATAAAGAAGCTGTAACAGTGTGGCTATTCATAGGGGTGTAGGTTGTTGGTGTAGCCATGTTAGTCTAAGGACATAGGCAGACAATCTGATATCTTTTATTAGACCAACTTAAATAGTTGGAAAACATTTTCTTAGCAAGCTTTTGGGTTTAAAAACCCTTAGTGGGGCTGAGGAAGCATCTGCAGTTTGTGTGTTCTCTTCCTGGATGGAATGCAGGATGAAGAGTTTTTAAACCTGAAGATGCTGATGAAGGTTTTTTAAACCCAAAAGCATGCTAAGAAAAATGTTTCCAACTACTTAACTTGGTCTAATAAAAGATATCAGATTCACCCAAAGAACCTTGTCTGGCTATTCATAGAATTCTTTTAAACTCTGATTTTGAATACATTTATCCAATGCTGTAATGAGATATAGAAAATATTGAACTGTCTTACTCTTCTGTTTCTCTTCCAGGTGCCTTAAAGAAAAATGAATTTTAAAGTATTTACTTCAAATACGTTTTTTATGTGTATATATTGTATGATTAAATTAATTTTGATGAAAACAATTTAAATGACAATTTTTATATAAAAAATATATCTTTTTTTTTTATTTGTGTGTGTCACTTACCGTGATAGGAGCAGTCATAAAACATAGTGTGCTTTCATCCTATTGTGATATTCTGTAATAAAGTCCTTTTGTATTGTCTACTAATTCTTTTTCAACTTTTCATTACAAAGTAAATATATTGGATACTGTAATGGTCCAGAATACACAAGGTGTATAATGATTACAAATGAGGTCCTGTTTGTAGTTATCAGTGATTCTTATTAATGTTCTCTACTTGATCTAGTAGTAATCATGGTGAAAGTGAGGAATAAGGGGAGTGGAACTCCTTAAGGATGGGGAGAGGGACTTTAGATATATTTGTGATTCCAGAGCATCTGAATCGGAGAAGACTGGAGAGGTCATACACCATGGGAAAGTACAAATTTATGAGGGAATCATAGAAGAAAAGGGCTGGAGGGAATCTTAGGAGGTCACCCAGCTCAAAATAGGATCTTTCCAGATTAAGCTGTTCCTGTCAAGTTACTTGTCTAACCTGCTCTTAACTTCTAGTGATGGAGAATCTACAGCAAGGATATGCAACCCCTGGCATGCGTGCCAATTAGTGGTACGCGTAGACATTTCCCCCAGTATGCCAGGAGGTGTGCGAGGAAGTTGTTTAAAACAACAACAAAAAATGTTTAAGTTGCTGCTCTAGGCTCTCCGGAACAGCCGCAGGTTGCGGTGCCACGGCTGGTGCCGGGGGCGAAGCTGGGAGAACAGAGGCAGAGATGCTGTCTGTGTTCTTCTGACCCTGCCCCCTGTCCCTGGGCTGCGCCCTGAGGCCCAGGCTAGCCCTGGGAGGGAGCTGTGGGTGAGCTGGGCCAGGACCCAGGCAGGTGCTGCACAGGGCTGTTGCACTGCCTGGCTGGGGTAGGATGCTGGGCTCAGGGTGCTCCTGGCTCCAGGCTTGACCTCCCTGCATGCCAGGCACAGTGTGAGCAGGGTGGAGCCGCCTATGGTATGGGGGCCCAGCCGTGGGAGACCTCTGGACCCCAGGAACAGCCGCTGTGGCTGCCCTGGCCTTGACCTTGCCCCCCGCAAGCTCCCCTCCAGGGGTCGGGGCCAGTGCTGCGCAGGACCACTGTACTGCAGGTTCCCAGCCATCTTGGCCCCGAGCGCTGCCCACAAGAGGTGTTCCCAGGGCCCAGGGGGCTCCTGAGGCCAAGCCCTCTTACCAGGGGCGGCTCTTCCCCACTCATGCTGTGCCCAGTGCACAGAGAGCCCAAGTCAAGAACCAGGAGTCCCCTGAGCCCGGTGTCCTGCCTTGGCCAGGTGGCATCCCCTTATGGGCAGGACAGCTGTGCCCATCCCTGTGGAGCTGTCAGGCCAGGCTAGGTCCCACCTTGGGTGCCACTGCGTACCCATGCTCACCCACCAGTATTGGCCTGTGCCCATGGAGTCCCGGAGCAGCCCCTGCTTCCCACCCAGCCCCCACCTTTCCAAGGCGCCAGGCAGGTTAGCCTGCCAACAGTGTCTCCCCCGGCATCTGCTTCTCTGTGTGCCGCCTGGACCCTGTGCCGAGCACCCATCCCTGCCTCTGCCTGGGTGGGATGGGGCGTCTGTGTGCCCAAGCCCCGGCCGGGCCCTCCCTCCCAGCCCTGGGCCTGGGCTTCCCCCACTCCAGGACCATGGGGGAGGCCTGAGCCCCGCTGCCCTGGTGGCTGCTGCTGGGGTGTCGCTGCCCAGTGGGCCTGAGCTGCAGTGGGGAGACATTGGTGGCGAGGGACACCAAACAAGATTCTCTTCTGTTTCTTCCTTTTCTTTCCCTCTTTTTCTTTTCTCTCCTTCTTCTTCTTCTCTTGTTTCTCTTTTTCTCTCCTCTTTTTCTCTTTTCTTTCTTTACCTCTTTTTTTCTCCCTCTTCTTTCCTTTTTCTCTCATTTCTTTCTTTACCTTTTCCTTTCTTGTCTTTTTTTCTCTCCTCTCCTTTTTTTCTCTTCTTTCTTTCCCCCTCTCTTTTTCTCTTTTCTCTCTTCATCACAACATGCTTTATAAAAAAGAATACATAAGAACAAAAGTAGACTATGAAGTTTTATTTACTGTCAGCAGTATTTACCATAAAAGGAGCACCATTTATGATTATTGACTTATTAATATGCAGTATGTCCTGCCATGTACCCCCGACCCCGGTTTTGTTTTTATGGCATGCTGGCACTTCGGTACCTTATAAGGCAGACATTGAGGGCGCCTTTTCGGCACTCTAGCCAAAAACGTTGCCAACCCCTAGGCTACAGTCTCTCTGGTAATCTGTTCCTGTGCTTAACTTGTAATTAGTTCTTCCTAATAGCTAACCTAAATTTCTCTTCTTGCTATTTAAAACAGTTCCTTCTTGTCGTGTTTTCTCTGGATGCAGAGAAGAGTGTATCAGTGTCTTCATCACAACCATTTTTGTATTTGAAGACTGTTACCACGTCTCCCCTTTTATCCAGATTAAACGGTCCCAGTTTCCCCAATTTTTCCTTGTTATGACCTGTTTTCTAGAATTGTAATCTTTTTACATGCTGCTGTCTCCTGGATTCTTTCCAGTTTGTCCAGGTCATTCTTGAAGTGTGGGACCCAAAACTGGACATGGACATTTTGGTGACATCTCACCAGTGCTAAATAGAGTAGAAGAATAATTTCTATTTCTTGTTCCCTCTCCTTCCCTGCCAATTACTTTGTGCTAGCTCTTCTATAGTTCTCATGCTGTTCTTTCTCTCTCTCTCTTTTTTTTTTAAATAGCACTCTCCTTCCCAGTCTTAATGTACTTGGCTTACATAACTACCTCTGCTTTTGGAGGTGGCACTGTCTTTAACTTGCGAATGTTAGGGCAATTTACTGGAACAAAAGGCAGGCAGAACCAGGCAAGGAAAGAGTTGGACTGCTTATCCTGCATGCAGTAATACCTACCATTAATGCTCTAGATTAGAAGTACCTCCCTCCATTATCGCTCACTCAACTATCCATATTCAGCAAAGCATTTTAGTAGTGGTGAAGTCCCATAGATTTGAAGCAGTTGGGGCTTGGGGGCAGGTGTGACATATTTTACTACACCAACAAGATTTTGAGAAAAAGTGGCTTAAATTGCAAGCTTTCAGGCACAAACACCCTTCATCAGGCATCAGAGAAAAGATGGTAAAAATTCTCCTGTGTAGAAATGAAAGTTCATATTTCATAGGATTTCACAGAGGGGTCAATAGATGGAGAAACCCTCTGGGTAGCAGCTCTTAGCTAGTAAGGAGTCTCAGCTCTCTTGTGAGGCTGTGATCACTGATGTTGCAAATTACCTTAAAGGCAGGAGCAGGATCTCAGGTTTCAGGTGGTCAAAGTTGTTTCCTGCTTGGGAAAATATGAAAAATTTTAAAAATCCTGAGATCCTCCTCCTGCCTTTGTTTAAGGTAATTTGCATCATCACAGCCTCACAGGAGAGCGGAGACTCCTTCCCAGCTAAGAAATGCTGCCCAGAGGGTTTCTGTATCTATTGACCCTTCTGTGAAATCCTATGAAATATGAACTTTCATTTCTCCCCAGGAGAACTTTTACAATCTTTTCTCTGATGCCTGATGAAGGGTGTTTGTGCCCGAAAGCTTGCAATTAAAGATTTTTTTTTTTTTTTGCAAAATTCTTGTTGATCTAATAAAAGATACCACCTCTGTCCATGAGCCCTGATTGCTTTTTTTCCCTCTAGAACAATACAGCTACGACCTGGATACCTGACACATGGCTTTGACACTCTTGGTTCCAAAGATTCAGGGGTGTATGTGGTAGCCGTGTTGGTCTGAAACAAAAAGACATACAAAAACTAGAACTCTTGGTTCCAAAATGATACCTTTTATTAGACCAACTAGAAAATGGCAGGAAAAATTGTCCTTTTCTGCAAGCTTTTGGGATCAAAGTCCCTTCATCAGGCTCTGGGAAAAGCGTAGATGGTACAAGGTGGTAAAAAGTCCCCAGAGGTAGGAAATAAATTTCATTTTTGCACAGAGGGAGCTGAAGATGGAGGGCTGTCCCTCTGGGTCCAGGAGGCTGTCTTTGTGAGCGGTGCTGAGCAGCTCTTTGATGTGTAGATCAGGTAGGATTCCTTCCCTGGAGGTGTTAGATAGCTTTGAAGGGCATGTAAGCAAACGGAAAGGTTTTCCCGATAATGAGGGGGTTTCAGCGTTGAAATGAACCATTAGAGCTGCTCGCTGTTACACAGCACCTGTTCACAGCCTATTTCGTGGATCATCCCAAAGAAAATGTCAAGGTTAGCTCACGCAAACTTGTTTTTTGCAGGGATGTCCTGGTTAGGACGATCACTTTTCCAACAAAAGGCGGGGGATACTTGCTCAGGTATTGCTGTTATGATCAAATAGGTCAGTGCAAAATTGTAACCAGATGTCAGTCATTAGGAAACAAGTGAAGGGGGCGGTAACTTAGCCACTTCAAAAAATGAATGATTAAAATACTGGGGGAAAAAAAGGAGGAATGGGGCTGGGGAAAGAGATGGGCTAAAGATGAAACATGCTTGGATACTGCAGGCAGTCTGGCCCACAACTATCTAGTTCCTTCTTTAAACCAGGGAGGTTTTTGCCCCCTTTTCCAGCTGGGAAGTTGTTGCAGAGCCCTGCTAAAAAGGGGGAAGTTGTGCACGGATCACGAGGAGCATGCCCCAAATCTTCCTACATATTTGCAAAGAGGAGCCCCGGCAGCAGGAGCACACGTGCTACCGGCGGGAGGAGGGAGGGACGAGAGAGGCGGCATGTCCGGCGGCCGCAGCGTGGTGGAGTACCGCGGCCGCAAGCCCGGCTACCGCTGCGGCTACTGCGCCGCCCCCCACGGCAAAGCCTCCGCCCGTGAGTGGGGGGGGGGGGCGCCCT
>NW_005842133.1:880824-890698 GCF_000455745.1 Alligator sinensis | reverse complement strand
CTGGGGACAAAACAGCCCTTCCCCCGGCCCGGGCGTGCAGCAGAAGGCCTCTGCCCCTTGCGTGCAGGGACAGCCCGAGCTGCCTTGTCCGAGGGCTGCTTTGCAGTTGAAGGGGCAGGCGTTGTTCGCCCCCCGGCCCTGGGCAGGGAAGACCTCGGGGGTCCAAACCCCCCTGGCGAGGGGTGCGTCCCCACCCAGCTGGGCACGGGGCCTTGCGCACCCGGGGTGTGAAGAAGCCGGGAGGGGTAGTGAGCGGCTGGATGCGAAGCCGGTGGTGGTGGTGGCTCCGTGGAGCCCGGGGCGGTCACCCCAGTTCAATGCCCCCACCTCAGGGACGGCCCTGGCGTCCAGTCCCCTTGTGAAGATCTCCAGGGCAGGGGCCTGCACCGCCCCTCTGGGAGTTCATACCAGTCGGTCTCGCAGGTCGCAAAGACGTTTTTTCCTTACACCGGCAGTCCTCCGACTTGCGACACAACTGTTTCCTGAAAACGGCGTCTTCAGTCGAAACGTCGTCACTCGGAACCGATTTTCCCAATGTTATAAATGGGGGATTGGTTCCTGAACCTAGGCCGGATGACCTATTTTCACCAAAAATAACCCCTAATTTTGTACTCGATCAATTATAGATGAGCAATACAGCTACATTAATGCATTTATATTGTAAATAGAATCATATTGATTTGGAAGGACCTCTTTGAGATGACTTTGCTGGGCTTTTTGAAGGGTTGGGGGCTGGGGTCTTCTCGGGAGTCTTGGCTGCTTTCTTAAAGAAAGCGTCCAGGGAAGTTAGGACAGACGTTCTCCAGGGAGATGGGCGACGCAGAGACTTGTTCGCTGGCGTGGCATGGCATCAGATCAAGCGTTGTAAAGTCAAAACTGACGTTATAAAGTTGAAACGGCATCGGTTTATAACCCTTGTAACTCGAAATGTTGTAAGTTGAGCACTGCCAGCATCCAGTCTGAAATCTCTTCTCCTAGGAGTTTATGACCAGCTCTCCTTGCCTACGATCCCATAAAAAAGCAAAACCTGGGACACGGTTGACAGGCTACAGAGAGTAGCCGTGCAACTGAGGGAGGCTGGTCAGGCTCACAGCTGATAAAGCAGCAAGGAGCCACGGACAACTCAAGGCAGGTTAGAGTTGGCAGGAGACATGCTAATGCTGGTCCTAATCGGGCTGCCAGGTGTTGCTCCTGGGCCAGTCTTCAAATTCAGGGTGGGAGTGCCCTTTGCGCCACTTCGTAGTACAGTTGTTCTTTTATGTAGGTGCGAGTGCTGGTTGCTGACAAAGAAAAATGGGGGGAAAAAGGCTGCATGTGCTTAAAAACAAAGTGTGAAAGAAAACAGCATGAAAGAAAAAATGTAGTCAAGGTCCAGCTTATGGACCTTTACAAAAGACCTGAAGACTTAAGTAAGATAAAAGCGCAGAAAAAGAAATGGATATCACAAGAACCGATGAGGGAAGATATGCAAGGCAGATTTCGGAAGCTGAGGTGGAGGGTATCAGACCTCAAGATAGACCAAGGCAACAATGGGAAGACGACACTCAAACTGGTCTGGAAGGGGTAGGTGAAAATGCAACAAGGTGGGAGGAGGCTGCACAAGACAGGCTGAGATGCAAAGGCCCCTGAGGTCTGTGAGGCCAGAGAGAGAATGCCTTTTCAGGGGTTTGGGATGCAATCCTGATTTATTACTGGTAAACATTGTCCACCTCTGCTTGGGGCTTCAGATGCTTCCAAATCCTTTGGCAGGCATCCTACGTGTAGGCCCAAGCCCAAATGCTTGGGGTTCAGATGCCCCTGACTTTGTCTTGCCCTTGGCCAGACAGCGGCAGGGACAAGCTAGGGAGGAGTTTCCCATTTCCATAAAGTCAGTGGATAGCCAAGATCCTCCCACTGGAACCTGGCCAGGGGAAGCTAATTGTGGAGGATCTCACAGGGAGTCCTGCCCTCAAGCAGACAAGGGTGTGACCCGCCACTACACAGTGCCATTTTAATTGCATTACTTCGGTCAGGATATTTCCTCTGCCAGGTTGGTGACTGTGGCGTTTCTTCTGCCCTGATTTCAGGATTGCCTGAGGAAAAAAAACAAAACCTCATGCTGTGGTGGGGTTAGAGAGTTGTATATGTGACAGCCCAGCAACTGTGCAAGAAGCAAGGGGTTTTACGGTAATATCTTTTATTGGACTAACTGTATAGTTGGGAGAGATGTGACAAATGCTTTCAGGCACAATAGCTTCTGTCTAACATCTCTTCCAGCTAGATAATTGGTCCATTAAAATACAGCACCAAAAAAGCCTCTGGCTTGTGGATAATCCAGAAAGTTTGGTCATTTAATTAGTTGCTTTTGCAGGTCTGCTTCTGTCCTGGGACTGCTGTCTGCTTAAGGCAAACCCATCTTTTACTGGCTGTACCAGATGTGAGGCAGTGTAGTTAGCACCTGTTGTGGGAGCTAACTCGGGAGAACTGATCATCTCTCTAGTTCAGACATACTGTGCAAGACTGATGCAAGCTATATGAATTTTAGCCTGTTTCCAGGTCCTAAACGCTATTAGTGTAGTTAAAGAGGCAACGTGGTCCTTTGTTCATAAGTGTGTCTTGCACTTACAGAATTAAGAAGTGTGTGCATATAGGAATAACTTCCTCTATTACAAGGATCCAAACACCTCTTTGATGGAATGCAGCAGCCACTGCTCCTGTTTGCAAATGAAATGTGATCTGCTGATGTAAAAGAATATGTGTATTTTCATTCATGTGGCAAACACAATATCTGTATCTTCTGTACAGAACTGTGTTTTTAGTTTTTGTAAAACCTGAATTTAGCCCTGTGGGAACAAAAAAAGCAAAGCATGTAATCATGACCTGTGTACCAAATACCTAAAACTTGCAGTGCTGTCAGCATTATGTATCGACAGAGGAGGGTCTTCTGTTTGCTGGTGTCCTGTTGCTTTCAATCTGAGTTTTTCAAGGGAGCTTTTTAAAAAAAAAAAAATCATTCAAAGAGGAATATAAAAGAAATTTTACTCCTATGAAATGAGACATAATTTGTCTCAAGTACCATAAACTGGAAATCCTGCTTATATTGTGTAATATAATCAAATGAACAATAGACATCTTTAAAGAAAGATGATAAAACTTTTACTCCTATTTCTTTCAAAATACTTTTTGTTTTGCTGGCTGAGAGCTTCATTGTAGACATTTCTTGCTTCTAAGGGTAATGTAATAGGCATTATTAAAAATATCTCTTTTTGTAGAAGCATTTATTTTTCATGCAGAAAATAACACATATATGTATCATGTTCAACTCTTAATTTTGCCAGCTCAGAGTACTTACATTCCCAACTGCATTTTTGTAATTGTTGACCTATCTAACGTGCAGTATTTAATGTGGTGCTTTGTCCTGATTCAGCAATAGCTAAGCAACAGAGATTGTTAGCTGCTGTCACAGCAGGCTTTTCAAGCTCAAGCAGTAGAGGCATATGGTTTTAGAACTATAGGTCCAGCATTCAGCACTTGTCCTGCCCTGGGGCTGAGACTTACCCCTGTAGAAGTAGTTCCAGTGTTTTCAGTAACCCTCTTGTGAATAAGGACAATTATAATAGGATATAATAGTTAAGATTTGGATATGATGTCTGTTTGGACATTGAAGTGATGCATGTGAGTAACTGTTTCCTAGAAAGATGTGTGTTCAAAAAATTGAGAGTTAACTTTTGGATTTACTGAAATATTTCTATAAAATTGTTCCTATCTTTATATTTAAGGAAAACTGTTAATCAATTGTATAACTGTTTATTACAGGCATGTGGGGGCATTCAATGACAGTTCAAGATTACCAAGACCTTATAGATAGAGGATGGCGAAGGTAAATTAAAAAAACAACCCTTCCTCCCCCCAAAAAGAGGCTGCACAAAACAAAAAAGGGTCATTTCATAGAGCATTTAATAGAAATGTTTTTTTCCAGACTGCACACAATTTTTAAACAAACCTCCAGAATGAAAGCCTCATATGCAGCACTGAGGACCTGAAGAATGCTTCTGATTCTCATTGTCCTAGCTAATATAAATGTAAACAATATATATGGTTGTGGTTTATTTGGAATTTTAAAACTTTCAAAGCAGAGGTAAAAGACTATTTCTTTAAGCATAATGGGCACGTCTACATGAGACACTTAACGTGCATTGGGATAATTCTGCTGCACATCAGTGCGGCTGGCAAAAACCATGCTAATGTGCAGTAGTTTTAGTGCAGTGTGCATTAAGCGTCACACAGAAACCATTCATCTGCACTAATGTGCAGTAGTGTCAATTATGGCGCATTAAGTTAGTCCGTGTTATTACAGGTACTAAACTTAATGCGCCGTAATTATGGTGCATTAATTAATGTGTAGATGTGCCCATCGTGTCTTAAATTGATGCTATTCCTTTAACACTGAGGTTTAAATATAAGGCTTAGGGATTTATTTGGGGGGGTGGGGGTTTGGATGAATGACCATCATCTTTTTAACAAGGATAAAAAAAAAAGTGCCGAAGACTTCTAAGGTTGTATTCAGTCAACTAAATAAATGAGTTGTGGTTTTTTTTCAAAAAAAGTTCAGCTTGCAGCTCTTCAGGACTTTTGAGTGTCCAATCATTATTTGGATGATTAATGCTGGGACTTAAAAAAAATCCATTTGTAGTGTTCAAGAACACTTGTGATATCTTGTACATCTCCCACTGTACTCTATAATTTATATAAACTGTTAATAAGAAGACTGGGATAACTTAGGAAAAGTTATTTTCAGAATATGTGGGCTTTCTGCCTTTTGAAGCTGGAAGATGTGGTTGAATTTGAAATTTTATTTTTCTATTTGAACAAAGAATGTTGTTCTTGTTTCCTTGTCTCCCAAAGCAGTCTGTTGGTTTCCACAAGAAGCACCTTGCTACTTAACTTTTTCCCCAGTCTCCATTCTGGGCACTTTCCTGTTGTGGATATTAGTTCATGCCTGTTTAACTTCTCATACATTTTCTAAGGAGCAGAAGGAAAAGTGTGACATGATCTTTACTTTTGCCTTAGAATCATAGGTCATAGGACCGGAAGGGACCTGTAGGATCATCAAGTCCAGTCCCCTGCCATGGGCAGGAAGTTGTTGGGCTCAGGCGAGCTTGACAAGGTGCCTGTCCAGCCTCATCTTGAACACCTAAGGAGGGGGACTGCACCACCTCTGCTGGGAGTGAGTTCCAGATTCTGGTGGCCCTTACAGAGAAAAATTTCTTTCTTATATCTAGCCTGAATTTGCCCTCTATTAGCTTGCGCCCATTGGTCCTCATCCTCATTTGAGGGGCCTTCCTGAAGAGTTGCTCCCCTAGATCTTGATGCTTACCCCTGACGTACTTGTAGGTGTCTATCAAGTCACCTCTCAGCCTTCTCTTACTCGGGCTGAATGCCCAGTTCCCGGAGTCTCTCCCCATAGGGCCTGTCCTCCATGCCCGTGACCATACAGGTGGTCCTTCTCTGCACCCTCTCAAGCTTATCAATATCCTTGAAGTGCGGTGCCCAGAACTGTACACAGTAGTCTAGCTGAGGCCTCACCAGCGCCAAATAGAGAGGGAGGAGCACCTCCCTGGATCTGTTGGCCACACAATGGCTGATGCACTCCAGAGTTCAATTTGCCTTTCTGGCAACTTCTTCGCACTGCTGGCTCATATTCATCCTCAGGTCAATTGTGACCCCCAGGTCTAACTGAGATGCTGTGCCAGCCAGTGGACCACCCCCATTGTGTAATTATGGTCAGGGTTCTTCCTACCTAGATGAAGGTCTTTGCACTTTTCCCTATTAAACCTCATCTGATCGCGTTCTGCCCATGAATCCAGTCTGTCAAGGTCGTCCACAGCTTGGTATCATCCGCAGACTTAATCGTTGAGTTTTCCACCTCCTCATCCAAGTCATTAATAAATATATTAAAGAGCAGGGGTCCAAGCATCGATCCCTGGGACCTCCAGGATGAGGCCATCCCATCGATTACCACCCTCTGGGAGCGGCTTCTAAGCCAGTTGTCCACCCACCTCTGTAGATTGCTCCAGCCCAGTACCTTCCAGTTTGTTTGAGAGGATCCCGTGGGGAGCAGAATCAAAGGTTTTACTGAAGTCTAAGTAAATCACCTCCACCTCGTGTCCCTCGTCCAGATGGCTAGTTACCTGGTTGTAGAAGGGCACAAGGTTTGTCAGGCATGATCTACCCTCAACAAAGCCGTGCTGGTTGCTTCTTAACACCCTATCAGTTACCAGCTTGTGATTGGCCTCCTTAACCATTTTTTCAAAGATATTACCCAGGACCGAGGTCAGATTGACCAGTGTGTAGTTTGCAGGGTCATCCCTCTTCCCTTTCTTAAAGATGGGTACCACATTGGCCTTCTCCTCATTGTCCGGGACCACTCCTGAGCTCCATGACTCCTCAAACAACTCGGCCAGTGACGCTGCCATAAGCTCAGCCAGATCTTTCAGGATGTTCGGGTGCAGATCTTTGGCCCCATCAGACTTGAAAATGTCCAAGCATTGTAGGAGATCCCTCACCTGTTCAGGACTGATTTCATGTTGTCTGTTGTCTTCCCCATGTTCCCTGGGGCTCTGGTCAGGTGGAAAGCCCCCGTTTGATTTCAGTAATACCGATGTCACGCATGTATTTAGGAGTTCTACCTTTTTGCAGACATCAATTGTGGGCTGCCCAAGTATTCAGTAGGGGTCCGACAGTGAAGCCCAATTGTTTTTTTTTTGATCCCCATGTATCTGTAGAAGGACTTTTTGTTGTATTTTATTCCGGTTGCCAGCTTGATCTCCATGCCTGCATTAGCTTTTTGTGTCTCGTATCTGGAGGCCCTGGCAATACTGGTGTATTCCTTTCTGGTTGATGAGCCATTCTTCCATTGCATATATGCTTCTGTTTTCTTTTTCAGTAGCTCCCTAACATCCCTTGGGACTGTAATTTTCAGTTCAGTCAGTGATTTAACTGATCAGAGTCTTGTTAACTTTATTTTGCTGCTTGCAAAACCTGGGAGCAAGCACTGATGCTTTGCACCTATATGCAGGTAGAATTAATGATCCTGTAGTAAGAAAACAATCTCTTAGTAATTGCAAGTGCTGAAAATGTATATTTTTTAGAAAAATGAAATCTTAGGTTGTCAGAAACAGGTAAATAGGCCCTTCCAGTCTTCAAGAGAAGCTTGCCACTGAATAAAAAAGTTTGTCTTATTCAGAATGGGGGCTCAGAATAAAAATTGTGTCTTGGAGAGACATGGCTAAGATGGGATACTTTCATAGTTGTGTTCTCATGTCACCATTCCCATTGCAGAAAGACCTAAATATGAATTGTCTTGTTAAAATAAGAATGTGGAAATGCTGCATGATAGCAAATGAATGAACCTACTATGTAGATATTATTGCTTGAAGGAATAATTTCATTTACTTTACAATAACTTAGACTTTTCAGTGAATGAATTTTATCTGATGCACAGATTAAAATGTAATAAAACTTTTATTACTTTTAGAAGTGGGAAGTATGTCTACAAGCCCATTATGAATGAAACATGTTGTCCTCAGTATACAATAAGGTAAGATCTTATTGCATATGAATAATACATTTAATATTGTGGTGGTCATTGAACATTTCCAGTTGTGATGCCTCTTCATTATAGGCATTCAGGATGTTTTAATACCTCCTTCGGTTTGAAATAGAGTTGGATAGTAAATTTACTTTTTACTGGTGTTGAATTCCTTGAATGTTAAATGTCTAAAAAGATTCAAATTATGTATGCACCCAGGCCTATCCTAATTAGTTAACCAATTTATGGCAGCATCTGTGCTGATGTCCTTTAAATTATTTGGTGGTTTCATACCAGTTCTTAATAGATATGTGAATGTATCTGACAGGCAGCCTCCCTGGCTTGAGCTGCAAAGATGGTAAATAGTTTGAATGAAGGTAAAAATGATTCCTAGGCAATGGTGAGGGTAGTGATAGTGTCAGAAGAATTTGCATTGTTGTCACCAGTGTGGCATCTAATACATGGGTAGCAAGGACTTCAAAGTGTCAATAAGCACTTATCTCGAGCAATATACCACACTTTAATTTATTTAGTGGGTGTGTAATTTCCTTCCGTTTATGCAACTGTAAGGTCAGATGAGGGGTTGTATCATGCAGTACAAGGCAACAGAACATCAGAAACATGAAAATGGATTTAATTTAATGGATGGTGACAAGGTTTACAAAGGAATTTAACAGAAAAAATTGAAAAAAAAATATTTGCATGAAATAATATCTGGAAAGTTCAGATAACTTTTAGTATTTTCTTTGAAATGCTATTTCTTCAGAGAGAGACATTTCTTTAAAATGTTTGTTTCATTTTTTAGATGTCAAGTTCTGCATTTTCAACCTTCCAGATCTCACAAAAAAGCTCTGAAAAAAGTGCTGAAATTTCTTTCTAAAGGAGATGTTTCAAAAATGGCTGGTGAAGGAAAGAATTATGGTGGGTGATATCTTTTATTGGACTGATTACACGGTTGGGATTTCTGGACAGAATTATTTTTACAAATGGATAATGAGCCATTGGTGTGTGTTCTTTTACAAAAAAAAGTGTGGTCAAGTATTTCAAGGGATTTGAAATTTTACAATCTCATGGGTGGGAGAAGTACTCTGGAATTTAAGCACTGCATCTGTTATTTCTAAACCAGTTAATGGAGCAGGTAGATCATATCTACCATCTAAGAGGGGTACCGTATAGCTCAGGGGCAGGCAATTATTTTGGTTGGAGGGCCACTTAATAAAAGTTTTGGTGAGCTGTTGAGGGCCACAAGGGTAGCCCAGTCCCTTGATGAGTGCCCTGCCCCCTGGTTGCCATCTTGGGATTGAAAGTCCCACCTTTGCCACCAGAAGTCCCTCCCCTTGCTCTGGAAGTGCCATCTTGAAACCGAAACCCCCCCAAATCATATACTAAAAAAAAAAAAAAATCAAACGTCTACTATAACTTATTTTAATATTATTTAAAAAATATATTTTTCCTGATTTAGGTGTGTTTGCATAGTGTATATAGTGGTGATTGCATAATAGCTCACAATACAGTCTTACTCTTGTATATTGGGTGGGGTTGTGTGTTTGGGGGGTATGTGTGTGGGGTCTGTGGTTGGGGTGGGGCTGTGGGAGTGTGTGGGTGTGTGTGGCATTATGGTGGAGGGTGGGAGTGTGTGTGGGGGGTATGGGAGGGTGCAGGTGTGTTTCGGGGAGTGGAAGGGTGTGGGGGTGTGGGGAGGGGTCCATGGAGTCTCTTGAGTGTGCCAGTCCCTGAATCTGCATGTGCTGGCGGTGAGCAGGGCCAGCCCTGCCCAGCCCCATAGCGCTTCTGCCCAAGTCCCCGGCTGTACTTGGTGGCAGGGGGTAGAGCCAGCCCCACCTGGCCCCATAACGTGCAGCTCCCATGCTCCCACTCAAGTCCCTGGCTTCAGGTGGCGGCAGCATTCAGGGCCGGGCCGGGCCAGGCCCGCCCTGCCCCATAGCACTGCCACCCCAGTCTCTGTCTGTACTTGGTGGTAGGGTGCGGGGCCAGCCTCACTCAGCCCCATAGCTGCAGCTCCTGCGCTCCCACCCCAGTCCCCGGCTGCATGTGGTGGCAGCATGCAGGGCCAGCCGCACCTGGCCCCATAGCATACAGCTCCCTGCGCTCCGTCCCTTTCCCCCAGACGGAGTCCCTGGCCCCCGCCCAGCGGGGCCTGTACTTGAATTCCAACTCACAGGCAGGGAGGCTGGGAACAGTCATGGGGTGGCCAGCAAAAGCCTTTGCAAGGCAAAGTCTTTTTGTCTCTCTTACCTCCTAGCTCAGGGGT
Source organism: Alligator sinensis (assembly GCF_000455745.1). Lineage (NCBI taxonomy): Eukaryota > Metazoa > Chordata > Crocodylia > Alligatoridae > Alligator > Alligator sinensis. Next base: position 880,856 of record NW_005842133.1, on the reverse strand, counting down.
AGGGCTGGTCAGGCCAGGCTGGGGGGAGGGGG
>NW_005842133.1:867251-880814 GCF_000455745.1 Alligator sinensis | reverse complement strand
ATGTGCTGGCTTGCAGAGGACAGCTCAGAACCAGGGCTTACAGTGGGGCCCTGCAGGCCAGGTGAAATTGCTTGGTGGGCTGAATGTGACCCACGGGCTGTATTTGACCCATCCCTGGTTAGGCTGCATTGCCCCAGAAATAGGCCAGAGGACAAATTCTTTTGCCCCCTTCTTGGTTCAAAGCAAAACAAGTTTCCTTACCATTTTTTTCATAGCTTGTTTTCCCCACCTGCATTGTGCAGGTGGCTGCTTTCTTGCAAGGGATGTTTCAGTCAATTAACTCAGGTTCTCACCCCTGCTGTTGAAGCTGCAATCTGAATATCATTGAACAGATGAGTGGGGACAGGCTGGCTTTTTGTCCTGTAGAATTGGACAGTCACTTCTTGGTTTAGCATCAAGAAACACAGAAACTGGCTGCTATCTTTGTGAGGTTCTAAGTTTTTTCTCACTGCTTCTGTTGGCAATGTAGCACCTCTTTATTACATCAGAAAGTGAACATATTTCTCACATATCCTGTGACAGTAGAGAATGTTCCACTCTAGTAAAGCACATAACTTTTCTCACAGATGTATTTATATTATCAGTACAAATGTGGTCTGTTTTCAGGGTGAATGGATATTGGAACAAAAGAACAATATCTTTGTCTTTTTGTTAAGAAACATTAAAGTTGGAAATATTTTGGATATTGGCATGAGCCAAATATGAGCTATAATTAATTACATAGTGAATTTCACTCTGCAATTTTCCCCCTACCATTTAAACAAGTAATGGGTTGGGAAACTGGGGAAGTAGTTTCCTTTGTTTGATATTTTGATACTTTAAAATTCATGGTGTTGAGATCATAAATATATCTGCTTTCTTGATAGTCATTGTAGTTTCTAAGTTATTTGGGTTCTTTTGAAAATAAATTATTGCAATGTGTGGGTGTGGCATCTATCATTTGATCTACATTGTCAATTGTCACTTGTCTCATTTTCAGAAGAGCCTATGGATTCCCATGGAGGGGATGCAGTTGCCAGTGATTTCATGTTAAGAAGTGCTTCTGATGTCAGTCAGCCTGAACTGACACCCCTGCAAGTGGAATCTGAAGAGAAGGTGGAGACTGAAATCCAGGGAAAAGAAGAAATGGACAAAGATGTAGCTGAGGAGAAAGTAGAATCTGGATCTCTCCAGACACATGCAAAGGAGGAGACGCCTGAGTCCAGTGAACCATCCAATTCAGCTAAAAATGTCCACGCAACACCAAAACCAGGTAATCAACATTTCTTTGGAATTCAGAATATTTATCATCACTGCCCTATTATTTTCTCTCTTTATTATTCTTGTTTTACAATCTCTTTTTTTTTTTTTTACCCAGACTAAAGAGCTTGGGCTGTTCCTTTGTTTCCCTTATAGTCTCAACAATCAAAGGAACAGTAATATGTAAATCAAAATACAGTATATGATCATTTTACTTTTTTTAGTACTCCCAGTGTTTTGCTATTTTTGTTTGGTTTCATTTATGGTCCCATACAGTAGGCATTTGAATAGGTGACTGCTAGGAGCTCTACAGGCCACCTCATCTCAGTCACTTATTGACTGATGTGCATCTTTTGTAGCAAAAACTAGCAACTATTTAAATATGAATCTCAAGTGCTTTCAAGTTTTTAGCAGTGCTGTAGTCTTATCACAGATGGCTAGTTCTATAGGCAGAGAGAAGTAGTTAGCCATGTTAGTCTGAAATCAGGAAGAAACCAGGTAGAGATGCACCATATAGTCTGATATGCGTCTTATTTAGTCTAAGGGAAAAGGGAGAGGAAAAGGAGAAAGAGGGAGTGTAGTAGGGGTTGGGGAGAGGCCCCTGCTAGACCCTTCCGGAGGGGCTAGGTCAGGGAAAATGCCCGTGTTGGGGCTTGGACAAGTGGTGCTGTCTTGGCCTGTAAGCCCTGAAAGGAATGAATGACTCACCTGGCCAGGTCCAGGAGCACCACGCCGCCCAGCACGCTGAGGGAAGCCCAAGCCTCCTGGCAGCTTCTCCCGGCAGAGATGGAACAAATAGCACTGCCTTGGTGTTCCAGGGTATGGGGAACTCACCCGGCAGAATCTGGGGAGACTGGACTGCTGAGGAGATGCGGGGAGAGAACTCCTGTGGCAGGGTCCCAGGCAGGCAGTACTTCCCCATCCCTCATGAGATGTCAGGAAAACTGCGACCCCGACTCAGGAACCAACTCAGGAAACGCTTGGATGCTTATCTTGTTGGCATCCTTTGACCCTAGCTGACTTCCTGCCCCCGGGGCAGGGGGCTGGGCTTGATGATCTTTGAGTTCCCTTCCAGCCCTAACATCTATGAAATATGAAATCTATGAACTCTACCTATCCTCTAGATAAGTAAAGCCAGATGGCGGGGGCTTTCAGGTGGCTTATTGGCAGGGAGACAGGGACACCCGGAGGAGGAGTACCTCAGAGAGAGAGAGTACTGCATCCTTGAGAGAGAGGGAAGGGACACTGATGGCAGCCAGCCTTGGAGAGCCCTGGGTAAAGAAGGAATTTGCCTGGAAGAACTGAGCTAAAGAGCCTACTGGCTCAGGGTGGCTATGGATAGTGCAGCTCAAGCCCAGCACAGACCCAGAAATTTTTCTTTGTGTTGTTACATAGTAATCACAGTATAGCAGGGGAAAAGTCCAATTCCTTGCACACCTAAGTTCTGGTTAATCAAGCCCAGGGGCCAACACGTGACACCTAGTAGCACCTGATTGTGAATCCTGTGATGAGCAAGCCGAGACTTCATCTGTCCTGGACCCACTGATCCCAGAGCCAAGGAGGACTACCACAAGCTCTGTGGAGACGTTCAAAGGGACCGACCTGTCTAGAGGACCCAGCCACGATCTCTCATGAAGCTCACAGTCCACTGGGCCGGAGAGGCTCCAAGAACTGGCGACTTGCACTCAGTACCAGCAGGAAGAGATGACGTGGCACCCAAGAGGAAAGGGGTAGGGTTTGGGGGTGGTGGAGCCCTGTAGAAGACCAGCCTTGCTTGTAGGATCATCACGCCAGATATGATCTAGACTCCTGAGAACTAACTTCACATCAAAGGCGTGGCAGAAAAGAGGTAGGAAGACTGAGGTAGAGGTCTCCAAGATCCCAACGCGACAAGGAGCAGCTGTTAAGCCTGCTCGCTCACAGGCAGCAAAGAAGAAAAGATCCCATAGGGATCATTAAGGTGTGCATTCTGGTTGGTGAGATCAGAGCAGATACGGTTGTAATGTAGTGTTTGGCTACATACGATGGATCTCGTAGAGTACTTGGAGCAAGGGTGGGCAAAATATGGCTCCAAGGGCTGTATCTGGTTTGCCAGCTGACTGGATCTGGCCTGTGGCTGCCCCTGTGGCACAAACATGGCCTGAGCCCATGCTCCTGGCAGGGCAGCTTGCGCTACACTCCTATTGGCGTGGGCCTCGGCCAGCATGAAGCTTCTGGTGGGGCTGTTCCCAGTGCGGCTGCAGCCAGCCAGATGCTCCTCTGCTCCCCTCAACTCCAGCGGGAGCTGCCTGCCCATAGCAGTGCATTGGGGGAAGGAGTGGAAGGAAGAGCAGCTACTGGAGATGGGAGCACAACAGCATCTGGCTGGCTGCAGCCACACCAGGAACAGCACACACCCCACCTCCCAGAAGCTGCGTGCTGGCTGAGGCCTGGGCTGGTGGGGCTGTTCTGCTCTCCTTGCCTCCAGCTGAGGCTGCTGCTCCTGCCACTGCTCTGGGTGGACAGGCGGGAAGCTTCAGTTGGCAGCTCCTGCCCACCACATGGAGCTCTAGCACCCAGCTTCCTTTTACCCACTCTGCCCACCCAGTGCAATGATCAGCCATCTGCAGGTGGGCAGAGCAGGTGGAAGGCAGCCTGGAGCAGGAGCTCCATGCACTGGGCAGGAGCTGCCAACTGAAGCTTCATGCCATCCTGGAGCGGCGTGGCAGGAGCCGCGGCTGCAGCTGGAGGCAGGTGGGGGAGCAGAACAGCCCTGCCAGCCCGAGCCTCAGCCAGTAGGCAGCTTCCCGCGGGGCTGTTCCTAGTGTGGTTGCAGCCAGTTTAGTGCTGCTGTGCTGCCCTTGCCTCCTGGTGACAATGTGTGTGTGGCCAGCTCTGGCCATGCTGAGAACACCCCGCCAAAAGCTGTGCGCTGGACGGGGGCCGGGCTGGGGCCAGGGCTGGCAGGTGTGGGTAGGAGCATGGAACGGCCGTATAGAGCATTGCAGGGGCAGCTGCTGACTGGGTGAGCTCTGCTGCATGCACCCCCACCTCCCCCTCCTTGCCCTCACTCCCAGCTAGCTCCCAGGCAGCCCCCTCCCACACACCCCCTTACAAGCTACATACTTAAAAAAATATCTGTCTTGTGGACATTTACAAAATGTGTTAAAGAAGCAAAGATTTGTAATGAATTGGACGAACTATTTTCCCACGCTTGAGAAGCAAATTGATGTAAACTGACAGAAGATGGTAGCTTTGAGTAAAGATTATTAGTAGAAGCTGCCATTTTTTTTTTTTGTTGAAAAAGTCAAGGTACAGTCATTAGTTGACATTAAGAATAACAGTGGGTGAAACTTTAAACAATAAAGGTGCATATAAAGGAAGTTTGAAACATGATGTTTGTATTCACTATTTCAAAAATTAAGGACATGTTTTTATTAACAGAAATGTCCAGTTTTGTACATCTTTCTTTTGGCAGAGTTTTTAAATGATGTATTAAAGGGAATAAGAAACACCAAAATGCTTATTCAGTTTACCCTTTTTATTTTATTAAAGTAATTGGTGAGAGGTCACCTTCAGTTTAAAACTTTCCAGATTGAGGGATGTTTAGTTTTTGTCTTGGAAAAAGTAGACTTTTTCTGTGATAACTTGTTTATAGAGGAATAAAAACCCAATTAAACAAATGGGTCTTTGTCCTGACAGAGTGGCTGGCTGTCTCTGTTTACTTTCTTTTGGAAAAAATGGTTTGCATGTTTATGCAAAAAAAAAAAGTGTACTTATTTTAAACATTATCTTTAGTGAGTTATTGTCACATAATTACAACAGGTAGGGGACCCCAAACAGATGGTGAAGATAGGCTAAGTATTTGAAACATTCTTCAAATATGTCACGAGTATTTCAAGCAAACAGTACTGCGGACTTATTTGTAGCTAATGGGCAATTCACATAGGGAAAACTGCCTGCTAGATGGGGATAACAACACTTGCCCACCTTTTTCCAAGTGCTTTTAGGCCTAGGAATGAAAAGCCCAGAGGAAATCCAGATGTAAAAGACAAAAAAGGAGAACACATTTGCAAGATGTGGAAGGGAAGTAAGGGGTCTCCCCAGACCATGGAATATGGTGGCCTCAGTCTGTCTGCTGAACAATGGGCCACCTTCTCCCTCTAGTAAGTTGCCCATTGTTCAGTGGACAGACTGAGGCCACCATACTCCACAGTCTGGAGAGAGCTCTTACTTCACTTTCACATTTTTCAAATTTGTTCTTTTATGTTCTCCTTGGCTTTTCTCCCTCATCCTGCACCTATTTTTGCAAGGTCTGCTATTGGACATCAGGCAGGATCACGCTGAGGAGCCTTGCTTGTGCTGAAGCCTGCATGTATCATAGCATCAACCTACCCCTCCTCTCCTCTCCTCCCAACTCCCCTTGTTCATGATGATAATGCTTGGCTTACTGGATCTTAAATTTACATAATTTTCATGAGACAGTGCACAGGGCCTGGCAGAAGTGGTGCGGGGCCTGGCCTGGGTGTCATGTTGGGGCCTGCTGGTTGGGACAGTCTCTACATGTAAGAATGAATGAACTGATCTGACATCAGCTGCAGAAAGAAAGGCGGCACAGTCTATCAGCTGTACAGAAAGGCAGCTGGAGGCCCCTGCAACCAAAATGTTTAATGGCACTGGTCAAAGTGGCCCTGCTTTCTGCCTGATTTCAGACTAACACTGCTCTCTACTAAGCTTACAAGCACAACTTTTTTCTGACTGCCAGCATTTTAATCTTGTCCTTGCTAAATTTGGCTTGAACATCTTCACTGGCAACAATCTGCATCTGGGTTTTAAGTAACAAAATTACGTTGCATATTCAAGGAAGGAGTGAAACCATCTTGCTCTCCAATAAGCTATCTTGACTGTTTGGTACTAGAAGTAGTAAAAAGTGATAACCTAATTTTTGTGCCTTAAGAAAGAGACTGCTGTTTCTAGATTGTAATATTCAAATCTTAAGGAATCTATTCATCAGTGGCTAATAAACTTTCTTTGGTGAGTGCAGGCAGCGTGAGCTAAGCCATTACGTTTTGGACAGTCTATGCATTATTTTTAAATAAGATTTGTAGGATTCCTCACTCTGGAGAACAAACATTCAACTGACCCAATCCAGTGCTTTATCAACATCTAACTAAAGTTGGTTTGCTACTGAACAAAGATTTCCCAAGCAGCAGCACTGGATTTATTCACACACAAAAGCAAACTAAGTTCCTCTACTCCTTGGAGGATGAGAGGGGCAGAAGAGGCCATTTGCCTCTCTCATCAGTTAGTACAGTCTGACCCGGCAGAGACTGAGAAAAAGGAATTCCCTTGTTGCTAGTACGTGACTGGATTTTTTAATTTATTTATTTATTTTAGCTCTGATCACTCTTTACAAAAAGCCTTTAACTGGTTTGACATGGACATCTCCTGAGAGCGAGGAGCTGGGTTAGCCACAGCAAGAAGTTAGTGGTTGGAGTATTAGATTAATTTAGTTCTTACACTACTATATAACAAGTGTAGTTGAAACGATCCCTTCCTTTGACATTTCTGATGATGGCGCTTCGTTATCCAAGGCATTGCTCCCAATACTAAAGGTAAATGTTTTAGATTAGGCCAGCATGACTTTTATCGATGTGTCCTGCCCAAGGAAACGCCCGTGGCAGTGACAGATTGTTTTCAGAATATTTTTGGTGAAACAGTAGACAGAAGAAAAAAAAAAAGAGAATTGGGGGAACCCTCCATATTTCCATATGTGGCAATTAATAGGTCTTCCCATAGCCTCCTGGTGATCCTTTCCTTAAATATAACAGTGTGGTTCCTTTGTAGCCCGTAACCTCAAATAGTTAAAAATGTTGAAGGTGGAGGACGCACAGACATTGTGATAATAATTTGGGAAGAATATAATGTCCATACCAGTATACCTTATAGGGGACCTTCAGAAGAGCTTCTGTAGGATTGGGGATAGTATTGATGGAGAACTTTTCATGCTTGCTTTTTACCCACGTTCCAATGACTGCAGCATATGATTCCTGGTGTCTTCTTCACTTACAAAAGCAGAGCTGGTTATGGGACAGTTAGTCATCTGTAGTCTTTAAAATGGTTATTACTGTTTCTTTGTAAAAGAAAAAATGTACGGAGGCAGTAGATGAAATATTAGAAAAATATCTCTCTATCATGTTGCCTCTGGGGTTCTCTAAGGACCTTAATTTACTGTTTTACAACTGACACAGACTGTTAAAATTACCGTTTCAATGTAGTCAAACGGCTGCTAATAATAAATTGATAATTTACTTCAGGATGTTTGAAAAAAACATTAGCCTGTAAGTGTTCCTTTGAGGAAAGTACAGGAAATAACTGTCATTTTCCCAATTGGATGAAATTGGATGTTAGTTTTCCAACTACTGATAGTCTCTTGTGTTCAGCTGACCTTCAGTAGAGTGTAGGCTGTGGACGAGGTTGGGTTTGTGGCGCCTCCCTGCTGAAGCTATGCTTCAGAGCAGCCAACCGTGAAAGAGTCATGGGGTCTGGCAAGCACGAGAGATGATCCCTGGTTCCTGCTGCCAGAGTTCAGATCATTAAAACAGACATTTATGTAAAATGCATGAGCAGCCTGGAGAGCAGGGACTGAAACTCAGGTCTCTCCTTTCTCAGCTAAGCGCTCTGACCACTAGTCAACAAAAACGTGATTGCTTTTTCATGTTATCCTTTTCATCACTAATATTCTTACTTGCAAAGTGTTTCAGCTCCAAGAGGAGTGATTATGACCCCACCTTCTGTTCTGTTCCTGTGCTGAGGGGGTCCTCCTACAAGATGTAGAATCGAACCCCTGAGGTGGATGTTGAACCTAGGTATCCCGTTTCTTATGCCAGTGCTCTGATCTTTAATCTGTTACATAAATTCTGGGCATCTGGCACCCCCATCTCCTCTTCCAGCTGCCATGTTTCTGAGTGAAGGTAACTGTGGTTGCTTCAGTTTGTTAGCATGCATTAGATGTGCTCAGAGCACACTCCTGGGATCAGGCCCCTCCAGAGGCAGAGCTTAGGCACTGTTATGCTTCAGATCTGAGTAGCAATACTGCTTAGGTGAGAGCAAAAAGAGACTTCATTTTAGTTTAATTCACTTCCATCCTCGTTTGTTTTGACAACATGTCTTATGTCTTAATAAAACATTTGCTTTGCCATGTTTATGCATAAACGTAAATAATATTTCCTGCTGGAACTATAACACCTGTATTACACACACGATTTAAACTTAAGAAAGCAGTTCAACTTCAGTGTGGACTATAAAGTGATATGGTATCTGAAAATCTGGGAAAAACGTTTTGGAAAGAGGCGTGACTAGGAATTCACTAAGTTTAGATCTAAACTAGTTTATCAACTAACATTGCAAATCTTGCAATTGATTAACATTGCAAAACGTGATTAACATTGCAAATATTAATTTTGTTAAGAATATTGAAGAACTTTTATAAACAGTTTAATTTCTCAGTGAAAGACAAAAGAAAGGGTACAATAGTTCTCTTGCAAGTAACAGGGTAGTTAATTACTATGAAGAATTAGTTGATGTTGTTTTTCCAGATAAATCTATCTGCTTCCTACAGAATAGTGCATGAATGTGCTTTTTGTATTCCTCCCCTACTTACTGGGATCAGTGTCCCAGTGCTTAAAAATGGCAGCAGCGGTGCTTGAGCTAAAGCTTTAGTTTGTGTCGATGCCCCCATTTTTAAGCTTGGGGATGCTTTTAGGATTGGAGCTGAGCAGACTGAGAGCAGATGCGGGCTGCCTGCTGCTGTCTGCCCTCTGTCCTGGGAGCTGTGTGCTGGCACACTGAGTCCCCAGCCTGCCTGGTGGTGGAAGGCACAACTTGCTGCCGCCACTGCTGCTGAGTGAGCAGGGGGTGCGTGGCCAGTGCATGGCTCCTGGGGCAAAATGCAGGAGGGTGGACAGCCCCGAACCCACAGCAGGCAGACTGCATCTGTCCCATGCACAAATCTTGGAGGGTACATGCCTCCTCCTGCTTCCCCCATGGGGTGTGTGCAGTGGCAGGGAGCTGCGCCCCCTGGACGAGCTGCCCACAGCTCCTCCTGCTCCTGGCCCTGGGGTCCCATTCATTGCCCTGGCTGGGCAGCACCTGCCCCACCCCACTCCCTCCCTCACTGTGGGGGCCTCGACCTGCTCCCCCACATGCCTCTTCCCTCGGTCACACCCTTTCCCCTCCAAAGGCTTACCTGCAGGGCGCTGCTCTACATGCTGCCAGGCTGCACTCCTGGCCATGTGCGGCTGTACACATGCACATGGCATCCAGGGGCCCCAGGCAGAAGGCATATTGTATTTATTGGTACATTATCAGCTATTCCAGCCAAAAAAAGCTGATAGCCAATAATGTTAATTTTCCTTTTATCGGTGCCTGTCCAATATGACACTAATATATTAGTGCATCTCTAGTGTTAAAATCACATTTCTTCAGATTAGCCTTTAAGGTGTCCTTCAATCTCTTCTTTTGCTCACCTCCGGAGTGATGACCGTTGTTGAGCTGGGAGTATAGGACCGGTTTTGGGAGCTGGTTGTCAGGCATCATTACAGCATGTCCTGTCCTACGGAGCTGGTGCAATATAAAAATGGCTCCAGTGATGGTGGTGTTTCCATAACGTTCTCATTGAGCCAGTTTTGACGTTTCTTTGTGGAAAGCTTCAGGATTCCTCACGTACTTTGTGGATGCCTTTCTTTCTCACTGAGACATTGCGTGATATGATCAATTTAGCAGGGTCTTTCAAGCCCTTGACACTAAACCTTGTCCATGATGGCTTCTTTTATTTACAGCATTTTGGGACTATGGAAGAATTCCATTTGAGTTGACTCTCTCCACCCCTTCCTTTCCTTAGCTCAGAGTATCTGCCCATGCTAGCATTAAAATTGCTAAGAAGAATGATTTTCTCTTTTTTGGGGGGACAGATGACCGGACTTGTTTGAGTTTAGAATAGAATTCTTTTGTTTCCTCATCAGCGTCAGGAGTTGGGGCTGTGCATTGCTGATTGTTGCATGTTATCTGTCAGTCAGTTGGAAATGAAAAGTTATGAAACGCTTATTGATGTTGACTGGACCTTTTGGAGTCTGAGTAACCATCTTGGTCTTGATAACATAACCCAACATTGAGGATGTGCCTGTCTTTCCAAAAGAAAAAGGTATGCCTACTACCATGCTCTGTGAGCTGACCCTCTCCTGTGTGCCTGGTGTTACTAAGTGCACCGTCAGTATCAAACCCTGCTTGCAGATCTTTTAAAAAACCCCAAAAGCACAAACCAAAAAAATTGTGCTTTCCTGGAAGCAGCAGCACGGTACTTCAGCTGGGCTCTGTAGTGTCTGTAAAGATTGGGCACTTCAGCAGGGTTTTTTGCCAATTTTAGGTAAAGCTGATTCAATCAGTTATTAGATAAAAGTGCCTAAAAAGCACCACTAAGGCTGGGCTGAAGTAATGCACTGCCTGTTTTGGGCATGTGCGGGGCTTGTTGCGGGAACATACCGAGTTTAAATTAAAGTGCTGAATTTTGGTTTTGGTTTATTTTTGTTTGTTTTTTAATGTCTGTAAGCACCCAAATTGTTTAATTTCTTTAGCCACGAGTGATTTTGCTTTGCTTTGTTTGGGTGTGGATGTTCCAAGTTGCAAACTTTTGTTACAAGATTTGGACTACAGATAGGGTGATCCCACTGGACATGGTTTTCTAGTCGCATGAAATAAGACTGGCTATGTTTAGGGCACTTTTTCTAGCCCCCGTGTCATGTATGGTCAGCAGAGTGGATCCTAAAAAGGGCTGCTCAGTCATGATGATTGAGCAGGCCTATTGGGCATTGTCTGTTGCATCAAAATAAATTGTAGCCCTGGAATTTAATATGTTCAAAGGCACAAATAGGTGTATGGACAACTTTAGTTTTCATCTCTTTAAATGGGGAAGGGAGTTGCCACTCAGGTGGCTGTTGCCTTTACCTGCTCTTATAGCAGTAGCAATAAGCTGTAGCTGTAGCTTGCAGATCTAACAGTTATCCTGTAACAGCTTCCATTTGTATTATGTGATGCTGATACAACTGTGGATGTATACTCTGTCTGTGTATGCCCTAATGATTGTAAGATTGTTCCTGTTTAAGTTTTGTGCAGGTCATAGCCCAAAATGACTCTGTATTTTTACAAGTACAATATTTCTATATGGTTGGAAATATTCCAAAAGCCTGTTGTTATAATTCCTTTTGAAAAGAAAAGCCTACTGTTTCTAAAGCATGTGACAGTAAATGTAAGTTTAAAAAAAATAATTTAAATGCTTATATAAACAAACCGCTATTTATAAGTGAGAGATTTTTAAAACAAGGCTAAGGGTATTTAACTTTTTCTTTGCTGTAATGTAAACTGTTTTATAGTTGACGTTTCATGTGTTTACTGCAGAAGAAAATGTTAATAAAATAAGTTGGGGGGGACAGAGTATTTTTCAGAACTTGTACGTTTATAGAAATCCTAGAATAACAAAATGCTGTAATTTTATAGAGAGCGCTATTATAAAACATTAGAACTCTTGTCCTGTAATTTTGTCTGTATGTTTGCTATCTCACTTGATTTATATTTTAAAACAAATTCAGGGGCCATCCTCAGAAAATCTTGTATGTGTACATATTTATTACTGTGCAATTCCTACTAATGTAGTCTGGAGCTATGAGATTATATTTAGAGTAAGGGTATTATTTTAAAAGTGGCTGCTGGCCCTTAACAACATAAAACCCACTGAAAGTCAGTTTGTCAAATCATACCTACCTTATGTCTACCATCATGTCATCTGGTGATGGGAAGCTCAGGTGGCAGCCAGTACCCGTGGGCTTTTGGTGGCTCTGTGTGGCTTTAAATTAGCATCTGCACTACCAAAGTATGAACTGCACCGTGGGATAGCACTAGCTTCTGAGCATCTTTGTGTCTTTCAGTTGGCCTCTGAGCAGGAGAAGCTGCCTTACTTGCTTTCAGCAAAGCTAGTGTAATTTTGCCAGCAGAATGAAGGGCTCTGTTGCCATAGGGGGGCTTGTACTCTTGCCTGCAGAATTTCTGCCAAAACTTTAGGCAGTAATGTAGCCTAGTCCTTAGGCTTCCAAGTCACTTAAGGCATGTTTATACTGCCTCTGTGTTGGACCCAAGTCCACTGCTAAAGTAGCACACTTCACCTACTCATTCCTAGTCCAGTTGCATAAATGTATTTAACAAACCTGGGAGAATTCTTGCAGATCATTTTTCTTGGTAGAAGAACTTGCCTGGAGACTCCTGAACAGATGTTTAAATGCTGAGTTCCTGAAGGGCAAAGAGCTTGTAGTGTTGATGCTGAGCACCTAGAACCCTTGGTGCACCCTTATTCTGTTCTGCATGCTCCCTTAGTCTGCCTGGAGGCGATGGCAGCAGTCCACAGGATAGCTTTGATTGGCTGACCAGACTGCTAAGCATCAGTTTGTGTCCCTTACAGTACAGTGTGTGATTGTGAACTGGGTGCGTTCTGCTTCTTGCTTGACTGGAGTTGTAGAGTCTGGCCTAAGCAACACTGTCTGCCTGGGGTAAGTGGAAGGGAGGGAGCAAAGCAGCCCAAATGCTCGATGACTGTGCTTTGTTATTGAATCCAAGCGTTCATTTAAAGAAAAAAAATAGTAGTCCTCATGGCCTTGTGGTTGTGAAACTAAGCATAAAAATGTGAATGAGTCTAGTGAGCATTCTTCCCTCTGGTTTGCAAAAATGTGAACCAACTAATAGCTTTTGGCAGTTTGAACTGCCTGTTTGCATCAGAGGAGCATTCCCTTTTAAACTGTTTTATTGGTTGATCATTTAATCTGAAACACCAATGTAATTTCTAAAGGTACAGTGATACATGAGTCTGATATCGGATTGGTACCGATATAAACAAAACTGGCTGTATCAGAAATCAGCCTGAAGTGACCGATTTAATCTGGTTGATTTAAATGCCTGTGCATGCATGCAGCCTCAGCACAGCACACAGGCAGTGAGGAGCAGAGCCCAGCAGCTTGCAGTTGGTAAGTCTGTTGTGGTGGAAGGGGGAGAGGGAAGGGAAGGGACATGTGGGTTGGGAGGGGGGAAAATCAATGCCTCCCGCAGCGAGGGAGGGAGGGTGCAGAGTCAGGGACTGCTCAGCTGGGGTGGTGCGGGTGCTGGATGGAACCGTGGCTCAATTTGGGGGGGGGTGTTCTCCTGTTGCTGCATGCACCTTCGGGAGGGAATGGGGGGGGAGCGTGTGCCTCAGATCTGCATGGGGTTGGGGTGGGGTGGGGTAGGCGGGCTGCAGCGGAGGGGAGG
>NW_005842133.1:849471-867232 GCF_000455745.1 Alligator sinensis | reverse complement strand
GCTCTGTAGCTCCCCTCCCAGTGCTGTCACCACCTGCCCCAAGCCCGACCCCTGCCAAGAAGAGCCCGGTGCAGCCCTGTCTCTGCCCTGCACAGATTCGGAGGTACCCCCCCCAACCCATGGCCTCCCAGGCACGTGCAGCAGCGGGATCAGTCCCTGATGAGCTGTGGCTCCATCCTGCACCTGCCCTACCCTAGCTGGGCAACACCTGCCCCTGCTCCCTCCCTCACCGTGGGGGGCGTTGATTTGCTCCCTGATGCCTCTTGCTTCCCTCCCTCCCCTTCCATCACAATAAACTTACCAGCTGCACACAGCTGTAACAGAAATCAGCTTGGTATTGACTGATATGCCTCCTTAAATATCAGCTATCACTATCAGCCCCCAAAATCTATTGGTGCACCTCTAGTAATTTCTATTGTCTTTTGCTTGCAAGTTGACCTAAATACTTACAGGTGCCTGTTTCCTTCTCAGCTGCCAACCCCCCTGATAACTTATAATGATGCAACTATTGGTATAAAACAGAATCCTAGGACAACAGATAATTGAATTCAGTGTCAAAAAAAGAAAAAGGATGGGGAACTACTATATTGATTGAACTGAGATTTCCAAATTAATTGCATATAATTTAAGTGAAGATGCCGTATCGATTTCCAGACTTTCACAGAAGCATCTTAGATAATGATTGTAGAGTATTCTGAACATGAAAGAAACTGCAAGCTAAATGCCGTGTTTTTTTAAATATAATTATTGCAATTTTAATCAACGTGTTATTTGTAACCAACTTAAATCTTTCATGCTGCTGCTACTGTTCTTCTTGCTGTGAACTTTGATTAATTTTTTCTTTATGTCCCTCTAGGCAAAGGGGCTGATTTGAGCAAGCCACCCTGTCGAAAAGCAAAAGATATACGGAGGGAAAGAAAATTGCAGAAACTACTTCAGAACCAGACACGCATGGTTGAAGACCCTCTACATCAAGTGGAGCCTCAGGTTTTACTTTCTGAAACCTCAGAATCCAAGCCAAATCAAGCAAAATGCATTGAAGATTTCATTTTTAGCTCTTTACCTGAGGATGCCGTACACCAGCTAGAGGTACTGGTGATTACATTACTATTGATTTATAATAACCATAAATAAAATAATTATTTTACCATTGGAATCAGGTTTTAGGGAAAAGGCTAGATGAAATATTTGACCTGGAAGAGACTCGTTTAAAATTAAAAAAAAAAAGTTGGAGCACTGGTAAATGCTTTGTAGAGAGGTCATTTATTTATTTTTTCCTGCTTCCGAAATTTTTTTTTACTATGAATATGTACTTTTAGAGGGAGACAACTTTTGTCAAAATTTCTGTAATATTTTCAGGATCAAAAGTTGCAGAGCTATTACCAGGGTTTGCTGGCAGTCTTTTTCAACTTTTAAATATACTTTAAGAACGCCTTTCAGGATTTAAAGATCTTAAATCTAAGGGGGTAGAAAATAGGGTGTCAGTCTTTGTGGTACTGTAGTGAGGAATTTCATTGGGACACTAGAGGGCACTCTGACTCTTATAATCTGAGTAACTCATATTAGCTGTGGCTTTTACAGCAGTTGACAAAATATTTTGTCATGGGGTATGAAATCAATTTTCGAATAAAAGACTGAATTTTCTGAGTGTTGAAAGACAGAGAGAGAGAGATTCATCATGTGTTTCTGAAGTACCTAATTATTTAGCCACCTTTAATAATGAAACTGATGGGAAAGCAAGGCTTGTTCTTGCAGCTGGATTGATAGGATAACACAAACATCTGTCCTGTAACTGTATTTGATATAGATAAAGGTCTTTAGCAGGTCATAAAGCTTATGGGAGTAAATTTTGTTTAGCTAAGTGTATTGACTGCCATTATAGCTATTTTATAAATTACAAAAGACTTAATAGTATAATGGGTACCGGGTGGCATGTTTTGAAGTCTGGAGAACTTCTTGAGCTTTCTTTCTTTTTCTTTTTTATACTGGGCAAACTTTTATTCCTGGAATATAAGATAGGGCATCTTTACAGGAAATCAATAGCCTGGGAACTATTGACTGTCATGGATAGTATCATTGGAAAATCTTAACTGGAGTTGAAAAGTACAGTGCGTTTTTTTTGTACTAATTGCGTGAAAGAAAATTCACCCACAGTAGATTATAATGAAGATTTGAAGTGCTTTGTCATGTGTTTAACTTCTTTTTCCAAGTCTTCTAGTTCTTGATGGGTTAAGTTGCAGAGGAGTTGGGAAGAAAAGGGGGGTGCTTGTTTTAAAAAGGAAGCAAAGTTGGCAAGCGGGGAAGCCAGGCATATAGGAGGGGGCGTGGTATACGAGCTGAACAGGACCTGGAGGAAAAGGAAGGATGGCTATAGAGTGATTATTTTATGGGGCACAGTAGATCGGGTGGGCAAAGACAGCCAACCCAAAACTGAAAACCACATTGCATTTAAAGTATTCTCAAAATGAACATGGCCTTAATTATCTCTGGAGACCCAGACTTGAGGTTCTGTTTGTTCATGTGATGTCATATTTCAGTATAAACTAAAAGCTCCAGTTCATGTATTTTCATTTTATAATTTAAAAAGTTGGAATGTGGGTAGAAGAGAAGGGACAGATGCATTCTTCTGTAACTCCTTGGTAATTTGTGATTCCTGCAACAGCTAACAGGTAGGAAGTAGAAGCGATGAGCCATCAACTTTCATTCCTTTTTAACAAGAAAAATGTCAATTCCTTTGGAATTATCCCTATCAGTGGGTGGTCTCTGTCCAAAGACTGTAGTCTTCAGACTTCTAAGGCCTTGTGTGCTTTGCAATACTTTTCTACCATGATTTGACCCTTCAGCATAAGCACATTTAAAACTGATGGGGGGGGGGGGGGGGGGGGGTTTAAAAGGATGAAGGAAATATAAAAGGTGGGGGGGGGGGGGAGGGGGGTGTTTAAAATGATGAATGATGCTTCACTTCTTGGCTTCAGTTACTGAACAATATTTACAGGTTTCTGCTGTAGAGGTTTTGTTAAGTTTCATGTTTCATGCATTGAAAATAAAAGAGAACCTATTCCAATAACATGTATTTTAAAGTAACACCTGAAAAGTCTGAAAGGTTGGAGAGTTAATTTATTAATTGGCATGTTAAGTTTGATGTTTTAACACTGATCTTTCTTTCAGCAAGTACAAATGTATTTTTGTTTGCTGTTTTTGTTGCAAATTTTTATACAAAAGGAACTATGTAGTGCATATGCTTATTACATGGTATAGCAGTAAAAAATATTTTTAACCTGTATCTGAAGGTGAGGTTGGTGAGATCATCTCCACAAAGTTTCCAGTTCAAAGCCACATTTCAGGAGTCTTACCAGCTCTATAAACGTTACCAGATGGTTATTCACAAGGACCCACCTGATAAACCAACTATAAGTCAGGTCAGAAGGCTAAATATAATTTTATGCAAAACCTCAACTTCCCCCCCATTTTGTCTTGCATGGACTCTGGGAGAAATAAATGTGGATTTCATATCCATTATTTACACTGTAAATACATGACCAAATGCAAGCCTGGAAAACCAAGGGAACAGTGAATTAAATTAAAGCAACGTCCTGGAAGTGCAAACTGTTTGTATGTCTTATTGTAGGTATCACAGATCTGCAGCCAGAAATATAAAGATATCTTTGGTTTGTCTCAAATAATTTGGAAGTGTTCTATAATAAAGCTAATAGGAATGGTTTAATACCATATCACTTGCATAGTGATATGGTGAGGGCCAGATAAATCCTTAACTTCAAAGCGGCAAATTCTGATCAACTTCAATGCGAGTATTTGTGTGGGGAAGACAAGTGCAGTATAAACAAAAATATGTGCAGAATAATTATCACTTTTTTACTACAAAAGAATACTAGTTTAAGATTTACAGGAGTTGTTTAAAGCATTTTACTTCTGATTTAAACTCGAAGAAGAAATAAGTGCATTCCATCTAAATTACACATTGTTATAATGAACAGACAGCATGTAATGGTTAACCTTGCCAGGCAAATTATTTCTCTGAGACTAAACAGAAAAAAAACTGCAGGAGTTTGGGAAAAGGCAAGGATATTTGATCACTAAATGGGAGACAAATAATTAAACCAATTTAAGTAGGGCTGTGCCATTAAAATAAGACATTTGTTTTCATAGAACAATTTAGAAAACAGCTAGGAAAAAAATGTATGTTTTCTTATGCTGTTTGTTACCACTAAGGAAAAAAATAGTACCATACTGAGGATACATCTGAATTAAGTAAATTTTAATTTAAAATATCAGTTTAGTTAATATCACAGTTACAATCACATGGGGTTCCCTTGCTTTACCCCATGTAAAAGAGAATACTGATGGCTGAGGCTTTGAGATGGATAGGAGGAGATCTTACACTAGCCTCATCTTCAGAAGCTTGTAATATGAATATATACGCTTAAACATTATGTTTGTATTTTCCTTGCTCTGAAGGTGAGGTTAGTACCTGTCTCCTCTGAGGACCCACAGTTCAAATCATCCTTCAGCCAGTCAGCTGCTTTATTTGCCAAGTATCAGATGGCTATACACCAGGATACACCTTCTGACTGTGACGAGCATCAGGTACAGTTCACTGCATGGACCTCTACCAATGCTTTTTTGCTGAAGGTTAGATAAATGGTAGCACGTGGGATTTCTTTGAACTACTCTAAATATTAAATCATTGCTTTTACAATTTGAGAAGGTTGGCTAATGTTTTATGCCAGGTTTCAAAAAGGACAAAACTTTCTCAGGTGAACAGTGGACAGCTATCACAGTCATAACTCAAAACAAAGTTAGTATTAACATTCATAATTACATCTAAAAGTTTAAAGGATATAAGAAAGTAAAATCTCCACTTGAAAGAATAGTTAATGTGGTAATATAGATAATGAATAAATATGCTTTGTAAATCTAAAATGTTTTAGGTTTTAGATAATTTGTTTTGTCATAACTATATATTTCACTATTTCACTTGTGCTTCACCAGTTGTTGACATCGTATTACTTTATTTTATTACCTTATCTAGTAATTTTTTTAATTATTATTTTAATCTCCATTTGTTCACTTTATGTTGAATCTGTGGTCCATTTATTTTTCTCCTGTGAAAATCAAATATATTGCCTTAAGAATATTGCTACTGTCTCCTAGCTGCAGACCCGGTCTGGTCTAAGAAGTCTATCCTAGCCTGAATAGGTAGGAAAAGAAATAAGCAATAGCTTCTGCCCAAATGTCACACATGATTTCCTGACAGGTTACACTGAATTTTGGTTTGCAAACCTACAGAAATTCTGGTCTCCTAATCTTGTTCTCTTGTTCTTGTGCTGAGGTATATAGTTAGTGCCTGTCCATTATCTAGACAGAACCCTGTGCAAGACTTCCATCAGAAATGACACCTGGATAATTGTGGTTGATTTCTACTTGAAATAATAATAAACCCATATGATAATTCTATTTTTTGTGCCAACATTACAAAAATTAGGGTGTTTTTTTCTGAAGGATGTCTAAAAGACTGGAATGTCATGAATTCCAATTTCTTTCACTTTAGTTGATAGCTTTACAACGTTCCAACTAGTCTAATAAATAGAAAAAGATAGGTATCCGTCCCAACCTTTGACAATTTTGGCTTACACGGTAGGCGGGGGGGGGAACGGGACAGCGACTGAAGAAACCAATATTGGGGGGGATTCCTGATATGGTTTCTTGAAGTATTCATGCTAGAATTTAGCTAGGTTGATAGTGGCTAGGTTTTGAAGTTGCTCTTGTTTTGTGGTTTTTGCTTGACTACGTTTTCAGTCTTGAAATCTGGTGAGCTTAGTTTAAGAGTGTAGGCAGATAAGCAATTTTACAGAGGTTAAAAGGAGTGGCAGGGGAAATTACCATGTGCTAGGGGTGTGTGAAGCAGGCCATATTTGATTCAGCCCAGTTCGGGGGACAATGATTTGATTAACTGATTCGGATCACTATCCAGATTCGATTCAGCTGAATCTAAATCTGAAGATTCGATTCTGATTTGGAGAATCGGTGATTCGGCCATAGACACAGCTTTATATGCCTTTCCTCTCTACCTCGAGGTACCAAGCACAGCTTGTGAACTCTGAGATGGTGGGGCAGATGGAGCATCCCACAGGAGCGCAGGGCGGCCCCCCCGCATGCTCGGCAGTGGACCCGGAAGTGGATCAGAAGTACTTCTGGTCCACTTCTGGGTCCGCCACCGGGAGTGCAGGGGACACTCCATCCACCCCACCATCTCGGCGTTCATGAGCCGTGCCTGGTACCTTGAGTTACGTAGAAAAAACATATAAAGCTGTGTCTGTGGCCGAATCGTTGAATCTGTCTGAATTGAATCGGAGGTTTCCGATGCAATTCAGAGAGATTAATGGGTCTCCTGATTCAATTCGGATTGAGAGATTCGGCTGCCAAATCCAGACGAATCTCCTCCAATTCGAATCAGTGACTGAAGCTTTGCACAGTCCTACTATGTGTCTGCTGAATAGCATAATATAGTATCCATTTCCCATGGAGTGGAGGGAATGTGAAGCAGTTACTGTGGCTCAACTTACAATGCAGTAGGTAACCCCCACATTTTAACTTGGTATAAGTTGTTTGTCCACACAATAAGATGCAGTATTCTCTGTTTTCTATGCTCCACTGTTCTTAGTGAGATAGGGAGGGAGGTGATAATTTAATAATTCCCCATTTTATTAGAGTGGAATTAGCATCCTCTTTATTCTTAGCTTTGAATATTTATTTTTTAAAGTAGTCATTTACAACTCCTTTATGATGGAAAAACAATATCACAATACCCTTTTTTTGTAGTTCTTAGAATGGAAGTTAGGGATAAGATGAAACTGATGACTCTTTGGACTAAAAGTAAAAGGGTCTGGATTAGGCTTTGATGGCTGTGATCTTCCTTGATTTCTTGTATGAAGAGATCTGGAAAAAAAATGAAGATGAGTAGCTGGGGCATCCCCAGTTTTCTGTCTCTGAAGTTGCACAAAGTGCCAGGAAGAATTCATTTGAAGCTGCAGAAAGTGCCAGGAAGAATTGATTTTAGAAGGAAGAGATGAGGTGGATTCTCAAGAATAATTGCCTGTCATTTACTAGCTAATTTCTTAGTTGCTTGTCTTCCTTTTGCTTGCCCGTATAAGGAAATATTGCATAGCATGCTCTGCTGGAATGGTTGGTCTAACTCACCCCCCCCCCCCCCCCCTTCCTTCTGACTGCTTGAGGATCCAGACTGGGTATAATTCTTTGTCTAGCTTAGTACTAAGCTAAGACTACCTTACTAGTTACCTCATGTTATTGGAAAAGACTATTTTGGAAATAAAATCATAACCTGAAACTGTTAGAAAATACACCAATGATCAAAGTTGTAACTCAACTAACAAAATTACATGCATTCTATGATGGTTACTGCTACTAATTTCATATGGAAGAACCTTCCCTTTCTTGCAGCTTTGAACTAGAGAATTTACTTTTTACATCAGGGCTAGGGACAGAAATTACACATAAACTGGCATAGGTGATCAGAAACCAGTTCAAATCTGTAACACAACAGAAGTTCAGTGCACATAAACTGCTTTCAAAATGGCCCAAACTGGTTTAAGATAAGCCTGGATGGATGTAGTATCACACTTAACTGATTCAGGTTAAATCGGTTTATTGAACTTCTGTCCTAGATCCCTTCCAAATTCAAGTTAACTCACAGTCCCCCAGCATCCCAGGATGCTTTGTACCTCCTTCACAAACCTCCCTTCACAGTGGGTGGATTAGCTTTGGCCCAAGCTGTTGCTCCAGCTGAGCAGGGAAGCATGTTTTAGCATCCCCCTGGCTTCTGACATGGGCGACTGCAGGCTTGTGGCTGTATTTCTGGAATCAAAAGTAAATGTCTGTTCACTTGCTTATTGGTTCAGTCTACGCAGATTAAACTAATCTGCAAGGATTGACTTGATTCAGCCTCAGGCTTTTTGACTGTCTATACTTAGCCCATGTGTCAAATGAGAAGTAAAGGATAATGAGCATTCTTAAAAGATATTTGACTGGATTTCCTGGTGCATACGTCATGCTGGAGCTCTCTTAACACTCAAATATTTTTCTGACTTTGGCAGATGTGGGCTGCTGAGCCATTTTGAAAGACTAGTTATCAGGGTCTCAGTAACATCTAGAACAGGGGTTGGCAGCTTCCTTAGCAGTGACAGGGCATAGTAAGACCACTCTGTCCAAGGTGGGCCAGCATTTCTGACCCAGCCACCTCCACTGTTTCTCTCTGCTGTGAAGGGCCACTGTCGCCACTTCCCCCAGCTGCCAAAAGGCTGCCAGTATCTGGTCTTTGTGGGCTAAATAAAATTGTTTGGTGTAGTGCTTCTGACCTGCAGGCTGGGGGTTGCCAGCCAGTGGTCTGGAGCATTCGGTTTAGTTTCTTTTCTCAAGATCAACTAATATCTACATCAGCAATTCTCAAGCAGGGTTACACAGCACCTAGGGGTGCTGTGATATCTTTTTAAGGGTGCTGCAGCATGTCACAAAAATATTAGCAGAGTTAGGTCCACAAACACCTACACATGATTCACAAGTTAAACTCAGAGATTTCAAATAGGAACCCATTATGTTCAAAAAGAAGTTAAAGAAAGCTAAGAGCTGGCATTTTCTGAGAGGTGCTTTGAATCTATAAAGATTGAGATCCACTGATCTATGTACTGTTAATGTACCTGTAATTCTCGATATGCTTTTTTTCCAGTCCATACTTTCTGAAAGGAAAAAAAAAGAATTTAATTTACATATGGGGAAATGGAGACACAGGAAGGTAGAAATTATATCAATTCTATATATATATACACACACACACACACACACACACACACACACACACACACACACACACACACATATACCATATACCAGATCTATTGTTCCCCAATAGAAGTGAGATTCTTTTTTGTTCATTTCAATTTTCTGTTCTCCACAAAGGATGTGCATTGGATTGAATGATATCTCTTTTCTTTTGTGATTTCTTTTGTTCTCATTTAGCTTCTTGGGGATGTGGATTAGGTGCTCACAGCACCCTTATCTTTCTTCAGTTTTAGCAGCAGAACTGCAGTTATTTTGAGGTCATGAGGGGGTGGGTAGATGAAGACCATTTTCTGCATGTACCATTCAAATGCATCCTGGAGTTGCAATAAGATTTATACTTCCTCCGTCTCGTAACTGCCCGTATTCTCCTGGGATTTTCTGGTGTCATGTTTTCTTTTCTTCCTCATAAAGAAGAGCCTCAGTCTGCTCCTGGAGTTGGTAGGTGTTGTATGTGTGGCATTATTTTTTGGATACAAAAAGAAAAGTTTGTAGATGATCTGCTCTGAGCACAGTTCTCTGCTCAGTGATAACTGTGTCCCAGTTGTTGAATTCGATGGTACTTGACCTATATATTTGAAGATGTTTTTGCAAAATTTAATGAGCTGACACTTTACTATTAGCTTTTATAATCTGTGATATATAGAGAATGTCTAGACAACTCCTGAAATGCTTGTTTTGGTATGAGTAGTTGTGCTAATTGGCAGGAATAAATTGTGTATCCAGCTCTAATAGGTAGTTCATGTGGCATGCTTGAATTGAGGGCAACATGTAAGTGGAACTTTCCTTGTGGGCAGTTGTACAGAATGGCATACTTTCACATTTGTGTTCTTCTTTGATAAGACTTCAAAGTGGAAAAAAGCAGGCATTAAAATCTCTTCTGTTCCATGAGTTTTTTTCATTTTGAGGGCAATAAGGGTTTTTAAAAATAACATTGTCAAACGGTTTTATTTTTTGTTTAAGAAGCCTAAATCTTCTAGTAGCAAGCACTGTCTGAGGAGCTGATTGAGTTAAGGGACTTTGGTGGAGAAAAAGCCAGCAACTCAATAATTTTTGCTTTGATTTAATTTATGGTATCTTTTCAAGCCCACAGCAATTCAGTATGATATTTATGCTGTGTTTGAACATGCATGCTCGTAGAGAAAGACCAAGCGATGGTATTTTGCACAGGAAGGTAGAGTGGTTTATTAACTGCTAGGAGAAATGCTGGAGAATAAATGCTTTCTTTTAAATCAAGACATGTTTTACCTTCCTAATAAACAATTTCTTTAGTGGCCCATAAACTGCCTCTCTACCTCACTGTTCTGTCAGGACATTGGGACAACAAGACTAACACTGTTTTTAAAATAAGAATGGCAATCTATTTCAGTGACTGACTGAAAAAATGAACAGAAAAGAGCTCTGTTACTCTTGTCTGGCTCATCTAGCAGTCAAAATGTTCCTTTAAAGAAATGTGTTTAACATCCTCCAAATGCGAAACCGTCCTTTTTTTTTTTGTTTCCCAAATTTCAGGATTATATGATTCATGCAAAATCATATAATCCTGAGTAGGGGGTGCACCCCCTGTTTTAGCTAGGGTACATGTATAACTGCTTTTCACTTATAGCTAGTCTGAGAGGTGTTTATATTTTGCTATTTTGGTATTCCAGTCATAGCTAATCTTTGATATTAATTTTTGAGTGTTAACTCTTGGGTAGCTCTGAGAATACTGCCCCCATCTTTTTCCTCCTGATAAGTCAGCATTTCAATAGATTTGGAAAGGGCACGATTATGCTTCAGCTGTGGTCACTGGTAAATAATCAGACAGCCACTTCCTTCTCTCCCTCCCTCCCTCCCTCAACCCCCCGATCAGATCAGACACATCCAAGGCTTCTTTCCATATCTAGTCAGCAACACAAAATTTAGCCGGAGCTTTAGCTGCACGTGAAATTTCTTATTAGCATGGGCTTGTAGGAAGAAAGACATTTTCAAAACATGTTGGGGATTTCAAGGTTGGTGGCTAACTTCCTTTAGGGAGCCGAGCTGAATTGAGTTAAGTTGTATTCAGTTCACTGAGCTACTGTCATGGACACAATGACACAGTGGCATTTTGACTTGCTGGAGAACTGTTTGCATTGGTACACATATCACACAGAGTACTAGTAGCACTGTGCCATTAGAGAACTTACCTTGCTCATGGATATCATTTAACTTGACCCCAGAAACTCAGGGTTTTGTTTACAGGCAAGAAAAGTTACGGACACCTGAAGGTTATGTTGATAGAAGCCAAATTGGTATTACCACTTAGTTTGTTCCAAAAAAGGTCAAAACCTTCTCTTTCGATATTTTCTGGCACGCTTATTACAAACCAGTGTTTTCTGATGGAAAAAGTGATGGAAATGTTTCTATAAGAGTAGCAAATTTAGTATTTGTACGTAGCTTCAATTCAATTCTGATGTTTTCTTTTGGAGCAGTTTTACCCTTTTGCATTATTTAAACATAAGGTATTCCCCATCCCCCCTTGTTTAATAACATTTGGGTCCCTCCCCTTATATATGTGTTATGGCAGAATAATCACTGTTCAAGAATTTTAGCAGCAAATCTCTAGCAAACCCCACTGAGTGAAACACAGGCAGGAAATGATTTCTGACAGTTTATAATGCACATCTGAATGGCTTTTTATAACAAACAAACAAAAGTAGCCTTTCTAACTCCAGGGCTATCATCCTACTGAATTTAAAATTCCTGATGTTGAAGGTGTTACATCTCCTCAAAAAACCAAACAAAAAGTCATTTAAATATGTAATGGAAAGCGTTAGGCAGTGTAAATAATGGGTTTGTTGTCTGTCTCTTACAGTAAATGTGCCATTGCACTAGGCTTTAACTTCTTTTTCTTTTCATTTTTTGCTGGAATAGTGGAAAACTATACTCTTATGTTTAAGTGTTTAGTAAAAGATGCAGATGAAATCAGTGTTGCAAAGATTTATTTACACATTTACCAAAATTATATGCTTATTTGTGCTCCACTTGGGTGGTGGTTACATGCATATGATAAGCCATCCTAAGGAAATGAGTCAAGCCATAAAGAAAGTGCAGAAATTACTAAAGGTAGGAAAAACTAAGTATGGAGGAGATTTGTTGTTATGCACAACAGATTTATCATAGTGTTCTGCTTATGCACCAGAGTGTTTCTTTGTGAGGTATATTTTGAAGAAATTTAGCATAAATAATGAAATATAATGGATTTGGGGGAGTCTTCCAATGGCTATATCTTCTTTTATTCTGTATGTTCTGGAGCAGAATACATTATAACTTAAAACACAAATTATATAGAGGCCCAGCAGCTCATGAGTACTATAACTGTGCAAATGAACTGTAGTAAATCAACTTTTGTCCACTGATGTGTTTTCGGAAACAAACGTACTCTTTTGCATTCATGTACCATATTGATTTGCTAGGATGGAGAAATGGTTTATATGGTTTTTGAACTCACATTTTTCATTAGTGATCTGAGTATTTCGTATCTTTTTCTGTAAAATGGGCTCCTTATTTTTTTTAGGAACATTATTCTTAATTTTCTGAGTACATTTATTTTAAATCTTATAAAATATTTGACTAAATATGTATGTGAAAGTGTTGGTTTTCTTTCAACTGCTCTTATTTTCTGCATTTCAAAATCAACCTGAGGTCAAACTCAGATGAATCATTCACTGACATATGTTTGAACTAGGCTATTGTTACCTCTTGATTTTTCTTCAGTTGACAAAGATGTTCAGTGTTTTTCTATATATAACTGTAGCAGACTATGACAATGATAAAGTAAAGTGTTAGTTAGGAAAGATAAAATAACTAGCTGTCATGCTGTTGCGACCAGGCAACTCTTTATTGGCTTTACACATAAGGAATCAGTACAGCAGTGTTTGATTTATACCTAAATTATATTTTGCCAAGTAAACTTGTTTCTTCTCTTCTTCAGGTAA
Source organism: Alligator sinensis (assembly GCF_000455745.1). Classification (NCBI taxonomy): domain Eukaryota; kingdom Metazoa; phylum Chordata; order Crocodylia; family Alligatoridae; genus Alligator; species Alligator sinensis. The sequence continues at coordinate 854,402 of NW_005842133.1, read as the reverse complement.
TCAGTTAAGTCCAACTAAGTATCCAAGAAAACACTATATTGCAGCACTAAATGTTTTGCTGTCAATTTATAGAGAAAATATTTTCCTTGGTTCCTCTAGCTATGTTAAGTGATGTCAGCTGAATTTCAGTAGAAGAATTTCAAAATAAGCAATACATAATTTTAATTGTTTACTAAGCATTAGTTTTAACATCAGCAGAGAGGGCTGTGACTGAGTGTAACAGCATTTCCTGGTTCAGGAGGACAAGGAATTAACCTAAGTTCAGCCTATCCTCTCATGTTGGTGCCAAGAAAGATTCTGAATGGTCTTCAAGACGGAAATTGGAAAGAGAGATCTTCTGGTTGTCTCAGAGTGTTATGAGAGTTAAAATGAAGCCATGGGATTGAGCACAATCCCTTGAAATGACATTTTCTGCATGTCTCTGGGAGTGGCCTTGCTTTGGTGTTTAATAAAATAAAAATCAATCAGAATGAAAGTTCAGTTTACGTGGAAGATTGGTCAAGTGGTACTTAGGGATTTATCCATGTCAATGATGCTATTGAAAGCCACTAATCCTGCCAGTACTTTCAAAATTTATCCTGCATAATTGGATTGTGATAGTTAATATTGTAATATTTTTCTAAGGCTGACCAGTGATTGTAGGTGTCCATAGCTTTTACATTTAATCTGTGTTACCAAATTAGTTACTGTACCATGGCTGTAGTGGAGACAGAAGAGTAAGCTGTATGTACATCTTGTTTCAACTGATTGATTTGACTGTTTTGAGTAATAGATATATACATATGGGCTGTTCGCTTTACTTCTTATAGTTGGTTGGCAGCAACTGGTCAACAATGAGTCATTCATATAATTTCTAAATTTCTAGATTTGAGTAAACATGCATCTAAACAGGCCTTCAGGATTAAATTCTGTGTTGATATCATTGAGCTTGACCCCATAGACCCTTTTGGCTGCGTTGCTGGCAGCTGTTGCTACCCTGCAACAGTTTCTGACGACTGTGTGAAAACGTACCACTTTATGAAAAGACAGTTGTGCAGTCCAGAGCATGCTGTACTGTGGCACTGTGTTTTAATGATTGGTGAAAGCGTTAAGTATCTTGTCAGTTTCCAGTATGGAATCTTCAGAGCCGTTCTGAAAGCAGATCGTGATAATGTTGTAACCACGAAACACCTGAATGCACTCATTAGCAGGCAATCGTGTCTCTGTTTATGAATATTAAGGTACCAAAATGGATTGAAGTTCCTTTTCTTACACATGATTTGCATGCTACTTGGCAATTCATGTAACTGTTTTTGAGATAATTGCCTGTGTTATGTAAACATCCGGAAAGGCTGTTCTTATTAGCTGGCTAGAGGTGTGTAAGTGTATTGAAGAAATTTAAAAACTTTTCTATGACACCTGGCCTGACTCTTTAACATATTAATTTCTTCTCTCTCTTCATTGACCTCAAATCAAGGGTTAGAAACATACCTAAACTGAGAAGTAGGTAGGTGAATGCTCTTTTATAATTCATATAATTCCTAAGGAACAACAGAACTTTCACAATGAAATCCAATGCATGGAAGTGAAATGGGTTATTAGTCCCTGCTGTAGTCTCGTTATTTGGAGGGATCACTATCTGTTGTTCTGGCTGAACTGCAGGAGAGTGTAGGAAACCAGGGTAACCAGATGGTACTGGATGCTTTCACTTTATAAATTCATAGCATGCAGCTATGAAATATGAGACAAGACAAGAAAACAGTTTTCCAGGTTGTGGGCAGCCTCTTAAGGGGGATATTCTTCCCCAACCTGAAAGAGTAGGATTAGTGATAGATATGCTACATTTTTTTCCTGGGAGAAGTCTTCAGATGCATATGCATACATGTGTATGTGCAGATGTTATCTGTAAGCCTAGCGACAGAAATTACACATAAACTGATTTAAGCGATCAGGAACCAGTTTAAACCTGTAACAGAACAGAAATTCAGTGCATAAAAAACAGTTTCAAAGTGGCTGAAACTGGTTTAAGATAAACATGGATGAATGTAGTATCAGATTTAATTAAGTCTGATACTACATTCATCCAGGTAAAACTGGTTTATGGAACTTCTGCCCCAGATTCCCTCCCAATTCAAGTTGACTCGCAGTCCTCCAGCATCCGATTCCCCACAGCTGGGAGCCAGGTGATTCCCCTGGCCCCACCCCCACCTTAGCCTGGGGGATCAGCCTGGCTCCCCACTCTGGGCTTCCCCCCACACCTCTTCCCCACCCCCTTCCTTAGCCACTGCTGCCAGACACAGCCTGGCCGGGGTCTGGGGGGGGCGGGGGGCGGGGTTCCCCTCCCCCCCCCCCCCCCCACTTCCTTCTCAGCCAGCCTGTTGGCTGAGAAGGGGACATGGCCAGGTGATCAGCCTAGGTCCTGGTTTTTGCTCAGGTGGGGGGAGTGAAGCCTCCACTAAGAGCTTCCCCCTCACCTGGCTCCGAATTTCTAGCTGGGCTGTGCCTGGCACAGGTTGGGTGAGGGCTGTACTCCTCCCGCCTGATCACCTGGCTATGCTCTCCTCTGCTGGCAGAAGTGGTGGGGGGGGCAAAATGTAGGCTCTACCCATGCTGGACACAACCCAGCTGGGGGTCTAGAGCTTGGGGGGGGGGGTTCTCTCCCACTCTCTCCGCAGCTGGCCACTGGGGCCTTCCTCTCTGCCCCCTTTGTTAGGAAGACCCCAGCTGGTGGTCTGGTGGGGCGCTGTTTCTCTCAACATCCTTTCCTGAGCCTGCCTGGGCTAAGGAGGGGGTGTGATGAGAGGGACTCTGGGACTGAAGGAGAGAGGGCGAAATGCCCTGCTGGTGGCTTCCCCCCTTCCCCTGTGTTGGGGAGACCCCAGCTGGGGTTCTGGTGCCAGGGCAGGGGGCCTGCTCCTTAGCCAGCTGGAGACTGAGGAGATGGTGTGGCTGGGGGAATGGCCAGGCTCTGGGCTCTCTGCAGTGGCCGGTGGGCTGGGAGGCATGCTCTAGCATCACCTCTAGCTAGTATGGGCCACTACAGGGGTCTGGCTGCCTTTCCGGTTTGAAAAGTGAATGTCAGTTTACTTTCTTATCGGTTCAATCTAGGCAGTTTAGAGAAATCTGCAAAGATTTAATTGATTCAGCCTGGGCTTTTTGACTGTTTGTACTTAGTCTAACTGTTTTTGGACAGCAACAATAATCTCCGTACTTCTCGGTAGGAGATTGAGGGACATTTTCATAGAACATTAGTGACTCCGCTTCTGTACATAAGGCACTGTGACCAGTCTTCATCCCTATCTTGACTCCCTCATTTCTAAGACAAGACATATAAAATAGATATTTTTCTGACTCTTTATTCCTCCCCCCCAAAAAACAATTTATAATAACATGATTGTTAAATCATGCCAAATATCAAGGTATGATCTTCATTTATAAAACTTCACTAAAAGCTAAAATACTGAATCTAAAACTCCATCATTAAAATTACATTTAAAGGCTTTTACAGCATGCTGAAATGCATAAATGGGTTTTGAGCTTACAAATCCTAGTATTTTCACTTTTCTCTTAGAAGTAAATATCAGGATTGACAAATACCTATTTTATAGAACACTTTAGGCCCCCTTTACACATGCAGGTAAAAGCACAATGGGTTCTCTTGCATGATTCACATTGTTACACTTCCTACCGTGTCAAATGTGCATGGAAAGTGGCGTGTTCGTGGGATTATGTATTAGATCCTATTGTACCTTATTGTTGGTGTATGGAGAGCCTGATTACAGGCTCCCTCTGCTCTGGCAAGAAGCAAGCTCCCATGGCTGGGAGTCCCACACACCCCAGCTTTGGGGTTGCCCCTTTACCCCCAGGCTGGAGGATTGTTGCTGCAGCAGTGATCCCCCCTGCCCTGGGGGCGTGGGAAACTTCTGGGGATCACTGCAGGGGCCAGAGAATTTGTGAGGTTTCCTGCACCCTGGGGGTGGGGGGATCACCCCTGGAGTCCTAGAGATCATGGCAGCCAGGATCCCCTGGGTCTGGCGGTGTGTGAAGGCCCCAGAACCTGATTATTACAGCTGCTGCAATCCATAGGGCTCAGGGGTGCATGAAGCTCCTAGACCCTGGGGATTACAGTTGCCGTGATCCCTAGGGCTTGGGGGTTTTTTAGCTAGGCATGGTGCACCCCTGCAGGTGGGAGCCATGTCAGCTGACAGGGCTCCCAGCTGCAGGGAAGACCTTGCTACATGTTCAAGTTAAAGCCCCATAGCAACCAGTTATAAAGTTAGTACACATTTTCAAGGTTTAACTTTATAGCTAGTTGGAGATTTTTATTGTGTGATAGCTACTTTGCGCATGTTGGTTGTATCTAGGTAATTGCGTAATTAATCATGCAATTGCATAATACCTGTAACATGTAGTGGTATTAACATTTACCTTTCAGTTACAACATTGTTTCATTTATTAGCAAGTAAAGCTATTAGCATCATTTGTCTCATTTAATAAGAACTCAGGTAAAGTTCTCTTAAGTTTTCATTATCTGTTCTTGTGAAGACTTTCTAGTTATCATCTCTGCCAATTGTGTGTTGGTGCATTATTGTAGTTTTATCCCTGTTTCAAGCTTATCCTCCCTCCATTTATTCTCTTTAAAGATGTGAAGGCCTAGAATTGTGCCTTTATATCCAGACGAGCCCGCATGTGCCTCTTGCAGCATCTCAAATCCCTTGGAGACTCTGCAGGAGGCACGTACGGGAAAAAGTTCCCCATGTTGCAAGTTTGCAGGGTGGAGCCAGAATTAGACCCCTGGATATCCAGGGGTCAAAAAAAAACAAAATGGAAAAAAAGTGGGGCAGGGCATAGTCCTGGATCCCCGATCTCTTCCCTGCCCGGTCTCTCATTGCCCGCCCCCTCCCCCCCGAGCATCCCCACAATTAAAAAAACCACCAAAAACTAACACCCCC
>NW_005842133.1:828592-849304 GCF_000455745.1 Alligator sinensis | reverse complement strand
GCTACTGCTGGGGAGTGCGGGCAGGTGATGGGGCTCAGCTGGGCAGCCATCGGGGGGCCTCCGTGGACTGGTGGGGGATGGGGCCAGGCGGGGCAGCAATTGGGGGGGCTGGGGTGGAGCACATGGGCCCTGCAGGGGGTGGGGCTTAACCCCTGTTTGGGGGCAACAAAACATATAGGTATTTAGAATTTATTTTATGATGATGATGGAGACACTGGTAGGCTTCCAAATTGCTTTAACACTGTAGATATATCAGTAAAACATTGCCCAACTGATCATGCATGCTCTCGCTCTCGTGGTTTTTTGTTTTACTTGTGGAGGAACCTGGATTTTAGGGTATTTTACAGAGTGACTTTAGGATTTTTTTATCAGGGATTTTTTCAGTTTTCCAAAAGGGAACACCAGAATTCCTGCTAGCGAGGCCAGTGGCAGAACCCTGCCTGCTCAGAGCTGTCATCTTGAACCCAGCTGGAGGTGGCTGATTTCCTGGCCAGTTGGGGCCAGGAGGACATGCTTTGACAGTTCAAAGCAAGCCACCACGCTGGGAACATCTTCTGAGCGATAGCTGCCCAGATGGCCAGGCAGAGGGCACACATGGCAGTAGTGCTGCACAGAGGCCAACTGCAGCCACAGCCCACTGGCAGCTGGCCCAAAGGGGCAGGTGCCTCTACTGGCTGTGCAGTCCCCATCCGGGTTTGGCAGGGGCGCAGCAGGTCACATCCAGGCAGCAGCCCCCACTGCCAGACTGCTGCAGTGGGTAAAGTGTGCAGGGAACTCTCAGGGCTGCTTCAGCCGTCCAGCTGGCACAAGGGGTAGTGTCCCCAGGTACCAATTGGCTGGGCCCCAGAAGCTCCTGAAAGTGAGTAGCCCAGAGCTACTTGCCAGGGCAGCTTTTCGTACCGCTGAGGCCAGGACAGGGCAGCTTTTTGTACTGCGGGACACCTGTGCTGTCCCCGGGCTCTAGCTGCCCCCTTGCTGCAGATCCGGGAGGAGTCAGACAGGGTTATTTTGTGCCAAGTTTCACAATTCGCTCCACAATGAAGTGCATGTCCGAGCACGTGTGCTGAGGCAAAAAGCCCCGGCTCAAATTTGCACCGCTTCTGTTTGAGCTGCTGCAAGCGCACGTGCTTGCATGTGTGTGTGTTCCCAGTGAGTCCATCTTTAAGATAGTTGTGAATCTTTTACTATAATTAAAAAATACATGCGTTAATTTTCTTTTTTATATGCAATTATTTTTGGTCCATTTTTCCTTCGTATTTGCCATTATCAGTGTGGTTATTTTTGTCTGTGCCACGTGATGTTTTCAGTGCAACTTTTAGCCTTTAGGACTTCGTTAGACTTTGTCTTTTAGGAAACATTTGCAGCTGCAGAGTAACCAAAACAAACTGTGTGGCGGCTACACAAGTTAGAAAACATTTCCATACATGATCATAAAACTTCAGCAGTAGTTTTCACAAAGAGCAAGAGTGAACAGTTTTATAGCCATTTAGACCTACTGAAGCAAGTATTTCATTTCAGTTATTTGGAGTATTTTATAATGACAAGCTTGTATAAAAAAAAATAGTAGGTCCCTCAGTTTCCACTGCAAAGGTAACTGGACAACTTCTTTACCGTGAGCTTAGTTAAATATTAGTCTTGGAAGAAATAATTTAATGGCATACAAAGATTCACTGTTCAAAAAGGTGCAAAAATGTTACTGATGTAGTCATTAATAGGTTTCCTTCCCTTCCCTCCCCCCCTTATTTTCATTACCTCCCTGGAAAGACAGTTGAACTAATTTAAAAAAAAATAAGTTGAAATCCAGTGAACATTAAAGGAACTATTCTGCTCTTCTGCTCTTTAGTAACCATATATCTACTTGTATGTAAGAAAACAATTTAAAAAATGATGCAGACTGTAGATGTCAAGGCCTAAGATTACCTATGCATTAGCTTCCCATTTTTTTTTTTGTCTTGAACATTCAGTGTGACACTGGTTAAAACTCTATTAGCTATTAAGGCAATTTTTTAACTTTCTAGCCTATTCATAAGTGTACTTCCGATATTGATACTTTCATCTTACAATGTTAGTATGCCAATTTCTTTGTTACTCCATCTGGTGACAGAACTGTCAAATGTCATACACTGTCAGCTCTTGAACTGCTGGCTTTGGGGCTGTTCTGTATCCTTATACATTTCCAACCATGTGTCTGATCATCTCTGTACAAAAACAAAACCGAACAAAAACTTGGAATTAACAATATGCAAGCTGTTTTCTCTAGGTATTTACAGAGCCCACATCACTGTAGTATCTTTTTACCCAATAATAATTGTGACGGCTCTATGAGAGATGGAAATAACTTACCCATGGGGGACCTGAGGCATGGAGGAAATAAAGTAATTTACCCAGGGTTATACAAGAAGTTTGTATTTTAACTAAGAATTGAACCCTTTTGTACCACGTTCTAGTCCTACTCTGAACATTGATTTACTGAGATCCATCCTTTTGGACCACTGACCACAAGGATGAGAGATATTAAATAGGTTTAAGGAAAAACTGACAAAATAAAAACCTTACAATTTTGGTTAGTCTATCATGGATTTGAAATTCTGATATGGTAGCTTTTTTTCTCAAGTTGTTTTCATCCAAGCATGAAACCCCCTGAATGTAATGGCAGTGCTGTTGTGGGAATGTATTATTTTACAATGCTGCTGTTCAGGATCATTTGTGCTCTTGTTTGTCTTTGAAATGGTACTTTGCTGCATTTTCAAATTTAGTTTGTCTGTTTGAGCTGTAGAACCACAGGTCAGTGAAATGACGTCCCAAGAACCAAATGAACGAATGTGACAAGGAACAAGACATTTAAGAACCTCTTGGGTTGTCAAGTCCTCTCCCTTGCTACTCCTGGCAGCCATGTCAGATCGGCATTCATAAATTTATCAAGGTCCATCTGAAGACTAGTTAGGTTTTCTTTCCCATTAGTCCTATTGGAAGGCTATTCCAGAAGTTTAGTAATATGATGGCTAAGAACTTGATACATGTTCTTGTCTTTTCACAAGGTGTCACATAGGTGGTTTATGTAACATCCGTCTGTAGTTAAGAGATTTTTCTCTTCTGTTTGTTTCCAGTTAGATCCTAGCATACACCAGAAATTCATATTAATTCCTAAGCATGCAATCTTGCCATTTATACTATTAACTTCTAGCCCTTTTTTGTTATGCCAGTTTTCAGTCATATAATTGTTTTTTTTATATGATATTCCATGCTGCTGATCCCTCCCAACTTTGACTTAACAGAAAAAGTTCCTACTTTTGTGTTAAGGTCATTAATGAGCAATATCGAATAAGACTGGTCTCTGAAAATCTCTGCTAGTAACCTTTATCCAGCTACACGGTTCCTTTTTTTTTCACGCAGTCTGTTGTTGTTTCCTTATCCAGTTGCAGGTTGTACTAATCCTCATCTTCTCCAGTTAAATGTAGAATTTCTCATATAACACTTTAACAAATTGTTTTTGGGGTTCTGATGGACTTAACGGTGGTTTCCTAATACAAAAATAATTAGCAAAAAAAAGGAGATCAGGGTAAATTAGAATGATATGTTTTTGGCAAATCCGTGTTGCATTTAATCTCATTTTCCACTTACTTCCACAACTTTAATTATCTTTTTCTTCAAAATTTGTTCTAGGACTTTGTGTATTATTGAGACTGGCGCCAGAAGTTTGTAGCTGCCTTGTTCACTTTTTTCCTCTGCTATTATCTAGCTGTGTGGCACCTCTAAATTTGATGGATTTATAAAAAGTTCTTGCCAGTGTACTTAAGACTCCATGTAGCTTTTAAATGATGTAAAACTTTCTGTTATTAAAACATTGTTGGTACCAACAATAGCAAAAACCCCCCCGCAAAGGGTATCTTCCCATGAGGCCGGTATGGATCCAACTAAAATCCTATAGATTCAGGACTCCAAATGGGTTGATATAAATTCACCAGGCCCTTAAGGAGCTTCTTTAAAATGAATAAACATGGCATTGAATTCATAAGTGTGTGTTCTTACTTTTAAAAAGACCAAAAATTACTTGGTTTGGGAATAAAATTAATAGTGTATATTGATCAAAGCATGTCCAGAAATACTTTCAAGCTAGGTAGTTTCTTTCAATAAGTGGCTGTAGACTTGGTCCATATTTATATCCCAGTTTATAGCAGTGCATTATAAATGTGTACACAATTGTTTTGTGAGACATGAAAATCAATTTTGAGTTGCACATTTCTGGCTGACAGAGCAGTGGTTCTCAACCTTGTTAGACTCAAAGCACTCTTGGGAAAATGTCAACTGTTAGCTTTCGGTCTTCTGGTATAAAGAACTCTGAAAGATCACAGCAGAGCAGAATATTTTTGACACTGTTGGGCACGTCTGCACAAGATGCTGACTGCGCAGTAGTAGCGTCACGTGGCAAAAACCGTGCCAAGACGCTATAGAACAGTAGTTTTAGGTTACTGTGCAGTAGCGTCACTTAAAAGGCATTCACTGGCACTGCTGCGCAGTAGCTCCAGTTACTGCGCATTTATTTAGTACTTGTTTATACAGGTACTAAATAAATGTGCAGTAACCACTGTGCCATAGCGACTTGTGCAGATGTGCCCAAGGGGTTTGAAATATCCGAGTATCTTATGATTCATGTGTAGGTGTTTGCAAACCAAATGGCACTAGTATTTTGCAGCATGCTGCAGCATCTTTAAAAGGATCTTAGTACATACCAGGGTGCTGTGGCTGTGTGGTTGAGAATCACCGCATTAGACCTTTTCTTTCAATCAGGTTTTTGCAAAGCTACCAGTTCTGCCAGCTTGATTACACTTTCTGTGCAACTGAAGAGGAGATGATGGTCTTGAGTGAAAATCTAATACCTTTGCTATCTCTCACAAGTCCTACTGGTGCCAAAACACTACACAATCGTTCTATCACTTTTGTGTACACTGATTACAGTTCACAGTGCTCTTTATTTTTAGGTATGTTCTTAGTAAAATAGATTGAAAGGGAGTTTGTATTGTGCCGGACTGCCAGGTGTAGATATTTCTGTATACATCTCTTGTGATGTTCTTTTTTGCTGATGAAACATAACGATGGGGGAAGTTTAATTTGTACTTGTATTCGTTTCAATTAATAGAAACAATAGTTTGTTTCTATTAATTGAATATTATATGTAGGAAATAAGGAAAGCCAATCTAAAAAGTATCCAATAAGTGCAGAAACTAAACTCCTTTAAATTTACTTACTGTGGCTTATGTTCCTGGATTGTAATGAGCAGTTGTTTTGTTGATTTTTGACATTATAAATATGGAGTTCATAACGTTTTAGAATACCAGAGCTGTAGGTCTCTCTGCAATAATTAGTTGCTTGCTTTTGTAAGAGCTTTCGTTTTCTTATGTGAAATGCCCAGAAAATTAAACTAGCAAATGTACACTTAGGCAGATGAATGGTAACAAGCATAAATGGAGAAAAAATAAAAGCGATTAGATAAGAAATCAAGTAGAAGATCTGAAATAGTTTCTCAAAAGATTGTGAAATGGTTCCAGATTATTGTTTCTTTCCAGCTGGAAGGCTATTTCCTTTTTTTTTTCAATATTCTGTTGGAAGTTGACTTTACAAAACTAGTGGGTAGCAGTTTTAGTGAGAGTGCATTTCTGACAAACTTTATAGAAAGCTGCAACAACATACACTCTGGCAAATGAAAGTTATGGTTATGTAAACTTTTAAGACTTCGATTTAGAAAATCTTTTTATTATAGTAAAACAAAGGACTTGCACAACAGGGACTTGAGAATCACTAAAACTTCTGAAAAGCATCATTGGCTCAGCTTACTCACCCATAGGGTATAACTTGCACTATAAAGCTAGAGTTACAGATTTAGAGCTATTGGGCGTCTTCTGACATCAAAATTAGTAACATATGGTTTATTTTTTTTCTGGTGCCAGAATATTCTAAAATTATTGGCCATAATGATTGATACTGAGGTCATAAAAAATAGACAAGCAATGTAGGAATTTATAAATCTCTTCTCTCGTTATAATTAGTGCGCCTCATTTGACTAACTCTTTTGAAAATTTAAAATATTTGCTTTTTTCAGGAATGAGAAATGGAATTAGAATATTACAGCCATTCATTTTCCTGTGCTCCTGTAATAAAACTCAAAGGTACTCAGGGTATCAAACACCTTAGTTGTGAGTAAATCTGAAAGGGCTAATTATAGAAAACACACAAGATCCCTTGTCCTCTGCAGCTGCTTGTAGAAATTCCTTTTTATTCCATAAAGCACGTCCAAATATTTACCATTCACTTGTAGCTCAACTAGATATTACTGTGTATTTGAAAGAGAACTTAAAAATAGTGGGCTAGGAAAAACCTTAAATTTGACTTCTCTTATGCTCTTGATTCATTTTGTCATTTTATTTTAGAATCAGTCTTTTTTAATATATCTAAATACTAGGTTATGACTTAGTACTCAGTTGGTACTACTCCATTGATTCTTCAGTTAATATATTGCAGATCCATGCAGTTTCCAGGAGCTGGAGTCAATTTTTAAATGATCTGTTTTATAGTAGTTCTGGTGAATGAATGTGGACTTTCATAAGCAAGAGAAAGTTAATATTTAGTATATATATATATATTGGTTCTGAGGTCAGCTGTGCTGAGGTATTTTATATCTTGGCAGTATGAGCAACATTTTTTTTTGTTTTTGGTGCTTATTTTACTCTGTTGTTCCAAGCAAACAAATGTCTGCAGCAAATGATCTATCAGATGATTACTTACATATATTTCTTTTAAGGAAGAATTCCTCCATAGCATATATCAATTGAAATAAGTTCATTAGGGAGTAAATCAAACTTGGCAGCATCTAATAGCTGTTAAAAAACGAATAAAAGAAATATGTACTTTTTTAAAGACATAGTTGGGCATAACAGACATTTTGTTGTACTTTTAAAATATTGGCAACTTCCACATAATAAAAATCATGCTTGTATTTACAAATGAATAGCTTTTAGGTAAATCACATAATTGCATTTTTCTAGTATTTTACTACCTTGAGCAAAATCAGAATTGCTGTTTTGAATTTCTCCTGTAGATTATTTATAACACTTCTATATATGTTGAAGAAAGACTCTTGCTTGCACTTTCAGGATGTTGGTGTTTCATGGAATTAAGCCGGCACACTTATCTGTGGTGTTATACTTAACCAATCTCCCAGCAGATAAGGCTTAACAACCCCAGCTCTGGTGATGGGAAAAATGCCAGTGGGGTTGTAGGAAATGCCATGCCGTGACTGAGGAGCTTGGAGAGAGATGAAGCAAGGGAGGGGAGGGAAGGGAGAGCAGAGACTTCAAACTTGTGTGGAGTGTGAACTTAGGATAGGAATAACTTGGAAGCAAATTTTGTGTTATGGGTCCATAATCTTATGTAGCTTGTTCAGTTCTTCTTAGTATGGGCCTGTAAAATTAATTTGTAATTTATTTTTTTTCAGAACTAGGAGGCAAGATGTGTAGTATGTTTTTAGAAAAAATGTTGTAATTAATTGAACTAATTTATTTTCACTTATAGGCTTTAAAAGATCTAATATTCTTAGAGTTTGCATAGACTATTAGTAATTGAAAAATAATTAATTCATGCAAATAATAATGATTGTATGCAAATTTATTGTTTCTTTGTTTTGTGTATTCTGTTTGTTTTGATCATCCTTTCGGACTGTGCTTCTGGCAAACTCTTCCGACCGATGCAGTTCACAAGATTCCTCTGTGACTCTCCGCTTGAGGTAAGAATTTAATATTAAGTCTAAAATATCAAACGTGCTTAATACTAGACTGGTGCATCTTTTTGTTTCTCCTACCTTCTGTAAAAAATGTACAGTATACATACATTAGTATTGGGGTGGCCACTGACCCATCCCCAGAATATAGGACATACTCTTGGGGGGGCATCAGCCCCCTCAGCCAGTGAGGAATGGAGCCGCCACCTCCTTGGCCAATTAGCAATGAGGGAATGTGTACATGTTGTTTTAAAGAGATTGATTTAATGCTTATCAGTTGTGGTTTATTGTCCTTTGAACTAATTCTGATTCTGGCCATGTACTGGCATTACATTTTGTGCCAGGAGAAAAGCCAGAGAGACAGCACATAGCCATCTGAGGGCTTTCTTGCAGAAGAAAAATGGCTGTTCTGCAAGACATTTCTAGCTCTTCTAAACATGAAGAACTTTTCCCCTTCTGCATGAAGTTGAATAGCTGTTTGTTTCTCTCAGGTTTTGAGGACACCCAGTATCCCAGAGTCCTCTACTTTCCTACCCTTCCTCCCTCCATAGCTTACTAGAACTGAGAGAGAGATTTTTTTTAGGGGGTACAAAAAGTAAATTAGTCACTGTCTCTGCTGCTTTTGCAAAGATGTGGTAATCTCTCACATCTTACTCTGCTTACCTTCATCCATTATTATGTCCCTGCAATATGATTTTATCTATTTTTTTTAACTCTTTCAAGATTCATTTTGTTTAAAGTTGAGGTGTACATGCCAAACCATCCTACTGGGCCTTAAGAACTCCAAGATCTGTGTTTTACTCCTATGCTTATGATCCTATATGATCACTAATTTTGAAGGTGTATCTTGCTGTTTTTGCTGGCTGTGGTATCTGCACACAGCTAGCCGTGGCCGAGAGAGAGAGGGAATGAATCGTGGGTGAGTTGGGGTATGTGGAGGAAGATGATTATACATTTTATGTCATTCCCTGAATTGTTTTTTGTCAAGTAGAAAGTTTAGTAGAAACGATCAAACAGTAAATTCTATCTCAAGAAAATTCTGCAGAAAAATATATGCTAAAATGTAGCTTGCATTAAAATGTATTTTATTGTGTGTGAAAAATAATGAATAAAATCATTTAATTTTGTTGTTCCTTTTTTCTTTATTTTATCTGGAGTTGATGGCTTAAACCAAGATATGGAATCAGTTCATTTCTAGTACACAGTGTCCGAAGAAAAAAATGTGGTACTGTCTTTGTTGTCGGTCCTAAAGAGTTAACTCCCACGTGACTGTAATGAAATTGTCAGGTCTTTGTAATTACACAAGTAATTCGATATGTTGCAGTTTGAATGAAGCCATGTGTGGAGAGATTGTTACTTTTCTCTGTTGAGTTGACCTCCTTTACATTCCTGTAAGCTGAAGACTAATAGAGCTCATTTCACTTTATAGGAAAAGGCCTTTTATCACCTCGTCAAGTCAGGCAGCAGATTTCCATTATATTCCTAATTTTGTATGGCTACATAGATGCTGATGTACACTTCTCTACTAGGTTATGCCAGTATTCTTTCTTACAGACACTTTTTATTGACGTTTTGAAGCTTGAATTAAATTTTGTGTGGCACCACTTACAGATGTCTTCAATTAGACAATGTTAAATAAAAGGAGTTGTATATCAGAGGCCAAAGGATTCTTGAAATTCTCTGTTCTGAAACAGTCTCCACAAGCCAGTCTCCAGTGGTGTGCAGCCTTTTTACCATTTTGAACAAAAGTAATTTCAAAGCAAAACTAAACCTTTACTTTCAGCTTGTAATGTCACAACTAGCTGCATTCAGCACCAATATTCAAATTATCTTCCTTCCTTCATGTTTTACTTCCTTGGTTTATTTCTCATGTCAGTCACAGCTACAGCCATCATTTCCTAAAGAAGAACAGAAAACTTTACTTCTTTTGAGGTGCAATATATGACAGTTCCATAGCAAGAAATAGAATCCTGTACCATCTTTTTCAATTAGATGCAGTAAATGAGCATTTAGCTCTTTCTTATCAGTAAGGATTAGTGTCATCTCAGACTGGCTAGAGAAGATGACTGTTGGTAGTGTGATATAGAGTATGGCAATATGTCATGTAAATATTAGAATAGTTGAGCATTATTTAATGAGTACAAATAAGCATATTGGCAATAAGACTTGTGGTATTCAGTGTTTACTGGAAGGAAATACATAGCTGTTAAAGCAGAGACATACAATATTCTTTGCTTACTAGGTAGCACTTCATATATGTAGTTCTTTCTGCACACAAATGATAATTGTCACTAAAAGAACAAATGGGGGACTGGGAACAAAGGAAGGATGGCTGTAGTGAATAATCCTCTGAAATTCCAGCTGCTTGGATGGCAGGGTAATGCTTTTGATTTTAAACTTTTATTAAGCAGAGATGTTAAAAATAGATTTAAAAAAAATGTTTCCTCACTTCCCTTCTCCCTTTTTACCAGCTGTCCTTCCTTCTCTTTATGTTTCATGACCTTTCATGCCAGATACCTGCTACTGCCCTTGTCATTGCCATGCTGTACCTTTGCATCGTTCTTCTAGGACATAGCAGAAAAGTAGTTCTCACAGCAGGCATGCCTTTATGTTTAGCTAAAGCCACAGGTTGAAGAAAGAATGTGCTTGTGACAGCTGGTTTGTTGGAGAGCTAACTACTTTCTTCACTGATCATGTCTTCTAAAAATATTTAAACATGCTTAGTAAATCCAGGAAAAGTCACGCATTACTACTTAAGAAGTTTAAGGATTGATTTATTATAGAATGTTTAAAATGTGGGTTAGAAGAACAGAACTAGCAAAAATTTTGCATTCCAAAGCTAATTCTAAAATTTTTATAGCTGACCCTTTTAATTTCAGTGTTGTTCAGAAGACATCTGTTGACTATTAATGAATTCTAGTGTTTTAAAAACTAAGAATAATGGAATTGGTATTTATAGGGATTCCACATTACTTTTATTAGCTCTTATTTACAGTTTGCAACGAGATAGATTAAGATTGCATTTAACTGCCAGTTATTTGCAGTTTCTTCCTTTCTTCATTGATTATCCGTGTAGATATAAAGATTTTCTGCCCTACTGGTTCAAGACCTCACACTTGGCCAATGCTCTGCTCTCTCCAGTCTTCAGTTACATTGCTGCCACACAGAGTACCACAGAGCTGCTCTGGTAATTGTATAGTGGCCATCATTTTTAAATATTTCTTACCAGTAAGTTAGGGTTTGGTTAAGAGAGCTGGAAAAGAGACCTTGGATATAATTTTTCTTTTAAAGTTTTATCCTCCCTTCCTGAGTCTGAAGTTCAAAGGTCTCAAAATAAGTACAAAACTGTGTGCTATGTTTTAATAAAAATGTAGCCATAGGAAGAATTATTATTTACTAATACTCCTTATTAATTGTAATAACTGTGAATACTATGAATGTGAAATTTGGCTTTTTTTTACTATAAAAAGTGTAAAAACCAGTTTCTAGAAATTTGCAGTACGAGGTGTGAGATATGTGAATGTGCTGAATCTGCATGTATGAATCCTCAGTTACTTTCTGTTGTATCTGCTAATGTCAATGCACGTGCAGTTTTACTTTGTTTACAATATATTTTCTGCCGGCCACTCTGGCAGCCCTCTTTCCCGCACTTGGCTGGGAATGCCTTGGACCAACAAACACAAGAGATTGTTGAAAATAGTGGAAGTATGCACCTTTTAACTGGTTTTTGATGTCTAAATGCTCATTAATAAGTTTTGATGCACAGTAAGAAATAAAGGCTTTGGTAGAGGTGGTTCCTCTCTTTCACTTTCTCCAAGATGCCATTGCTTTGTGAATTAAAGCTGTAATTAACTGCCAAGAGGTATGATGAAGATCAATTCAACCATTCAGTCAGTTTATAGTTATGCAAGATGCATCAGCACGGGAAGAGGATTGGTAGAGCAGACAGGCTATGAGTTTTGCAAATAAAATGATCCTTACAGATGAAAATCATCCAGCTGTTGGGGAGCCTTAGGAGTTGATTTTGCCGCAAGTACGAAGAATCATTCTTTACTCAATATGAGAAGGATGGCTTGGTTTAGGATACATTTTCCATATCTCAAGCCTTCAAGCACCGGGTGGCCTTAGAACATTGTTACTTTAGTTTGGATGGAATAAATGGTCCTGGAGGTGCTAGTGTGATCCAGTCACTGTTCAGCATTAAACAGTTGAAGCTGATTTAACATTTTGAGTACTGAAACCTTAAACAGTGCAGATGGCAATCACTACTGAAAATCTTTTATTTAAGATATAGGAAGAAGATAAAAACACTTCAAGGAATTGAAAAGTAAAGTAAATAAGGTCTTTTTCTGGTTTTGACAGCATCCCTTTTTTTCCTTTTCCTTTGGCCTTGGAGGGCTTCTGTAAGAGAACTTCCTCTTTGGCAGTAGTACAGCCCTATTAGCTTGGTGCTCTGCCCAGAATAATTTACCCTTTGGATGCAATGATACTGTTTCCATTAACTGAGCTACTTTGATTTAGAGCTACATCATATTGTGCTGTGCAGTGTGGATGTGTGGCATGGAATAAGTATATTCACCATTCATACTGTAGCTTTTTCTGCTATAACTTCCCTGTGTAGATAGGCACTTAAAGTGGGTTTTTTGATGGTTATCACTCCTGCCATGACTCTCTGAATGAGTCATTTGTGTTTCAACCTAGGCAACAGAAATCAAGTTAACTGATAGAGAATACCATTGATTTATAACTTTTAAAACTGGTATAAATGATATCACTGGTGTGTACAAAGAATATTGAAGCAACAAGTACTTTTCAGATGAAGACCAGCATTTTCTCTTTACATTTCCAGTCTCTCTCTGGTGGAAAAATAGAAGGAAACTGAACCTTGGAAACATTTTATATATAAAAAAAAAAAAAAAAGCATTTATCTTGAAGCATTTCATCTTCTGTTAGAAGTATTTTAAAACTAAAGTACACATTAGAAGTGCCAAGCATTGCATTGGTTCCAGAATTGGAATGTTACAGATGTATTACAGAGATACTGGAGACAATGCTTGATGATACAAGTATTTTACAATTTGGTCCATTCCAAGACCCTAATCCTGCAAAGACCTTAGTATCTCTTTAAGGTTTTACACTGTGTAGATGACTCCATTTACTTAATGTGATGGTTCAGACTAAATAAACCTAAACATTTGTATAAGTTTTTGCAGCATCATACTTTCCAGTCCAAAGACTAATGACTTTGTGAAGTCTGTCTTGTTAACAAACTGTTGTAGAAAAGCAGCGGCACTTCCTATTTGTTAAAAATAAATATTTCCCTTAACTAGCCCAGAATAGGAGCATATTTCCCACTCCGATTAAGCTGACATCTGTAATTAATCTTCACAATTTTCTTTAGCTTGATTTCTTTCCCTTGTATTTTCTAGACTGGTAAGTACATTCTGAAATAAAACAGAGGTAACACTATCATTTATTCAATACCAGTTCATGTAAAATTATTTTTTTCAATGTTTTTGAAGTTGTTTAGAGAAAATAGTTTCTTTGTTGGCAAACAGATTTCTCTAAGGCAAGCCAGAGGACTATGCGCTAATACTCCAAATACACTGCAGTGAGTTTGATATTTAGTTTTTATATAATATTGTGGTATTTGGAAGATTATCATAAATAACTGAAAGTTAGTTTTAAAGCTTGTAACAGTCATATGAATCCTTATTGATGCAAAGAACTCTGAAATGTGGTTTAGTGGTTTATATTGCAAGAGGAGAGAAATAAAGATGCATAACAAAACTGTGAAGTCATCCCAAATGTATTTCCTTGTAGATGCAGAGAATTTTTGCCAGCTATGAGAAGACCAGCAAAAAATTTTAATTCTAGTCTAGCAGCTGCTTTTATCAATGACCCCTTTATTTAAAATGTATAGCTTAAAAATTATATAAGAATTGGCTACCCATCCACCATACAATAAGCATTGTTGGTAAAAGTCACCAGAACTGGAGAAAATATAATAAGCAAAATTTTATTTCCATATGATTGTGGAATGGCATAACATTCCCTTATACAGGGTCTTCATAAAGTCCTTGTACACTTTTAAACTTTAATAACTTAGGTTGTGCACAAGGACTTTATGAAGACCCTGTATAATGTTATAATATACAATCGTACCATGTGGTGGAATGACACATTAATTTCCTTGCTAGAGATTGGATAACAGACACTAGACAGTAGTCGAGTGTAGATATTTCTGGAAAGTTAGCTGTTCAATTTCTGTACTGAATGGACACTATACCCACAAGAGGCAAAATCACCTTACGCCTGCCATAGAAATAATAAAAAACATAGTAAAATGCCTCTAAGAAAAGTAAAAAAGCAACTGAAATGCTTTGAAGGAAATTGAGGAATTACTTGAACATTATAATTTGAAAATCATACAGTTCACTGTAAACAGGTTTTACTGTATGACTTGAGTTGTAATAGAGCAATGTATTGTATAATAGAATTTCAATATTCAGTGCGATTTTTAAAATGCAGATAGTACAACTTTCAGTTGTATAAAAGTTTATAGCTAGTATCAGGGCTGTCCCTGGGGGGTGCGAATAGGGGCAACCACCCCAGGCCCTGCACTTTGGGGGGCCCTGCAGAGCAGCTACAGCGACTCTGCATTGTCCCCGGTTTCATGTCCGGCCACTTGGCACCCTCCCCCCGCAACTGCTGAATCCGGCGCCTCCGGCTGCTCCTGTACTGTACCCCCTTGCTGCCAAATCTGCCACTGGCTTCCTTACATCCGGGGGCAGGGTCCCGCACAGGCTGATTTGCCCCAGGCCCTGCACGCTGTTCGGGTCGCCTCTGGCTAGTATGGTGTGACATCAGTAGAACTGGACACTCTGGGCACTTCTACATGTGTTCCTGGGGTGTGCAGGCGGTGCTTTAATTAGAGCAGCTCTGAGAGATGCTCTAATTAAAGCGCTGCCACATCTTTTGTATCAGTCTCCCTGTGCCTAAAAATGGCAGCATGGGTGCTTGTTCAATGAGCTTTAGTTCAAACGCCCCAGCTATCATTTTTTAAGCACAGGAGTGCTGATACAGGAGAGGCAGCAGGCTGCTGGAGCATGGCAATTGCCACACTCCAGCAGACTATTCATTTTAAATCTAGCAGCTTTCGCGCTCATGTATAGGCGTCCTCTGGTACTACTGAGATTGCTAGCTATTAGAATAAATATGTAACAGAATACATTTTGTATTAGTTTTTGCAATAGGCTAAGCTGAATATTTTGATTTTATTTAGGTTCAGGATTTGGTTCTAAATTGTTTTTATTGGACCCATATCTGATTTTTTAAAATAATTTCCATATGAATTGTCATTGACTTTTTCATATGGGTAACCAGTATTCACATTTGACACCTAGTAGCTTGTGTGGAGACATACAAAGGAAGAAATTTAATTTTTATAGTTCTCTTGTATAAAACCCTGAATCATTCACTACAGGTATGAGGGGGAATATTCAAATGCTTGTGTTATGAGGCAGACAAGGTTCTTTGGGTAACTCTTTGGGTCATTTGTGTTACAATGTAGCTCTTTGAGAAATTAAAATGTGTTCAGATATAGAGAGAAATTTCTTGGTACTGGTAGTGCTGTTTTTCCTGAAATTTTTTAACTGAAATATGATACATTTTTCTGAATAATATATCATTCCAGCATACATAATAGACCTTAATACTAATCTATTTAAGTTAAATAAATATTTGCATTTTTTCCTCTCTTCCCCCTTTCCTTTATAGCTCTTCATTATTCCATGCACTTAAAGCACAAAAAATTACTAGTACATTATGCTAAATAATAAAAAAGGATATTTTGTAGTAATAATGTCTAGTTTATAGGTGTGAATTTTACATTTACAGCAACGTTGCTTTCTTTGAGCTAGTGTTAAGCTTATTGATCCTTTGAGAGCGTGACATTTGCCTGGATGGCTCAGTGTGGCATGTATACTTATAACTTTTCTACCAGATGGCCCAGGTTCAGAGGCAGAACAGTTTACCCTATTTTCTCCTATCGAGGGTATAATCGAGCCATGTGTCTTAAAGTACATTTAAAAAATTGTACTCTCTTGTTAGATCTTATTTGAAGAGAGGCGAACACTAGAGGTTCCTTGCCTTATTGGGCGCATTCGCATAAACGCACACACGCGTCTTGCAGCGTCTCAAAGCCCTTTGAGGTGTTGCAAGAGACATGTGCGGGAACAAAAAACATTTGCAGCACAGGGGCAGAATTTGACCCCTGGATATCCGGGGTCAAAAAAAACTGCAGGGGGAGAAAGAAGGGCAGGGCATGGTCCTGAACCGTGCCCTAAGGCAACTGGAGGCTTGGTCCTCCACAGAGACTCTGGTAGCCAGCCAGAGCATCTCAGTGGCTCTCCCTCACCCCGGTGCTGAAGCATGCTGCTTGCCTACCCTCCCCAGGCCAGCCTGCTCCTCCAGCCCCCCTGATCGCTGCCTCGCCTCGCAGCCTCCCTGATCGCTGCCCTGACCTGCTCCCCCAGCCCCCACATGGCTGCCCCGCCTAGCCCCATCTCCCACCTGACCCACGAGCCCCCCGATTGCTGCCCTGCCCGGCCCTATCCCCTGCCTGCCCTATGAGCCCCCTGATCACTGCCCCACCCGGCCCCAGCATTCCAGCAATTTAATTAAAAAAAAAAAAAAGCCCTGCACAGTCCCCTCACATTCCACTCACACCTACCCACACACCCCATGGCCCCCCACATCCCTCCCCACCTCCTTCCTGCAAACCCTACATCTCCCCCCAGCTCACATCCTGAATGCCCAGTTGCCAGACAGGAAGAGACCTGCTGGCAGGAGCTGTGGCTGCATGGGAAGCTGTCCCCACATCCTTGTTAGTGAAGGGTTCAGGGGGAGCTCTAACTGCTTTATGGTAAGAAAACTAAAGGCAAACAGCAAAGTATATAGGTATTTAGAATTCATTTTATTATCGTGATAGAGACACTGGTAGGCTTCCAAATTGCTTTATCACTGTAGATATATCAATAAAACATTGCCCAACTGATCTCTGTCTCACTCTCTGTCTTTCTATATAGTGGTCTTTTGTTTTAATTGTAGAGGAACATGGATTTTGGGGTATTTTATAGAGTGACTTTGGGATTTTTTTATCAGCGATTTTTCAGTTTTCAAAAGGGGAACACCAGAATTCCTGCTAGGATGGCAACTAGCAGGAACCAGGCAGAGGAGCCTGCTCAGATTAGCACTTTGGACCCAGCTGGAGTTGGCTGACCTCCTGGCCAGTTGGGGCCAGGAGATCATGCTTTGACAGTTCAAAGCAGGCCATCACACTGGGAACATCTTCCCAGCGATAGCTGCCCACCTGACCAGTCAGGGACGCACATGGCAGTAGTGCCGCACAAAGGCCAGCTGTGCAGCCACAGCCTGCTGGCAGCTGGCCCAAAGGGGCACATACCTCTACTGGCTGTGCAGTTGCCATCTGGGTCTGGCAGGTGCACAGCAGGTCACAGCCAGGCAGCAGCCCCCACTGCCAGACTGCTGCAGTGGGTAGAGGGTGCAGGGAACTCTCAGGGCTGCTTCAGCAGTCCAGCTGGCACAAGGGGTAGTGTCCCCAGGTAACAATTGGCTGGGCCCCAGAAGCTCCTGAGAGCGAATAGCCCTAAATTACTTGCCAGGGCAGCTTCTTATACTGATGGGGCTAGGACAGGGCAGCTTTTTGTACTGCTGAGGACACCACAGGTGCTGGCCCCGTGCTCCTGCTTCCCCTAATTGCAGATCCAGGAGGAGCCAGGCAGGGTTATTTTGTCCCAAGTGGCACAATCTGCCCCACACCAAAGTGCATGTCCAGGCATGTGCGCTGAGGCAAGAAACCTTGGCTCAAATTTGCACCGCTTCTATTTGAGTTGCTGCAAGTACACATTCTTGCATTTGTGAATGCACCCATTGGGTCTATGAGAGCACTGGTTTTTAGTAATGTATGGTAATTCTTTATCTGCCTAACTAACCTCTCGCTCACAGCCATAGGTTTACTTTTTATTTTCTCTTGTACTTTTCTTTTCAACATAACTGATCAAGTAAAGTAACATAAAACTTCTGTTTAGGTTTTATGTTTTAAGTTGTTCACCTGGACCATTACTTTTTTTTTTTAGATACCTTTTATTTAGCTGTTGAGATGCAAATATTTTCAACTGCATTGCCATGAGATTATTATTTCTAATATCATCTGTTTCCACATAGTATATCTTTGACATTACATTTCTTGACTCATTAATCCTAGACACTATTCAAGTGAAAGCTGTGTTGCTGACATAGCCCTTATCTTTATTGAGATTCTGTATGTTCTTGAACAGCTTGATGGTATCTACCTGTTGAGGATCAAAGTAAAGCCATTGACAATCTGGCCATCAGCAAGGTATCAGGAAAAGACAGCATTAGCACAGAAGTCATCAATTGTGGGAAACCTGTGCTTCTTCCCCACCTATACAAACTTGTTACTGCTGGACAGTAGGGACAGTGCCACCAGATGAGGAAAATACCCATATAGTCTCCCTGTACAAGAATAAAGACAGCGACTATGGCATTTCACTATTAAGCATTGTTAAAAAGATCATCCTTTGGGTGGTGTTCAGAAGACTTCAGATCCTTGCTGACCATGTTTACCCTTAGTCACAGTTCAGCTTCAGAGCTAGTAGGTCTACCACACATGATCTTTTTACTCTGATAAACTCAAGCAAAATGTAAGGAATGAAGGAGATACTTTCATTGACCTGAAGAACACCTTTGACCTTGTCAGCAGAAAAGGTCTCTTCAGATTATTGGAAAAGACTCTGCGCACCAAAACTCCTTAGCATAAACCACTCTTTGTACAATGGAATGAGGGGGATGATCAGCTGTGATAGATCAACGTCTGAGGCTTTTGCGATTCAAAGTGGAGTCAAGCAGGGCTGTGTCCTTGCCCCAACCCCATTTAGGATTTTCTTTTCTCTTCTTCTGATGGATGTTTTTGGGACCACCGCCGAAGGAATTTATCTATATACACACTTAAATGAAAAATTATTTAGCCTCACATGCTTTAAAGCAGAGACAAAAGTGAGGAAAGTTTTGATTTGTGAGCTGCTGTTTGCTGGTGACATGGCATAGATAGTCCACACAGAGAGCGATGTTCAAAGCCTCATCAGTTGCTTTGTTCATGCCCGCCAAGAGTTTGCTCTTGCAGGCAGCATTAAGGTGACCAGCATTATGGGCCAGAATATTGTTTCACTACTAGCAGACACAATCAGTGAAAATATATTGGATGTTGTGAGTAAATTTTACATGCCTTAGCTCCATTGTTACCAGCAACCTCTCTCTTCAGGATGAACGGAATACCTGCATGCATCGGGTATTATGAACATTTTGAGCAAACAAGTGTGAAACAGCAACAAACTGATAATTAAGACCAAGGTCAGAGTACGTTATACTTGCATTAGCAGTGCTCTTGTACAGTAGTCATTCTTGGGCCAAACACTCTACTCAAGAGAAGCACCTTGGTGAGTGGGAACATTATGGGATGTCTCTCTCGCTTGCTCCCCCCACTTTGGAGTGTGGGGAGCAAGCCTTGATGTTCCAAAGTTAGTAAAGAGAAAAGGGAGGTGAGGTGTACGATGTTAGGGCAACATTTTTTGTTCACAGGGCTTTTCCTTCCCTACACCCTGGACCTTTCCCCTCCCTGATGGATCTCCATTATGGTCTTAGCAGTTCCACCCATGCTCTTGACTCCAGGCTCATGTTCTCTGCCCACAAAGCGAGCCTGTCATTGGGTTCCTTCACCTCTCCCCATACGCGGGTTGGGACCCCTTTTCTAAATTCTAATTTCCCTTAGTTTGTCAGCTGAAAGGGGTATACTTCCCTGGGGACCTTCCACATAGTCTGCCATCAAGCACCAGCCTATTTAACTCAATCGGCTTTACCCCCAGTAATCCCTTCTTGGGCTCATCCACCCATCTGCAGCCACTATCTGTGCTCTGCATTATGGCTTATGGTCAATTAACAGACCCCACTGTGACAGTCAACCACCTTATCACCCGCCGGTTCGCTGGGCGCTCATCCTGTTCTTTCGTTGAGTCTTTGTCCATTGTCACTGCTCCCAGTTCACTCACCGGTGTTAGTCACTCTCTCCTGCCCCTACTCGGTCAAGGGAACTCGTTCAGGGGATTTGGGGGATGCCCTTCCCCAAGCACTGTTTGGCTCTTTAGCTGGGCTGCACCTTTTCCTTCGGCTCTGGCTTCCAGCTTTGGCTATAGCTCTGGCTTCCTAAAAGCAGCAGCACAATCAGGGTACGTGTTCCAGCTTAGCCTCTGCATAGTGGTGACAAGGAGATCCCCGTGCAGCTCCAGCCACATCCCTGGGGGAGGGAGCCCTGCCTGGCTCAGTGTGGCATCCCGCCCTGGGGAGGAGGTAGCTGACTGATGGGTGGGCTCCAGGCTGGGGCCTCAGTGAGCCTCGCTGCAGCCCAGGGGCCAGCTCCCCAGGAAAGAACAGACGCTGTGGTGGGCCTGGAGCACCGTTGGGTCGGTCTTTGTCCTGCAGCCCAGGTGTGTGCGTGCGTGCGTGCGTGCGTGCGTGTGTGCATGCACGTCCACACATGTCTGGTTCTGGGCATGTGTATATGCATGTCTGTTCTGTGTGTGTGTGTCTGGCTTTCTGTGTGTGGTTCTCTCTCATATCACAACATGCCTAACAAAAAAAAATACACAACAACAAAGGTAGTGTATGAAGTTTTATTTATTGTCACCAGGTTTAGAAGTTTTAGAAAACCTGTTTTTTTCTGTTTTTTAAAACAAAGCAACATTTATGATTATTAACTATATTAATAGATTCATAGATTCATAGATGTTAGGGTCGGAAGGGACCTCAATAGATCATCGAGTCCGACCCCCTGCATAGGCAGG
>NW_005842133.1:828106-828555 GCF_000455745.1 Alligator sinensis | reverse complement strand
GGGCTAGATGACCCCAGCTAGATGCTTATCTAACCTCCTCTTGAAGACCCCCACGGGTAGGGGAGAGCACCACCTCCCTTGGGAGCCCATTCCAGACCTTGGCCACTCGAACTGTGAAGAAGTTCTTCCTAATGTCCAGTCTAAATCTGCTCTCTGCTAGCTTGTGGCCATTATTTCTTGTAACCCCCGGGGGCGCCTTGGTGAATAAAACCTCACCAATGCCCTTCTGTGCCCCCGTGATGAACTTATAGGCAGCCACAAGGTCGCCTCTCAACCTTCTCTTGCGGAGGCTGAAAAGGTCCAGTTTCTCTAGTCTCTCGTCGTAGGGCTTGGTCTGCAGGCCCTTAACCATACGAGTGGCCCTTCTCTGGACCCTCTCCAGGTTATACGCATCCCTCTTGAATTGTGGCGCCCAGAATTGCACGCAGTACTCCAACTGCGGTCTGACC
>NW_005842133.1:786490-825556 GCF_000455745.1 Alligator sinensis | reverse complement strand
TCGTGATGTGCAGGTCGTTGTCCAGGAAGCCGAAGCCTGCCTCGAGACACCGCTGCCAAAGCCGCCAGTTGGTCTCTTGGATGCAGTTCTCATGCCGTCTTCCGCGTCCGTTCACTGGTAGGATGGAAGAGAATACCACCTGTGCACCGAACTCCCTCAGCACGCCGCCCAGAGCAGTGTAGTGCGCCATCAGGTGATCAGGGGTTCTCCTGGCCGCATCATTAGTACCCACATGTACTAGGACCATGGGGTAGTAATCGGTGGGCTTGATCCTGGACCGGATTACCTCCTTCACATCCCGAATCTTTGCTCCGGACAGGCAGTATACCTCTCGTGTTGAGGGGTCCTGGCGACAGATGGGCCCCTCCGTACCTCTCAGGATGGAGTCGCCTATGACGAGCACTCGTCGCCTCCTCCTCTGGGTCCGCTTGGATCTCTTGACCTGTTCGGAGCGTGAAGAATGTGGTGTTTCTTCCTGCCCAAGGGTTTCCTCCTCCCCTTCCATCTCCTGCAGGGTCACCAGGGCCTCATACCTGTTCTCCAGTCGGACTGGAGGAACTGGTACCTGTTCGCTGCGAGCAGCTCCGGTCCTGGATGTGTCCATCTGCCACTCTGCTGTGGAGCGCATTCCCCGGGCTGCTTCTTCCTTAGGTGCCTGGTCCTGCAGGGAAAGGAAATAGCTGTCAATTTCATCCTCTGCCTCCCTGATCCCCCTCAGCCTGCTAACCTCCTCCCGGAGCTCCCTCACCTGCGCCTCCAGATCTCTAAGACGGGCACCTGCCGGACAGGTGTGGGGGCCTCCAATCTCTGCCCCCCCTGGCCCTGCTGGGGATCCCCCACAGGTCAGGAGGTAGGGGGACATCAGCTCCCCCATGGGCATTAATATGCAGTGCATCCTCCCATGTTCCCCTCGCCTCTGTTTTGTTTTTCTGACATGCTAGCACTATAGCTCCTTACAAGGTAGACATTGCGGTTTTTTTCCAGCACTCCAGCCAAAGCATTGCCTACCCGTGATCTAGAACACTACCTGGAATTATTGCTGTGTTTATTTTCATTGAAAAGCATATCTTCCTTCATGTTTACAATACTTTACATGAGTGAATATAGTAGTAGGACAAGTTTATACCTTTTAGTCATTGTCCCGTTGGGGATTGATCAGAGTTTGGTGCAGAGTAGTTAGCATTCTGGCTGAATGCAAGAGTCAAGAAGGAGTGTGGCAATTCCTGTGCCAGTGTAATGTTAAAACCAACTAAAATTAGAGCAATAATGATCTAAGTTACATTAGTGATTGTATTAGTTCCATCTGGTGATTACTACCCGATCTTGTGTTACAAAAGGAGCTCTGATGTACCTGAAGTTCTGCTTCATAATTGTCTGTCAGGTTTTTTTTTAATTAAAAAACAAGAACAAATTGTTACCAAAAAATCAGTTGGTGATCTAATATAGAAATAACAGGTATGTGGTTCAAGTTTTTTAATTCCAAAACTACTGGACAGATTTTCCATCTTTGAATTTTTTTCTTAAATTAAACTGTCTAAAACAGATCCTTTTGGCATGATCTACGCATGAGCAAATGCATTAATATTAGGGCTATCAATTAATTGTTGTTAATGTTCATGATTAATATGTTAATTGGTTATTGTGTTCATTTTTTTAGCACGTTAATCAAATGTGATTTTGGAACCTGTCCCCAGATTCCACTCTGCCACCTCCCGGCTGCCCATTGGGGTAGCAGTGGCAGTGCAGAGAGCCACAGGGCAGCCTGGGCACTGGCTCCAGGCTGCTGCAACAGGTCAGTGGTGTGGTGGCAGTGCACACGTAGACACACAGATGTAGACAAACGCACGCAAGCAGCCGCAGTATGCACATGCCCTGCCGCCTTTACCCTGGGTGGCACGTGCTGGCCATGCTGCATGTCCCCTGTCCACCCAGTGGCAGAAGGCACAACATGGCATCGCGTAGCTCCCAGGGCAAAGGCAGCAGGGCACACAGCCCCAGTGGCAGGTAGCTGTACCCCCCCATCCTGGCCCTGGACGAGCCTCCCATGGCTGTGTCCCACAACCTGCCCCAGCTCTGTGGCCCCATTTTCCCAAACCCATGCCCCACTCCCTCCCTCACTGTGGGGGCCTTGATCTGCCCCCCTCCCCCTTCCCTTCCACAGACTTACTTGCTGGGTGCTGCTGTACATTCCACCGGGCCGGATTCCTGTAGGGTTACCATATTTCCAGTTTCAAAAAAGTGGATACCTGTCAGGGACCAGGGAGGCAATATGGTTGTGGAGGGTGGGGGGCAGTGATATGCCCGTACCCTGCTCCTCGCTCCCAAGCCACAGCCCCCCAGCCCTGCTGCTGTCCCTCGCTCCAGTCCCACAGTAATCTGCATCCTGCCAGAGCGTGCAGGAGCCCCCTCTCCCCAGACTCCAAACCCCCCAGCCTCCCACACCTTCACAGATTCCCCCAACCCTACAAAGTGCCTGCATAATTTTGCATTTTCAGCTGTGTGATTAAAATAACAATTAATTGTGACTTTTTTTTTTAATTGTGCAACTAAATCACGATCACATTTTTAATAGTTTGAAAGCCCTAGTTAATATGCATAATATTACAAATCCATGTTTTTTGTTGATTTGCAGAAGATGTTACATTCCCATGTGTGGTATTAATAATGCCACATGGCAGGTATTAGTTGAAAAAAGAATTGGTGAAATCTCTGCAAAGAGAAACATTTTGAGGTAATTTAGTTTTAGGTCTCCGAACCTTGAAATTGGGCCATTTAAAAGGCATGGGTAATTTTATGTGACTTTCCTGAAAATGGGGGCATATTTTGAAAATACAGATGTAGAACTTTTCTAAATACAGGGTAACTTTTCTAAATGAGAGAAAATTATCCTTGCTAATGTACTCTTGTCTTAGCTCTCCGAGTACTGATTCAGTAGGTTTAATTTGAAATGTCTGTAGCTAAGTACTTAATTTTGTGCTATATAAATGCTTAGACTGTAAACATTACTTACATGGTCTATATCTTTGTACTTATTGTTCAGATAACTTAGTTGAAGTGATTTTGCTCAGGTGATTGATTTCTTTTGAGACATATGGTAACAATTAGAATAATTCTACTGCCCATCATCTCTTCAGTCTAGGCTACTGTATCAAAATACTTGATTAAACCCACCTTTTTTTGCTGTAATGTAAAACAGTTGGCAGAAGTAGGCAATACCATCAGATTTATTGAGTGAGAAGCAGCTCTTTCTGAAGATCTGGCTGTACAGTGAAAAACATTACTAGATGGATAATTAAGTTGAGCCCCATGGATTTCAGGATTAAAGTGAACTAGATGGTAAAGAAAATGGTATGCCAAAGGTAATTGTGTAATAAATTTTAAATTAGGAGATCATTTTCTTTATAATTAGAAGCACCAGTCGCCGCCTTCAGATACTTTACCCAATACAGATGCATCATAACTGCCCATATAAACCAAGAAGCCAAAGCAGAAATAAATTCTGTAATGTTCCTATAGTTCAGGGCTTTCCAACTTCTAAGTGGCAGAGACTTCACACCCTGCGGGTCGCACCAACAGGAGCCCTCCCTCCCATCACTCTCTGAATCACATCCCTCCCCCCATCCCATGCTGTGTGGAGCAACCCCCCTACCCTTGCTGCTGCATCATGTACCCCCACGGGTGTGCCCTCCCTCCCGTGAGGCACCACATCCCTGTGCTGCATGCTCCAGGCTCCCCCTCTTCTCTCTGTGCTGCACTACACTGCTCTGCTCTGTCCACAGGGGTGTGGGCAGGGAGTGGAAGTGGAAGGAAGGAGGAGAAGCTGGGAAATCCTGCTGTTGCAGCTACAGTGATGGGGAAACAACAGCTGAAGGAAGCCTAGGGACCGCAACTTGACCTCTTGTGGCCTTGCTGTATAGCAGATCCTACCTGCCATATTCCTATAGTGCTGCAGCAAATATGGTTGGGATTCTGAAGTGAAAGTCACTGAGTCATTCAAAGTGAACGTAAACATGAAGCCTTTTAGCATAAATGTGAAGCCTTTTTCTGTCTGAAAAAAGGATTATAATAGTATTAAAGGTGAGTAAACTGTGAAATAGGATATCTGTGGTTACATAGTGAACCTCTTGGAATAGGAATCAAGAATGGAATGGAATAGGATGAAAATGCGCACCCCCTTTCATGGAAAAATGAAAATGTGGAAATCCCTTAGAGACTGCTGGAGCAAGGTTAATAGCGTACAATGAAAAGAGAGCCTGTGGTTCTCTCATTAATGAGCATGTACCTAAACAGAGGCAGAGCCAGAGCATTTCTGTGCCTTGGGCATCAGTGTGCCTGTGGCCAGCCAGCAATTGCAGTACTTGTTATTTTTGCCCCCCCACCCCTGACACGTCAGTGCCCCAGGTTCCCAAGATACATATATCAGCACCCAGAGCTAATGCCTCCCACCCCATCCCCAGGCTCAGTTACACTATTGCTTCAAAAAATCAGAATGTTATGGTCTGTTCTATATTGTGTTTATCCCAGATTTATTTAAATTAATACTCAGTTATCTACAGATATATGGCTGTGGAAAACAGGTGACTATATTTGTAATTTTATGTAATTATGATTTTTCTTGTTTTTCTGTAAACTACCTTTTTTCATTTTTAAAAAATGTACATATAGAGTCAGTATTTGGCTACTCAAAAATTCATATACTCCTGCTTCATCATGTTCCCTGCATCATAGTTTTGGTGTATACCTTCCAAAAAGATGGAAAAACTTCATAGAAAAAAGTGTGTGGACTGTTCACTGGAAAAGTAGATTTTTTTTAAAAAGTGTAAGGCTTTTTTTTTTTCTTTTGAAAGTGCAGTAGAAGGGAGAGGTGCATATCTAATTGCATTCAAAGGGGATTAAGTTTGTCCCATTCAAATCTCCATAGCTTGAGCCTAATTACAAGGTTTGCATAGCCAGATGAAATATAAAATATGGTATAATCTTCCTTTATGATGAAAATGTAGTCAACTCCTGCAGAGATTTTTTTTTTGGTTTGTTTTTAAACCAAAGGTTTTAGATGCTAAATAAAGTAGTACTTTAGTATGGGGACAACACAAATTCATTTAAGCTATCTGGACTTTTATTCCTGGAGTAATGTATTGAGGAAGATGATAGTGACATGTAAAAGTTACTTAAATGATTCAGTATATGAGTCTTGGAAAGCACTGCATCTGTCCAGTGCACAGCACTCTTGTTGCTCACCTTGGCGATTTTCAAAGGACCAGGTCAAACTGCAGAAGTATGGCTGAATTGGAACTCAAAACCTGTTTCTGAGTGACTGTGATCACCCTTCAGCTAAACTAGGAGTAAAATCAGATTAAACAGAGCAAAGGGCTTGAAAGGAGATCTTTTATATAAGAAGGCCTTACAAATAGATTATATAAATATACTACCTCATAACTTTAGCTTAAAAATGTTAGTAGGTGTGATTGATGTAACTCAATGCACTGGATGTAATCTGTTCTAATAGTAATAGTTCTATTAAGTGTCTTACATAAGATGTGAAAACAAAGCAGCCTTACCAGTGAAAACCATAAACCAAAATGAAAAGAAAACAGGATGATGATAAGCTGGGATCCGGGTTTTCCATTTCCCATGGAAAAACGGAGTAAACCGCGGATTTTATCTTTTACCGGAGGCAAACACGGATTTCTCATTTTACCAGAGAAACCCACGGATTTTGCAGCTTTGCAATGAGCCCTCTGCAGGCTGGCAGAGTTTCAGGAGTGGAGGGGAGGGTGGTCAGGCAGGGGGTGACATGTCCATGTCTATGGCTGCCAAGGCAGCCTGGAGAGTAGCTTTTGCAGGTAAGTGGTGGGGGGGTGGAGAATGGAGGCCCCCATAGGGAGGGAGTTGGGCAGGGTTGGGGCTGCTGCCCTTCTAGGCAGTGTGTAGAACTTGGGGCCTGAGGCCACAATGTGCAACCGCAAGGCCCCCACAGGGAGTAGGAGGGGGCTGCAAGCTGCTCGTCTGGGGACAGGGGGGGACTGGCTTCCTGCCACTGCGTGCACCCCTGTGGGGCAGGGGAGACCTGCACCCCCCAGATCTGTGCGTGGGGCAGGGTAGGGTGGGCTGTGCACTTCGGGCTCCCCCCTGCTGCCCTCCACAGCCTGGCGGCTGTGACCCAGTAATGCAGGGCAGAGTGCAGCTGCACAGGAAAGCTACTTGCTGCTGCTGGCTCCACACTGCCCTGGCAATATGTCCCCTGTGTACGTGGGGGTGGCAGCGCCGGGTCACACTAGCAGGCTGCAGAAGCTATGTGGGAGGGCAGGAGCCTGAGTTTGCAGCGTGGACCCACTGCGCCCACCACCCCACACAGATCTGGGGGGCACGGGTCCCCCCTGCCCCTGGGAGTGCTTCATCTGCCCAAGCCCACAGTAGGGAGGAGCCAGGCTCCGTGCTCTGCTCTGCTCTGCTCTGCTGCAGCAGCCATTGCCTTCTGCCAGGGCAGGTGCTGTGGACCTGGGTCCCTGGCCCCATAGCCCTGGCAGCTGGAGGGGGTGGGGAGTGAGGGGCACCAGCAGGGCCAGGGGGCTGTGGGGAGGGGTGAGGAGCACCAGCAGGGCTAGAAGGGCTGTGGGGGGGTGTCTTTCATTTCAGTAATGGATTTTGGCAGGGGGGAGGGTATCAGAGAATTTGCAACTTTGTTTTTATCAGGGAAAATCAGAATCCCTTGTAATAAGCAGTATTGAAAGACGGTGAGGGAAGGAGCTAAGAAATCCTCCCTTCCAGAAAATGGAATTTTCACCAGGACATACATCCCAGCTAATTGATGCTTTCCAAGTCTATAGAAAAACGGGTTCAGTTTAGTTCCCAAAGACTCAGTGAAACAAAGAAATCTGAATAAAACATTCAGCTAATCTTATTAGAGTAAGCCGTGTATAAATACTGGGTATAGACTAGAGGGAAAATCGGTGAACTCAACAAATTCAAAAAGAGCTACTACTAGTCTCCATACCACCCTCTTCCAGCCTGCTCTAGTCTCCCCGAGTGATATAGTTGAGAAACTGCATTAGGTTGTCACAGACCACTAGAGCTAGGAGAATTGTAGCTTTACCTTAATTCTATCTAAGCTTGCAAAAGAGGTCCTGATCATGTGAGAAATAAAGCTATGTTTTGATGATCTCTTTTATTGGACCAACTGTGTAGTTGAGGAGCAGGCATTAGGCGTGTAAACATTAAAAAAAATATTCATTTAAGCTCCTGTAATTATATTGGTTAAATGATTAATGGATAACACAGCAGCTTGGATCGCTGCTGCTAGGAGCAGCTCTGGGCTCCTGGGTACCCTTTGTCTGTGGGGAGGGAAGGAGGAAACAAGCCCAGCCAGACAGCACAGCCCAGTGAAGTCCTGCCCTGGGAGGGAGGGGAGCACATGTGAAGAAGCAGCTAATTTCTTAATTGATGAGTCATTAGGTTGCTTGCTGTTTTGCTCTTAGGCAATGGGTAGAGAGCTCTGGAACTCGAATGAGAAGTGCATGGCGAAGCAGCTTCTTTAATTTTGGAGATTTCCCTGTATGGCCCCTTGCTGCTGATTGGCAGAGGAGCCTCATTGCTTGCCTTTCATCACCTGTGCCTTATGGCCTGGAAGTGAAAACCAGTTTTAAATAGGCTGCAGTTTTCACCTCCTGGCCACCAGGCACAAGCGATGGGTAATGGGACCCCTCCACCAATCAGCGGCAGGGGGGAATGCAACATTCAAGAAGTTGCCACACAGTGCACTTCTGGTGCAAATTCCAGAGACCCTTAGCTATGGGTCCTCCTGACCCCCCCGCCCCCCAACCCTTTCTCCTCCTCGCTCCTCCCTCCCTCCTACCTGTCCTGCTGTCTTCTTGTTCCTGCTCCCTCCTACCTGCCCTGCACCACAGGGCTCCCCCCCTCTTCCCCTTCTTCCCTGCCAGACTGCACCCAGCCCCAAGGTAAAGGATAACTGGTAAGCTAACTGGTTATTGCTGCACTTATCAGTTAAATGTTTAACCTTGATCGATTAATAGTTTAACATTTCACATCCCTAATAGGCTGTTGTCTGTCTCGCTGAAGGCCAAATGGTCCCAAGTTTATTGTACAAGATAATATGCAGAGTGTGTGACTTTTAAAAATACAAAAGATATAACTGAACAGTGTATAGGTCTTTCTGATAATAAAGTGTAAACCTATTAGAACCTTTGTAATGCATTGAAATGTAAAACCTTGTTAATTTCAATGTCCATCAAGTGTAGAACAAAATAAAAATCCAGTGTTCATTGTTCTGTAATGGGCTTTTTAATTCTTTTTACTGATAATTGGCTTAATTGATATTTATCTTTGTTTTTGGTTTTCCTTAGGCAGAGAATCCTGCTAATGGACCTGACTGTGGTTATGGTTCTTTTCATCAGCAGTATTGGCTAGATGGGAAGATAATTGCTGTGGGAGTAATTGACATTCTTCCATACAGTGTGTCCTCTGTGTACCTGTACTATGACCCTGACTATTCTTTCCTGTCTCTGGGAGTCTACTCCGCATTAAGGTAAGAGGATACTTTTGGTCTTCAGTTAGCTATAAAAATGGTTTATATTTATTCTGAAATATGAGCTTTTGTTCTTTATCTCAAATGAAATCTTATAGTGGAAACATTTAAAAAAGTGTTTCTTGTTTAATTGTGATGATGGAGAAATTTCTATTAGAGCAAATCCTGACAGTAGCTAGCTGAAATTTAAGTTGGGTTCTGAACTTTTTCAGCATTGTCTCTTAGGATTCAAACCACTATGTAGATTGAAAATACAGAATTAAATTTAGATTGGTGGTGGGAGTGGGGCGGGGTAGGGGGAGGGCAGGGGTATTTAATTTTAAGGGGGGTTTGCTCCCTCTTTTTACTTAGAGAGCAAGACCCAATTTTAATTAAGTTTCTATGTTTAAATAAACTTTAGGTCAGCAATAGATTAAATCAGGGGTGTGCAATTATTTTGGCTGGAAAGATGCTTAACGAGTATTGGTGAGCTTTCGAGGGCTGCAAGGGTAGCCCTGCCCCTTGACAGGTGCCTCCCCAATTGCCATCTTGGGACCGGAAGTCCCGCCCCAACCCATGACCTTTGCCACCTGAAGTCCCTACACTGGTCCCAGAAGTACTTTTGGAGGAGGGATGTTGCCATCTTGGAGCCGGAAAAAAACAAATCATATACTAAAAAATCAAATGTCTACTATAAAACATTTAATTTTATTTCAAAAAATATTTTTCTCCTGGTTTGTGTGTTTGCACAATGTATATAGAAATGATTGCATAGTAGCTCAAAATAGTTTTACTTTTGTATATTGTGTGTGGACAGGTAATGGGGTATGTGGTTGGGGGCTGCGTGTGGGTGTAGGTGGGGAAGGGTTTGGGGTGTGGGGATGGTGGGGGTGTTTGTGTGGGAGGGTGTGGGTATGGGTTTAGTGGGGGGTGGAAGAGGATGTGGAAGTATAGTGCAGGGTGGAGTGTGTGGGGGTGGGGGGTGGTCCTTGGAGTCCCCAGACTGTGCGCAGCCCTGGAGCTGCATGTTGTGGCAGCCCTGCCCAGTCACATAGTGTGCAGCCTCTGCACTCCCACCCAAGTCCCCAGCTGCACGTGGCGGCAGCGTGCGGGGCCAACCCCGCCCGACCACATAGCGCACAGCTCCTGTGGTCCCACCCTAGTCCCTGGCCACAAGTGGCAGCAGCATGTGGGACCAGCACCACCTGGCCCCATAGTGCACAGGTCCTGCACACCTCTCCAAAGTTTCCAGCCGCATGTGGCAGTGAGTGGGAGCTGTCTAGCCCAGTCCCGTAGCGTGCAGCTCCCGCGCTCCTGCAGCATGTGGGGCTTGCCTGGCCTGGCCCTGTAGCACATGGTTTCCCTCACTCCCAGTCTCCTTTCCCCCAGTGGGAGTCCCTGACTCCCATCCCAGGGGGGTCTTACCTCAATTTCCACTCTTCAGGGAGGGAGGGCTGGGAAGCAGCCACAGGATGGCGAGTCAAAAGCCTCTGCCAGGCAGATGCTTTTCATCTCCAGCACCGCCTGCCTTGGGGCTGGGGACAGGTCGGGCTAGGCTGGGGTGGGGGTTATTTGCTAACAACTAGAGCTGCACCTCCTGCATGGAGGCGCTGGCTTTCCGAGGGGCAGCCAAGGGCTAGAGCCCATGACAATTCTTCCAGCTTACGGAGGGCCCTTGCAGGCTGGATGGAATAGCTCGGCGGGCCGAATCCAGCCTGCAGGCTGTATTTTGTGCTCATGCCTAGATTAGATTCTGCCCTTACTCGTCACGTAGTCCAATTGATTTTGGTGTTTGCTTCCCTATATCCACTCTACTCCAGAACTACTAAATGATTACAGTCTTGATACATATTGCTACCAGTTCTAACATCTGGATGCAAAGAAAAACTTAAGCATTCCTTTGTAGATTTTCATTTTTCTGTGTTATCACATTTTTTTCAGCCATATTATTGCTATTAATGATTTTTAAAGTACAACTCCAGCTTTTAAAAAACAATGTATTTGTGTAGGTATTTATATAGTTATACAAACCAGCATTTAACCCATTTAAAATTTTCTGCATCAGAATTTAAGAAAGGCAGTACATCTCTTCAGAACTCTATCACTAGTGTTTAATAAGTAATAACCTAAAACCAATTTTAAAAAGTTGATGTATGAGAAATTGAAAAAAGACAGGTTACAAAATGAACAGTTCTTCACAGATTGATTCTTTCTAGTTAGGACTTTAAAAATTTAATTCAATTAAAATAAGAGTTAAATATTTTAAAGGATATGAGTTCTAATTAATTTGTCACACTTCATCAAGATACTCCTTTAAGAAAAGGAGGCAAGAAAAATGTTGATTAAAATTAGACCAAGGTCACATGTATTAACTACTGCAGTTTATTTAATATAGGTAATTTTATGCTTGAACAGCAAGGCCCTAATCATTCAAAGTCTTATGCACATACTTTACTCTCAGTGCACAAGTAATTCTATTAACTCCATCTCCTAAACATTAGAGCAGTTTTAGCTACAATTCAGTTAAGTAGGCATGTGAGTATTGGCAGGATCAAGGCAAGCACTTACCTGAGAATTATGTTTAAATGTTTAAGCGAAAACCATCAAGTTGAAATGTAATCGTTCCCAGATTTGCAGAGAAGAGTCACAAGGGGCTCTTTTTCTTTTTCTCTTTCTCCATATATAATGCTATCTGCAGGTGATGCCATTCAAAACATGGCTTTAACTGTCGTCTTTATATTGATGACTGTTCTTTCCATCCAAACTATAATTTGTGGTGGGGTGTGTTGCATCTGTTCATCAGTGTCCAGCTTTCAGTTCATGCCTGGCTATGGCTAATACTGCTCAGTCTCTCATTTAGTCCCTTTACCTCTGCTTCTTGGATTCATAGATGTGAGGGGCTGGAAGGGACCTCACAAGATCATCGGGTCCAGTCTCCATGCACTAGGCAGGAAAGACAACTGGGGTCAGGTGACCCCAGTAAGGGGACAGTCCAGTCTCCTCTTGATTTCCAGGGTAGGCAATTGCACCACTACTTCTGGGGCAAGTCTGTTCCAGAGTCTGCACACCCTGACTGTGAAGAAGTTTTTCCTAGAGTTGAGCCTGAAGTGGTCTTCCAGGAGTTTGTGGCCATTACTCCTGGTTTTCTCCAAGGGTGGCCTGGTGAACAGTTGTTCACTGTGCTCTTGGTGAATTCCCCTGATGTAGTGGTAAGCTGCTACCAGGTCCCCTGTCAGCCTTCTCTTTTTTTAAGCTGAAGAGACCCAAGTCTCGTCCTCTCCTTGTATGGTCTGCCTTGCAAGTCTCTGATCATATGGGTGGCCTTTCTCTGGACTCTCTCACGTTTTTCCATGTGCTTCTTGAAGTGTGGTGCCCAGAACTGGACACAGTACTCCAGCTGCGGTCTCACCAGTGCCGAGTACAGTGGAACAATCTTTGACTTGTTTTCCTCTCAAATCAAGTATGGACTAAAGTCATGCTGTTTCTTCCTACGTAACAATTTTTCAGATCAAAGATCTCTTCTTCATAGCTTAACCCTTATCCAAGTCCTTGTTATGTTGTGTTTGGGCTACTGTGGTTGCTTCACTTCTGGTTTTGATAAATGCTGATAATGTTGTTTGTCTTCTGTTTCCCCACTCCAACTCCTTCTGATGGTACTGATGGAAAAACTCATCTTCATGACTTATCAGCTTGACCATGTCACCATGTGCTGATTTCTATAATGTTGAGCAGGCAATTGGTATCCAGGTTCAAGAGAACTACAAACGTTAAGGGGTGTTTTCATACCACAGCTCTCGCCTTCCAATAAAAAAAAAATTAGCTGTTTAGCTCATTTGCCTTCATTAGCTTTACATAAAGTACCAGATTCACACACAGTAGATCCTGGGGTACCCTTTACTTGCAAAAAGTGATCTTCACCATAACAAGGTTGGAGACCACTGCTGTAGAGTGAGTTAGCCTTTCACTTCAGTAGCATAAATATTGTACGCTTCAGGCACAATAGTTTATTAAATTTGCTTTATCAGACTTAATAAAAAAACTGTCAGAAAAATCCAGTGAATTTTTAACCTTTTGCTGTCACCCTAGTTTTGGTGTTCCTGGGATCATAGACTGTG
Source organism: Alligator sinensis (assembly GCF_000455745.1). Classification (NCBI taxonomy): domain Eukaryota; kingdom Metazoa; phylum Chordata; order Crocodylia; family Alligatoridae; genus Alligator; species Alligator sinensis. Next base: position 812,920 of record NW_005842133.1, on the reverse strand, counting down.
GTACTACTCAATAGAGTAAGATTTGGAAGGTCACAACCATCTTGATTAATTTCCATCTATGTATATATGAGATCTTATTAGAAAAAAAAAACTATTTCCATGTTGGGACTAGGGGAAATTAAGCTGCTGAAATGTTATTCCACCCATTTGATTCCTAGTTGTGTATGTATACTTTTTATTAACATGGAAACTTAATTGTCACAGTCTTGCTTGAGCTCCCTTGGTAAACCAGGCCATTGTGTTTGGATCTATACACTTGATCAGTGTGTTTCGAAGTCCTTCCTGAATTTGAGGAGTCTTGAGTTTCATTTTTTCCTCTCTCAAACACTTATTCCAGTCAGTCTGTCACTGCTTCCACTTCTGTGCGTGGAATCCAGTTATCTACCTGCCCTGGTTCTTCAAGACAGCCAAGTTATATATATCCTTCCCAAAAGCTTCATCTTCTAAGATAATCCAGAAAACCTATCAGTTGGAGCAGGTAACACATAACCTTGGAGTTAAATTTCTAAATCAGTTGCACTTACCATAGACAGAGCGTGGAAGGTCATAAACACCTGACCATAGTTCCCTCTCTCAGAATCCTAACCACTCTTCATGGTTTTCTATGTTTTGCTTAGTGTCTTCAAAAGACACTGGTCCCAATCCTGGATCCATTTTTCTCTGGCTCAGGTTTTTCCTCCCAATTATGAATTTTTCTTTGACTCTTGCAACAAGCTCCCTTAACCGGTTTAGGTCCAGCAGCAGAGGGTTCTCTTGAACATCCCCTTTGAACAGCAGTCCTTAACACTTTAAATGCTTTGTCGTCTTTGCCTTTTCTGCCACCACTTCAATTCTACCTCCTGTATACAACCGAGGGAAAACTCTGTCTGTCTTTGGGCTTTCTCTCTCTTCTTGGGTGCTTCCATTTGAATGGCTATAAAGATTAAAAACTATAAAGATTAAAAGCTCTTAATTGTGCCTGTGGCACCTCCCTACTCCTGAATTGGATTATATGGCTGCTTGCTTACAGACGTAACCCTCCCCCCCCCCCCCCCAAAAAAAAAAAAACCCAAAAAACAAAAATATCCCAGTGCTTTACTTTAAACTTTGCACGTCGGGTTTAGATAGATTGAATTAACTTAAGATAAGAGCACCAAAAATCCCCATTGAAGCACCCGATCTATGCAGACGCTGCAGAGCCAGGTTGAATTAACACTCTGGTGTAGAGAGAGAGAGAGAGAGTGTGTATGTGTTCACATCTGTTAGCAGCCTAAGTGACATGATCCCTTTTAGAAAGTGGCTGATTTCTATACTGAAGTATCTAATGATAACAGCAATTTCATAAAATTAATCGGAAATAATTCCAGAGTTACTAGTAAAAACAGTTTTTAAGAACATTCACAGTATTATCTAAGCGACCATTTTGTTTTTGGAACCATTTACTACTTTACTAGTTTAGCTTTTCCAATTTTTTTTGCCTAAATAAAAATAATTTTTCAGAGGGGTTCAGCATATGCAATATGCTATATTTTCAAATGTGTGGGGTTTTTTTCTTATTTTTTTGTATGTATCATATTACTCTGTGAAATAGTAGAGAGACAGAGCAAGCTTGTGAATGCTTGGAATGATTTTGAATTTCCTACATAATAAATTCTAAACTTTTATGTAAGTGCAACATGTTTTCATGGTTCACCTACCGATGAGGCCAACTTATAAATCCTGCTACTTTTGAGGCAATAAAGATGTATTCCTAGCAGTAGTAGAATGGGCCAGTCTAATGTTACTCTTCCTTCAAAAAAATTAGAGGTTTAGAGAGAATTTAGGAAGTCAGACAGGAATCTGATATCATGAAAGCTGTTGCCAATTTTACTCTGAGGAGGCCGAAACTGCACTGCAGTCTTGTCCCTTCCACTGCATGCTATTGTGAGAACTTGTGGAGAAAGAGATTCGAGTGATTGTAGAAATTTAAGTAAAGAACAAGGAAAGTTAGAAGAAAGCTATTTGAAAAGTTGTATCATTTTTAATGATTTTAATAAGAAGATCTAAACTGACCACAAGTTGCACTGAGAATTTCTCTATTTCCATTCCCAGAATGAAGTTCAGTCTCTTGAAGATGACCTGAATTCATGAATGCTAAAGCATGTATTCTCAATCCCTTCTTTTTATGAAAGAAAAATATGTCAAGTTCTAGTAGAACTGTTTTACATAGCATTGTAATCCTATTTTAAAGTTTTATATTCATTTCCTTAACAAAAGAATGAAAGCCATTTTCTGAGCGTTGGTTGGAAAGGGCAGCATATAAATCCTAATAAAATTGATGTATATGTAGTAATAGTGTATGCTCAGCAATTTGTACTGTGTTTTGCCAGAGTTTGCCAAATTCTCACGCTCGTTTTCTAACTGTATATAACATTGGTTGATTTCATTTTTAAAAGGTAATTAAAGGGCTCTGCCATCCCTTTCACATATGCACTTTATATGGTTTGCATAGGTAGAAAGTCAGCCTTCTGTAACCCTTGTTAGTCTCTCTGTCCAGGTGTGGTAGCATGGAGATCTGCAAGAGGCTAATTTACTTTAAGTTTTAGCCCATGCAGAGCTCTGTGCCACCACGACTAGATTGCTTCTTAATCTAAGTTAGCACTCCAGTATATGGTGTTGACATACCTTTCGCCATTCTGCTTTAATGAGGTTAAATCACAGTCAAGATTTAGTCCAGGAGGAAATAAAATGTAATTACAGATATGAAGATGGAGTTTTTCCTTTTAAACCCTTTTCTCTTTCAGTTGATTCACAGTAAAGTACTCATTGAGCTTGGTATAGAATTACAATTGAAAATATAATATAAATATTAAATGCATTTAATTTGTATTGTAATTAAATTTCATTTTTCAGTATTTTCTAATATTCCCTTTGCTAATTAAGTAGTTAAAGCCATTTTTAAATATCTGCTTTTTAGACCATTCTTCCCCAAACGCATGTACCATTAGGCATTGAATGTAGGAGCTAGCATCCAAGTTCCAGCCAGATGCAAATTTATACTGCCAAGTTACAAAATGCCTTAAAATGGGCCTTATAATGGAAACACTGACAATCTTTGCTACAGCAGCACTTGCCCAGTACCCGTATTATAAAAAGGAAAAGTTATTGTGGAATACTGTGACGCTTTTCTCTTTTAAATTAGATGAGAAAATTGCACAACAGACAGATAGGTGAAAAATAGATTTTGCTGCATACAGATGGAGATATTTGCATGTGAATTGCCAGACCACATATAATAGAATAAACAAGAAGCTTCTCCTTGAAACTTGTTGATTTAAAAAATACTCTGATGTGTGCCTGTACAGTTTTAGCCTGTCTGTATACAACGATTGGGCCAGATTTCTATAGAATTCCAGTGTGCATGAATATTAACAAGAAACCTGTTAAATGGGCACCTTTAATCACTTGCTATTTGAATTTCAGATCAGCCACTTGGCAGGACAGAATGCAAAAATGAGGGCTTTTCTGTTTGAAATGGTTTTGTGAGGTTTTTGTTTGGTTTGGTTTGGTTTTTTAAACTCACTTTTGAATTTATAATTTTCATTCTTTACTTGGTAGGAGTTTGGTCTTTTAAATAAGTCCTAAGATGTATATATCTGTGTAATACATTTCCTTTATACAAATACTGTATACAAACCTATATTTGTAATTAATTGTTCCCTTTTCTTTTATATTAACAGAGAGATTGCTTTCACTAGGCACCTCCATGAAATAGCTCCTGATCTATCTTATTATTACATGGGTTTCTACATTCATTCATGCCCTAAAATGAGATATAAGGTAATGTGTGTTTTTAATTATTCCATTGGCCTATTTAATGCTGTTTTGAAATGTTTGTCAGCGGTCATGGAAATATACGAATTATGAAAATACTATATTGAATTTTAACCTGGACTTTACATGGTTAAATCTCATGTTGCCTACTGAAATTTTAAGCCAAGTTAAATAGGTTTTTTTACAAATTTCTCTGCATGTGGTATTTATTATAAATTGGCTGGAAACCTTTAACGCATGGCAGTTTTCAAGGTTGTCAGTATGTCACATGACCTAGTTACCTGGATATTTCATATTTACAGTAAGTTGTGCCATGTACTGAGGTTTTCTTTCTCATGTTTGACTGAATGTTTATGAAAATGTTGCTCACTGACCCTTGGCAATGATCACATGCTGCCTGGGTCTTGGGTACATTTGGGTTTCTCTCGCTTCATTTTGCCATTAGGGACACGGAAGCTGCTATTATGGAGCAAACAGTGGACAGCTTGTCATTAAACAGTCTGGTACAGTGATTCTCAGCCAGCATGTTACGGCACCCTGAGGTGCCTTGAGATCCTTTGGGGGGTTTTGCAGCATACCACACAATGTTAGCACTGTTAGGTGTACAAACACAATTCACAAGATAAACCTAGAGATTTCAAATAGGAATAGATAGCACTCGGACCCACTCTGTTCAACATCTTCATCAGTGACTTGGACGAGGGGGTAAAAAGCACCCTATTCAAATTTGCTGATGACGCTAAGATGTGGGGGGATGTGAACATGCTAGAAGGGAGGAATAGGCTGCAATTGGACCTAGACAAATTATAGGGGTGGGCAGATGAGAACAGGATGGGTTTCAACACTGACAAGTGCAAGGTGCTACACCTGGGGAAGAAGAACCAGCAGCATACCTACAGGCTGGGGAACTCCCTTTTTGTCAGTGCAGAGGCAGAAAAGGATCTTGGAATCATTATTGATGCCAAAATGACATGGGCCAACAGTGTGGGGACGTGGTCAGGAAGGCCAACCACACCTTGTCGTACATCCACAGATGCATCTCAAGCAGGTCCAGGGAGGTGATCCTCCCCCTCAGTGTGGCACTGGTCAGGCTGCAGTTGGAGTACTGCATCCAGTTCTGGGTGCCACACTTCAGGAGGGATGTGGACAGCATTGAGAGGGTCCAGAGGAGGGCCACTCACATGATCAGGGGTCAGCAGGGCAGGCCCTACGAGGAGAGACGAAGGGACTTGAACCTGTTCAGCCTCCACAAGAGAAGGTTGAGGGGGGATCTAGTGGCCTGTTACAAACTAGTCAGAGGGGACCAGCAGGCATTGGTGGAGTCCCTGTTCCCTCGAGCACTACCAGGAGTGACTAGAAATAACAATCTCAAGCTGGCAGAGAGTAGATTCAGGCTAGACATCAGGAGGCACTACTTCACAGTCAGGGCGGCTAGGACCTGGAACCAGCTTCCAGGGGAAGTGGTGCTGGCTCCTACCCTGGGGGTCTTTAAGAGGAGGCTAGATGAATACTTTGCTGGGGTCATTTGACCCCAGTGCTCTTTCCTGACATGGCAGGGGGTTGGACTTGATGATCTGTCAAGGTCCCTTCTGACCCTACAAACTATGAAACTATAAAATAGGATTTCAAATAGGAATAGATAGCATTCTGTTCTGTTGTGGACTTTGAGTCTTTGCAGCAGCAGGATTGCTTTATTATTTTTCTGTATTCAAAAATCAAATGAAAACTAAGATGATAATCACCTGAATAATAACAGAATTTTATTTCTCATTGACTTGAAGACAAACATCATGTCCCAGCTCTTCGGGTTATTATTGCTAAGAACATCTGTCTTTTGCCACTGGCAATAACTCTAATATACAAGATAAAATTTGCATCCCTAATTGAATAAAGCTCATGTACACTTCAGCATATTAGACTAGCCAGCAAGCTATTGAGCTATGAAGAGTAAATGCTTTAACATATGACTGACTTAAACAGCCCTTTTGTAGTTTTATTATGAATGACAATGCAACCTGTCTTCTAATCAGATGGCTTCATGAGTTGTGCAGGTAATTGAAACTGACTCCAGCACAAATTTGATCTTCCAGGGATGCTTCCAGTTTCCATGGTATTTCTTATTAAATTCCCACTAGGTAGTAGGTCTGTTTTGAAATGCTGTATCCAATTCTTTATTACTTGGAACAAAATTCTGCCCTCACTTACACTTAAGTGACTCTTTAAACCTCAATGAGGTTGCTAAGGTATAAATAAAAGTAGAATTTGGTCTTTATCCAGTTTATATTTCCTAATCCTCTTAGAAAACTGTGTCCCAATTTGTAATTATGCTGTACTTGCACACAGAGTAGAATTCAAAAGTACAGATAGTTATGCATGTATTATATTGCAATAGCAGAAGAGGTGGTGCTGCTTCTTCTGGGAGAGTGCAGATTTATGGAAGGATTTCAGATTTTTCCAGTGTTTAACAGTGACTACATGTGATGTCATTGACAACCACGTTGATAATAATTCTGTAATCACTCCTCATCACTTTTCTGAGTAATGTTCTGGAAACTAACTTGAAAATTGGCCTTTGAAATGGATAGTGCTTATATGAAGTGACTAGTGGATTTATATGTGGGTGGGTGGTAGTTTTATAGATTAAGTAAGAAATTCCTAATTTGTCATATTGATGTTACATCTTGAACACTTTGCTTGGTCCCAGGTTTAGTAGTAAAATTCATGCCACCGTCTTTGTGCTGATGTAAGTCTGGAAAAATACTGTGATATAGCTAGAGGTTGTTAAACTGATGTTATGATAAGGACAATTATACGGTAGAAGATAGGAGGTGTTTGGGGTGGAGGTGGCTGGGGTGACTGAATCACCATTATGTGTTTGTTGTTGTCCTCCTGAATTCTGTTGTCCAGGATTACACATCCTGAAGCCATTTGGAAACCTGAATCTAGTGCAGAATGTGGTTGTTCACATCAGTGCTAAATTGTGATGGAAGCATGTACATTACATGCTTGCTGCCAGTCAGTTACCAGGTGAAGTTTACTTTTAACTGATAAAGGTAGAAAAGGCTTAGAATAGGATCACCTGGGTGATCAGCCATCACCCTGTGCCATGCTGATGCAGCTGTGTTCAGTGGAAGTGCTTGAGCTGGGATTTCTCTTTAATTTTTTTAAGTAGTGACTGCTAACAGGATATCCCTTATGAAGGTACCATGGTTTTGGAATTCAGAGTCTCCCTGTGTCACCTGGTTTGCGAGGGTTCACATTTGTTAATTTTTGAAGTGCTGTGTGAGCCCAGTCTTTTTTTCCCCGAAAGGTGATCGAGGGTGAATGTCTGAGCTGGGAATGATGGATTATTCTGATGTTACTTTGGTGATCTTGTGGTGATTGTTTTCACTTTTATGTGGGTCTGAATTTGAAGGCACTGATCTTGTATTGTAGCCTGTGTGGGCAGACTGCTTTGCCTCTGCAGGACTCTGTTAGAATAATTGGGGTTGTGGTCCACTTGCGTGTAGTACAGTCCAGCTTTGGGGCCTTTTACTGAAGGTGTCGTGTATTCTCTGTAAGGTACACATAAGGTGAATATGTTAAGAATAATCCTGGCTCAAAAGTTGAGAAATACAAAACAATATTAAAAAGCACCCAAACCTGATTCAAGTGTTCATACTTTTATGAAATGGGAGGTTAAAAGTGGGATCATGCAGGAGTCTCAGCAAGCTAAGAGAATGGGCCACTGATAAAGTTCAGTGTCGACAAGGGCAAGGTAATGCATGTGGGGAAAAAAATACTTCAATTATACTTACACAGTGCTGGGTTCTAAACTGGCTATTGCAATTTAAGAAAGAGACCTTGGAGCCACTGTTGATAGTTCTTTTAAAAATATCACCTCAATGTGCAATGGCAACCAAAAAAAAACAACTATCAAGGTTTTTTTTTTACCTGAAAGTATTAGGTATCATTAAGACGGGAACAGAAGCCAAAATGGTCAGGATTACAGAGCTGTTACCATACTACGAGAGACTAAAAAAAAGCCTTGGGGTTATTCAGCTTGTAAAGAAGGAAGCTGAGGGGGGTATGATAGTGGTCGATACAATCATGAAGTGTTTGGGCAAAGTGAATAGAGAACTTATTCACCAAATCCCAGAATTCTACAACTAGGGGGCATCCACTGAAATTAACAGGAGACGGGTTTAAAGTTCACAAGAGAAATTTTTTTTTTTTACACAGCACATAGTTCATTTGTGGAACTCATCACAGGAGGTTATAGAGGCAGATAGGAAAGCCAAATTCAGAAAGGGACTAGACAAATTCAAGAATGATGCATCTGTTAATAGCTCTTAAATAGAGCAATCAGAGATGTGTCCTCTCATCTCTTACATCTCTACACAACGATGGTGGTTGCCAACGAGGGTAATGAACAGGAGTTAACTTGAATCTGGAGGAGATCTGGGACAGAAGTTCAATAAACCAATTTAATCTAAATCAGTGAAGTCTGATGCTATATCCATCCAGGTTTATCTTAAACTGGTTTTGGCCATTTTGAAAAGCGGTTTATGCGGACTTAACTTCTGTTGTGTTACAGATTTGAACTGGTTTCGAATCATCTATAGCAGTTTGTTTAATTTCTGTCCCTAGCCCATGTGTTCTTATGCTACTGGGCACATTTTTTTTGGATTTGATTTTTTTGTTATTGAGGCCAAGATCTATTCAGACATTAAAAACTAAGTGAATAGTATTAGGCAATCGTTGACTGGTGCTTACCTGACGATGACTTCCTTTTTCTGGATAAGATCATTGTGGTTGCATCGTGTGCTGTAAGGCAACCTAAAGTGTTGACAGAAGGTTGTCCCCTCTGTAGTTGTTATACTCATTACCCTGATAGTTGAACACAGATGGTGAATTTCACTGAAGCAAAAAAAAAAAAAGCATAACAAATGTAGATGTACTGTTTTAGATTGACTCGGTTTTAATTTCATTCTTTGGAGTACTAGATTTTTGTGTTTAATTTAAATCTTTATGTAAGATTATATTGCTTTTGTTGACTTTCTTCAAGTATACCCTGGGCTTAAAACCAATTACTCAAAGCACAGCGCAGCTGCAGACTGTTTTTACAGAACTGCTGAGCAAGTTGGAGTACTGTACTGGCAAAGAACAAATTACATTTTTGGTGGTAAACGTGTGGCCTTCTCATGCAAAAGATGCTGTTTCCACAAATGCTGATATAACTTTTGGCATGCAGTGATAAATAGTGTGTAATGCCAGTTGAAGATCAGAGAGTAGAATGGACTGAAATAGAATCTTCTGAAATGGAATCTCATGGCAATGTAGTAACATTTAATAACTCTGAATTTCCAGGCAAGAGTTGAATGGCTAAAGTGTAGTTTTTCAGCCTTGGGAATCAGACCTGTAACAGCAGTAGTTATTAAAAAGGAGTTATGTTTGTCCACCCACCCCATGCACCATTTGACTGTAAAGGTGATTAAAGCAGCAGTCACAGCACCAATTAAATTATTGTTAGGTTGCAAGTGGGCGAAGAAATGTTTAAAAAATATTTCATGTTAGCTTGTTTTATGTCCTTGACCCTCTTCAGATTTATTCCCATAATGGATTAATATTTATTAATGAGTTAAATAAAATCCACATGAAGTACAGTCATGGGTTTCTGTAGTCCTATTAGCTGTGTCAGTGTGGAAAAGTTTCTTCTAGTAGAAAAGTAGCCCAGGAGCTGGACTGTACAGGCATTCCTCTAGCTCAGTGATACTTAACCAAGGTCCTGCGGCACCCAGTGGTGCCCTGGGTTCTTTTCAAGGTGCAGTGGGGTTTTGTACAATGTTAGCACTGTTAGGTGTACAAACATGGGTCACAAGATAAACATTTTGACATGTTGTGGTCATTCTAAGTTCTTTACAACATAAAAATTGTTCAGTTATTTTTCCTGTATTAAAAAATGAGTGAAAACAAAGAGCTGGCATTATTGAAGCGGTGCCTTGAGTCAGATGAGGTGTGCCTCCAGTCAGAAGGGAGCCTCGAGTCTAAAAAGTTTGAGAGCCACTGCTCAAGCTGCTGAAAAACAGCAACTGCCGTAGACAGCCAGGGGCAGTTCTGTCCTGGGAGAATCCTGCTTTTTCTGCCAATCAACTGATTGCTTGGTGGAAACCCTCCTGGTTGTCCCCTGTAAAATGGCAGTCCTCACTCTTTACACTCCTCCAAGCTGGCCCAGAGGAGTGCAGGGAAGGGAAGGTGCAGTATCAGGCACTATAAAAAGGCTGTGGGTGCCAAATGACAGGGGGATGGCATCCTGCCTTTCATAGATTCATCGATGTTAGGGTCGGAAGGGACTTCAATAGATCATTGAGTCCGACCCCCTGCATAGGCAGCAAAGAGTGCTGGGTTCAGATGACCCCAGCCAGATGCTCATCTGACCTCCTCCTGAAGACCCCCAGGGTAGGGGAGAGCACCACCTCCCTTGGGAGCCCATTCCAGATTTTGGCTGCTCTAACTATGAAGACGTTCCTCCTAATGTCCAGTCTAAATCTGCTCTCTGCTAGTTTATGGCCATTATTTCTTGTGACCCCCAGGGGCGCCTTGGTGAGTAGAGCCTCACCAATTCCGTTCCGCGCCGCCATGATGAATTTATAGGCAGCCACAAAGTCGCCTCTCAACCTTCTCTTGCGGAGGCTGAGGAGGTACAGGTGCCTCAAGTCTCTCCTCGTAGGGCTTGGCCTGCAAGCCCTTAACCATACGAGTGGCCTTTCTCTGGACCCTCTCCAGGTTATCCACATCCCTTTTGAAGTGTGGGACCCAAAACTGCATGCAGTATTCTAACTGCGGTCTGACCAGCGCCCGATAGAGGGGAAGTATAACCTCAGTGGTTCTATTTGTCATGCACCTGCTGATGCATGATAAAGTGCAGTTATCTTTTCTGATGATGTCATCACACTGACGACTCATATTCATCTTGCAATCCACTAGGACTCCAAGATTCCTTTCTGCTTCTGTGCTGCCGAGCAGGTCATTTCCTAGGCAGTAGGTGTGCTGGACATTTTTCTTCCCTAGGTGCAGCACTTTGCATTTCTCCTTGTTAAACTGCATTCTATTTCCTTTCACTGCTCTGGGTCAGCTGGGTGGCATGGGCAGGAAGGGGAAATCAGAGGAGCTGAGAGCCAGGCTGGTGCTGGAACTGGGCATGCAGAGGTTTTCCCTAGCCCAGCTCCTGTTAGCTTTCCCTTGCCACCCCAGCCCTCAGATGAGCTGTGGGGTGGCAATTTTTAAAAGGTGGCAACTGGGAGCAGGTGTTGGGAAAAGCCTCTCCAATCTGGCTCTTGGCTTCCTCTTGTCACCTCCTCTTGCCAGCGGCTGGGAGCAGGGCTGGGAGAGGGAGTCTCAGCTGGGTGAGAAGGAAGCAAGGGCGGAACTGATGGGAAGGAGGAAACTTTTCTGGAGTCCTGCATCTGGCAGCTTGTGAATTGCCATCCGCCACTCAACTGGGCAGCAGTCTTGGCAAGGGGAAGCTGACAGGAGCCAGCAATGCCTTTTCCTGTAACCAGAGACTGCCTGATTTTGGGAAGAGACAGGGAGTGGTACCTGCTGCTTCCCTCATCACCTTGTCTATGGGAGGAAAGGAGCAGCTGCCCCTCCATGCCTTTTCAAGACCAATGTGACCCCTGTCTTGGGAAGGCAGGGAGTCTTTCCTCCAGCTCCACTCCTTCTACTCCCCAGGAGGAGTTAAGCTGTAGGAAAGTGGGCAAATGTTCAGTCTCCTGGGAGAAACTCTCCTGGGAGTGATTTTAACCCTGGTTGTTCCGGGGTTATTTTTATCCCATTTGCCTGGGGAAAAGAAGCCTGGGCAATTTATATACTTTGGACTTCTACTGGGAGAACAGCAATTCTCCCAATAGAAACTGAATGTTCCTAATGAACATTCATAATGAAAAGCATTAATGAATATCATTATCATATTTATGTCAGGATAGGTTATGGTACTGCTTCTCAGCCAGGGTGCCATAGCACCCAGAGGTGCCTTGAGATCCTTTCCAGGGTGCTGTGAGGGGCCAAGCAATGTTAGCACTGTTGGCTGTAGAAACACCTAGAGATTTAAAATAGGAACTCATAGCATTAAAACCATTTTATGGTCTTTTTGAGTTCTTTGCAACAGAAGAATTGCTCTAGCTTTTTTCTGTACTCAAAAATGAGTGAAAACTAAGAACGGCATTTTCCAAGGGGTGCTTTGAGTTTAATGAGGGGATCCTCAAGTCTGAAAAGGTTGAGAAATGCTGGGTCGGTATCTTGTGGTAATATTCTTTGAACTCTATTACTGGTAGAAACAGGCAATTATAGACATACTCGGGGGGGGGGGGTGGAGCTGCGCTAACTAAAAGCACCTGGAGCATCATCATGTGTATCAGCGTCCCCACTCTGAAAAATGGCAGCCGGGCACTTTGAACTAAAGCTCATCGAACCAGCTTTTGTTTAAAGCATCCCGCTGCCATTTTTCAATGCAGGGACACTGATACACATGACACCTGAGTGTGCTGGATCACAGTGATTACCACGCTCCAGCAGACATAATTAATTGAGTCTGCTCTGACACACTGTAATTACAGTGCAACAGAACAACCTCCCTGTACATGTATAGGAGCCCTATGTTGGTCCCTGTGCTGGAAAAAACGCAAACCATTAGAAAGTCTGAGAAACTGTCTTCAAGATTCATAACATGAGATGCCTTTTTCTTAAGACCTTTTGGACTCTGTTCTTAAGGCTTTTTGGAACTAAGTTTCCATATATTGCTTTGCCTGTGTTAATTAAGGACTGAGAACTTTTACTCAGTGGCTATGTGTTCTTTGACATGCCCAGTCTTCCAGTCTACTGAACTTGAGAAGGACCTAAAAGTATATTTTATTTCACAGACCTTTTCTTTGAAGGTGGTGGTGGTGGTAGTGATGATAATTGATTCAACTAGTATCTGGCCTCAAATTGCTTTTCATTTCTGCTTTCTTGGTGTCAAAACACTGCGTGTAGTTTGCTGTGTTAATGTTTAACTTGGGTTCCCCACTGACCTTAAACTGATGGTCCTGCAATACTCTTTTACTCTCTAGCTTTTCCCAAGCTCCTTCAATGCCATTATTTGCATGCAAAGTACCTTTGGTTTTAGTTTACTTTTTTGCTTATTTTGGCCAATAGTCTGCTTTTACAGAAACTGTTCTATTAAGTTTGTAAATAAAAATTGGAATACTTTGAAATGTAAAACAGAACTAATAGCTCCTTGCCATGTTATCACTCCATGTACTTTTTTAACGCCATTCTGTGATTTGAAGAGGTGTTTTGACTGAAATCTTTATCCAGACTTGTATGCAAGCCAAAGTAAATGGAAGTATTTCAAACAGTCTACTTCAGTATCAAGTCATGGCCAGACATCAGATAGATGGAACACTAGAAAGGGTTCTGAAATGTCAGAAAAGAAACAAAAGACTGATTCACTTGTGATTAATCATTCTTAAACTAAATGCCTCAGACTAATTGGTCATAAGCAGTGCTCCTGAAATTCTACAGAACTTTATAACCAATTTTAGGGAAATCAGCATCATTTCTACAGAGCTAGAAATATATACAGTAGTAGTTTGCAGCTCCATATTCACAGAATCCAGAATTGGCTGTCTCGTATCCAGGAGTCTTGACTTCTTCCTAGTTCCCTGACCATGGAATTTAGTTAACCCTTTCAGTAAACTCAAATTTGCTCCCTTAGGCCAAATGAAGAGAAATAAAACTCAACAGGATATGGTTCAATAGGATGCTGCTTAAAGCCACATGCTGTTGGGGGTCGGCCACTAAAGTGCTAATAGACTTGCAATATATCTCACCAGCCCCACAAACAATTGAGCTGGCGTTTGGTTACCCCAGTGATGGACTTTTCATTTATCATCTACTTAAGTTGATGTCAGACATTAAACAGCTATTCTCTGCTATGGTTTTACTACATAGTCTGATAATGAGAAAATGAAATTAGTTGCAAAGCTTCTTGAAGGGAAGTTAGGAGGATTGGGACCAGGCTTGCTCAATTCTATTAATTATTTTTAGATACCCAGTGCTGAATGTTTTCTTTGGTTATTTATAATAATAAGTGTATGTTAAAATGTACAAAAATGAATTTTGACCTAGTGCAATTGCCAAGGTGTGCCACGAAAACCAATTAAATATTACACACAAATTACCTTGTATTATAAGACAGCAGTCTTTTTTTTTAATACATTTCATCATTTAGAAACTAAAAAAAAGGGTTTTTTTTTCAATTTTTTTTGTTTGATATATGTTTTGATTTATCACAGGATTCCTAAAAGATAAACTAAAATTGTCAGGTGCTGTAGGATCAGGGGAAAAAAAGCCATACTTTTACTTAATTCTTCAATAGTACAACTTGATATCTGTCAAAATGACTCTGTTCCAATAGTAAGTTATAAGGCAGGAAGAGCATAAGGAAGGGTTTTTCTTTAGCCTTTCTCAGTTAATGAGGATATTTTTCTATATTAATATCAGCAGCTCAAGGTTAACATTCACTCCTGTTCAAATCCCATACTTTGGAGATGTGAATATATCCCATATGTTCCACCAGTATTTTGGAGCAAGGTCGGAGAGACGAGACTTCTTCTGAGTTACATTACCAGTTTTTAACATTGAAACATTTAAGCAATTTCCCCCAAAATCCCATTACTATATGTTCAAGGATTTCAAAAGTAAGTTTGGAAGACTTGATTTTTTTAAAATTATTTTTTGCCAAATGTCAGAGGTCTTAAAGGATTCTAATTTAAAGATGGTGGATATGTAGGCCTTTCTGGAAATTTGGGCCGTTCAAGTTGCTTCAAGTTGGACAGATCATTTCTAGTAACTTCAGAAAATGTTGAAGCTTTCTGTAAAATAGGGATGATAAGCTGTGTATTGTGTTCCTGTGTAGTACTTTCAGCTATTATGACTATTTTGGAAGTAGCTTAGAGAACTCAGTCTTCATTTTATTTTAAATGAAAGATTCTATGATGGAGGCCCCCCATTGCCATACAGGAAGGGATAACTGGAGTCTGAGCAGGAACTAGTGAGCTCATAAAAAAGTCCCACCAGGTACATCTGGAAAAGGCATGGTCTAAGTGAGGGAATAACATGAGAAAGTGAAGAGCTGTTGGAAGAGAAGAGACCATGAGAGAGAGAGGCAGTCTACAGTTTTTTTTTTCCCCATTTAGAATTGCCTTTATATGCAGAAGTAGCCTTGTGGGTCAGCATTTGGCAAAAGAGCAAGAAGCTGAGGAAAAATTAAAGTTGGCTAAAAGTTCAAGTGGGGGCGGGGGGGGGGGGGAGTAGAGGGAGTGTGATTGAGATTTATATAGAAGTTAGAACTCTTGGGTTTTAAACCTTTTAAAATATTATTTTTCTCTTTATTTCATATTTTTGAAAGGATGAAAGTTTAGTTTTTCTTTGACTAGTCTTACATACATTAGAGATTTGTGTTCTAATAATAGATTACATTTGTAGTCCTTCAGAATTCCATGTTTTTTCTCTTGCATGCATTCTTCATGAGCTAGTACCACAATTACCATACAGACATTGTGTTTCTCTCCTCTGCTGCATACACAATCGCTTACAAAATACACATATTAAAATGTAAGGAAATCAAGTCCAGAGTTGTTTTACCAGAGGACTTTTTATCATTCAGCTGTGGTAGAGCTCTCCCAAGTGATTATTCAAGCAGGCCATTATGTTTGGGTCCCATGTGCTTTTAAGCTTCCTTTCATCTAAGTATGCTTCAGTACCTTCTTTCCTTGTCTTGCCTGACAATTTTGGGCAAAACTTGTCTTTTACCCTGTCATAGGAATGGAACTTGGTAGCCAGTTGCCTTTGGTCCCCTGATGCAGGGGATCGCTCTCTTTTTTTCTTTTTTTGGCCCATGACCCAGTGCTGATCATGGCACAGAATACCTGTGTTTTGCCTCTCAACCCGGATGCCTGGGTTCCATCTTCATACTGTGGGAGTTGGGAGGGCTGAGAAACCCAAGCATCAGGGCCTGGAAGCATAAGTCTTCTCCAGTTCTCTGTGAGGGGAGGGAGGGAGGGAGTGGATGGGTTTTGCTAAGAAGAATTCCCATTTCCTGCTGTGCCTTGCCTGCAGCGGTGCTCATTTGTAGCTGCTCTACCAAGTGGTGCCTGGAGGATCACCAGTGAAAACATGCAGTTTTGCCTGTTGGTTACACCTTGGCTGAGGGGCTTGAAAAAAACTTTCAGTGTATATTGGGATCTGTTTGAGTTAGGGTCTGTCAGGTGGATCTGGGTAAACACGCTGATCTCCCTCAGGAAAGCAGTACAGTCTTGAGGAATGGGGCGGTCAGTTTACCCAGATTTGTGTCCCAACACAATGTAATACAAACTGGTAAACCTCCAAGAACTGTACGGGGGCCCAAGCCTTGTGCCTCTACTTTGTTCCAGGCCAAAGCTGCAGGGGTTGGGGGGTGTTGTTTGAATGGCACGGGGTCAGTGAGGAGCATCACTAAAACAGTATCATCAGTGGACAATCATCAAGGCAAGAGCATACTAGATATCAGAGTGGGCGACTCTGTCCTTTCTGTTCCGGGGGGATGCAGATAGAGGGCCCAAAGACCCCTTCTGTGGCAGGACCCAGGGTATGGCCAACCTGTCATGACAAGAAAGAGAAAAGTCCTGAAGACAGGGCAAGCTTACCTTTTTAGGGAAAAAGGAGCCAGATAAACCACGCCGGGATGGAATGCCTGCACAGTTCATCAGCTGCTTTTATTAATGGCTGAGAGCACCACAGGCAGATGACATCATCAAAAAATGCCGCCCGGATGAAATAAAAGCCGGCGGTGGGGAAATGGCTGGGGGAGCATTGCTGGAGGCAGGCAGCAGGACTGCTCCCTGAGCTGAATGCAGGCTGCACCGGCAGTCAGAAGAGAGAAAGAGGGAGGACCTGTCGGAGGGGTCCAGGACCAGTTAAAGGAGCTACCATGTCGGCCCGGCAGTGTAGCCGGATGAGGGAGGATGGCATCAAGGGATGCAGGAGCCACAGACACCGGAATCATGAGTGGGACGGGCTGAGGCCCTGTCCCCCATTTTTTTCCCTTGTATATTTTTTTTGTTCTGTTCCCTTGGGGTCCTAAGACAGGGAGCAGGACCATGAGTGACCTTCACAGATCAGAAAGAGCTGGGATAGCGCAGCAGACAGCATTACAGTGGGGTAGACCTAGCGTGTTGTCAGGGACGGCCTAATGTCCCATAATCATCCCTTGCAAGGGAAGACCGGTGGGAGATGAGCAGGTGAACAGAGGGTAGATGACAACATCAGAGGGCAAGCTGGCGATCCATCATCTGGCTGTCCTAAAGGCTAGCACATGGCTGAGGTGTAGGGGAGGTGGAGCCCCAAGAGTACCTACTAGGGATAGCGCCCAACCTGCAAGGAGCCAGAAGAAGGAGCCCCACCACTGAAGGAAGAGATCAAGTTGTGGCAGGTGAGTATCGGGGTATCCCTTGGGGTGAACGCGACCTAGCATCAAGGTCATGGGAACAACCCCCACTGCCGACACTGGGTACACGCTCCAAGGTGGCAAGGGAGAGCTTACATGAGGCCAGGTGGGTGCACTTTCCCATGAGCATATCCCAGTTTACCAAGGAGTCACATTTCCTCACTTATCACATTCAGAAGGTCAGCAGTAAAGTTTCTGCATGGGTAGTTGTCTTGAGATATTTCGCCAGCATGACATGAGGTGTCAACTTCAAAGTGCTCAGAACCACTTGCAAAGGTATATGCCCCAGCAGATTTCTGTGCTTCTTTATGATCCAGAAGTTGTTGCACTAACAAGCTTCACACTGTACTTAACAGCATGCAGAGACTCATAACAACTTGCACACATACAGATACATTCCCTGAACTCTCGGACACTAGCCCAAGTGACATAAAGCAGACCCTAACCACTCCCCTGCTGCCAGGTTTCTGGGCCTATGGAGAGCCTGGCAGGCCAGGTACTGTGGCCTTGTGCAAGTAATCCAGTCTGAAATCTATTCCTATAGCATTTTATGCCAACACCAAACGAATCTCCCATTGGGCATGAGCTTGACAGACAAGCATGGGTCAAGCTGAACAGACTGAGATCTGGGTACGAACACTTCAAAACAACACTGTACAAAATGAACATCTTGGGCAGCCCCTTGTGCGAATGTGGTATCCACAATCAACATAGCAAAAGCTGCAATCTTTGCAAATGCCCAGTTGGAGTAGATGGAATCTGCACACTGAGCGATAGATAATATCAGACAGTCACTTATAGCTGGCTGAAAGGAACAAGGGGCGGTTGGAAATGGGGGCTTTGCTGACTCCTGCCAGTGACAGCCTGGGAGGAAGGGGGCTGTCTTAGAGTTTGGGCAGAGGAGTTGAGCTCTGGCTGAAGCTAGACTGCCACTGCATGAGTGGAGGTGAGCAGGGTGCTGCAAAGCTGCATGGCTTGCCAACAGAATGCGATGTAACATGAGTCACGATAGGATCTGGTACAGATGTTAGTTACAGCACTCTAACTTAGAGCATTGAAGTCTGATACCAGATCAATCCAGGGTTATCTTAGAACAGGATCTGCCAGTTTTACAGCGCTCCATGTGCCCTGACTGTCTGTGCAGTTACGGCTGTAGAGCGCTTTCTGCATGCCTACCATACAGTAAGTGTAACTTCTGTATCTGGCCTTTATTCCTGCACTTTTGAAAAGTTCCTGAATTGTAGACAAATTCAGTAGGGGTTAATGGTTCCAGAGTTATTAGAGGTAATTTGACTACTGCTGTCAGTGAGCTGCCAAAAAGATTAATTGAAGATCACCATAATAAGTCTCAGACAAATTGTCCTATAAATGATACACTAGGGAGAAGTTTATCGTGTCGAATTCATGACCCTATACAGTCATAAACTCACTGATTACAACTAAATTCTCTTAAATCTTCTTTGCAGGCATGTTCATAAACTTCATGACAACTATAAAGCAATTAATAAGAGCACAATGAGAACTATACTCTGATTTATATAGCCAAAAGCTTTGATTTTTTTTAATGTAACATTAACATAGCTTACAATTAGCAAGTTGTTCGTTTCCCACCATACAACTAGTACAGCCCTAGTTTTCAACATTTATACCATTTCAAATTATAAGCTTTCATTATAAGCAGTCCTTGGACTTACGACCCAACTGGTTCCTGAAAACCTCATCTTAAGTCAAAACATAACTCGGAACTGATTTTTCCATAAGAAACAGTGTTATAAATAGGGGATTGGTTCCTGAACCAAGGCTCGATATCCTATTTTCACCAAAACTACCCCAGAATTGTGTACTCAATCAATTATAGATGAGTAATATAGCTACATTAATGTATTTATATTGTAAATAGCAATCATAGTGATTTGGAAGGACCTCTTTGAGGTGACTGCTAGACTTTTTGAAGGGCTCTTGGTTGGACTTTTTGAAGGGTTCTTAGCTGGAGTCTTCTCAGGAGTCTTGGCTACTTTCTTAAAGAAAGTATCCAAGGAAGTTTGGGCAGATGTTCTCCAGAGAGATGGATGATGCAGTGAACTTGCTCACTGGTGTGGCGTCCCATTGTATCAAGCATTATAAAGTTGAAACTGATGTCAGGAATTTGAAACGGTATGAATTTAAAAATGTTGCAAGTGCAGAATGTTGTAATTCGAAACATGGTGAGTCGAGGACTGCCTGTATAAAGACAGTGTGAGTAAGTTTTTGCATAATACGTATTTTTGAAGTTGTAATGAGAAACTAAATAAATGCAGTACTGTTATATCAGAATTCAGTCCAATTATTTGGATCATTTTGGGAAAATCCCAAGACACTAGCTAATCTTTCTCACTTTTTGTGTACACAGTCTCTGTGCCTATCTTTTTAGACAGACTTACATAAAGAGAAATGTCAAATAAAGAGAATGTGGGAATATAGAGACAGATACTTAATGAAAAGAACTGCTGTAATGGTTATGACAGTAATGAAGGTATTGGTACTTTTGCCCTCCCAAACTGTGATACTTCCAAAACCATCAGTTTGAGAGTATGTGAGGTAATTTGTAGGCCAAGTCTATGGCTGTCTTTACAACCCTGAGCAAGTTATTTTGGTATCAGAGATTTGGTGTTATAAAAAGAAAATAGCAATTTAAAACAGTTACAAAGACATTTATGGTGCACACATTCACATACCTCTTGAATCCAGTGACACAGAATGCAATATCTCTTATTTACCTCCAGAAAGTATGGCTGATAGCGTTCTTTTTATTTTATAGTTTTGATGATTATATTAATTATAATTGTTTTAACTGGGCAATATTTGTCTAGTGGATTTTGAGATTGGAAACCAGGAACTCCGCTATTCTTGGCTCTATCAGGACTCACCTTGTGGCCTTCACAGTAGGACTTGGCAGATGGATTTTGTATTGTAATCTGGGGGGAAAAATAATGCTTTCTCCCCACCTTTCAGCAAAAACTAAATAGCAGATGCTTTAATGTTGTCTTGAGCTACTAAGACTTGATTCATTTTACAACTATATTGCATTATATTTCTAGACATTTTGCACTTAATCTCACTACTCAAGTAAATTGTCATTTTGTGAGTTATTATGTTTATCTTTGTGCAAATTTGTTTACTTGTTAATTTATACAGGTCTCCCAGTCAGTCCATATTAATGAGGTTTGGTAGTTTACCCACAATCCAAAGACTGGAAATATTCTGCCAGTCTTACAGCCTAGCTGACAGCATTTCCCTAGTGCTTAGAACATTTACTTTATTACTTTGTGGCACTGATATCATTATTTGAATAGGAACTTGAATCATAAAACTCAACGAGGATTTAGAAACCTGGAAAGCGATGCAGTATATAATTTTATAGCGACAGTTGTTAATTGGATAGCGTAGAAAACAGATGTGAAGACATCAATTTACTTGCTGTTTTTATCGGAGACATGGATGATGATATCGGTAGACTTGGAATGTTGTTCTCTATGAAAGGGGGAAGTCTCTTGGTGAGAATACAAAACTATAGGAGGCTCTCAGTTGCAATTTGGAATGACCCACATTACTTTTAGTGTTTACACTTGTGGTTAAATTGATCTGAAAATGGAATGTACTTGGGATTTGAATCTCCAGCTCTTCCATTCCTCGAGCTATAATCCAGTATCTGTTCAAACAGGATTTTTCCTGAGAGAAGTATTGCAGGAAGCAAAGTGCCAAAACATAGAGAAGTTTGTGCTTGTTGTTTACAAGTGGTGAAGCAGGTGTTTTAGCAAGTTTTATCTTGATTAATGTATTAATGGAGGAAAGGGGTTTTTAAAGAAAGTAACAAGTTAAGAAGGATTAAAACAAAATCCAGAGCAAATTGTCCTTGATACTGAAATTGCAGCTAGCAATTAACTGTGTTTAGAAAACAGCAGAAAATCCTTGTAAGAGGAACTTATTCCATAACCCTGTATGGCAGCTGCTTGAACTTATTCTGGCACACTTAATAGAAAAAACAAGATCATAGTTCCAGTACTCTTAACCCAGGGGCAGGCAATTATTTCGGGCGGAGGGCTGCTTACTGAGTTTTGGCAAGCCATTGAGAGCCACATGACAGGGAGCCAGGGGCAGATAAATATAAATTTTCTAAATTTTTTAGGGGTTCCACAGGCTGGATAGAATGGCCCGGTGGGCTGCATCCGGCCCATGGGCCACATTTTGCCCACCCCTGCCTTAACCAGAATTAGAGGCACTGCATCCCATTCCAAGATTGTGAAGCCTCTCAGGCTCCTGGTACTTTGTTTTTGATAATAGTATCACGAGGGCAATAAACCATTGTCATAATTGTGCAAACAAGTCCCTGAAGAAAAGAATCAGTCATTAAATATATTTTTTACACATTTCAAGATGCTGCCTTGGGCTTCCAGATTATTATAAATGAAGTTAGCTTTCTTTATATTCAATTTATTTAATATTTCAGCTGAATAGTTAAACTATTAAAATGTTAGAGCCTAACTGACTGTTTCTATGCTAAGCACTCTTAGCAATACCCCTTTGTGCTGATTATTAATTATTCATAGATTCATAGATTTTAGGGGCTGGATGAGACCTCATGAGATCGTCATATTCTCATAATATGCATCTTAAAAAAATGACGTCCTTAGTCCTTGGATAGCGTAATACTGGCTTCTGTTTTCCCTTCTCTTTTTTCCTCCCCCAATAAAAATAATGAGTAGTTTGGAAATGTTTTCATAAGTAAGATCTGAAAGAGAATGGGAGGAGGGAGATTGAAAATGATGCTATTGTTATATAGCTGAGCAAGAAAAAGTGCATGACACAGAAGCTGGAACTAGAACTGAGTTGTTTGTACATCCCAGCACAGATACAGTATTGTTTCATGGGTGAGCAGGGAAGTGAGGAAGGAAAGGATGAACTTTCTTTAATGTTGACATAGTGGTTTAAGATCTTTGGTTCTAAAAAGAAATAATTTCAGTATCAGTATATAGAGTTAAGAAAACCTTTGTACCATCTTACCTGTTTTTCTTTTTTTCTGCTCGCTGTTGTTAACTCTTTTTAGTTGTCTCCTATTTTTCCACTTTTTTAGTGTTTGACAAGTGTAACAAGCACAGATGATATACTGTTTTTTTGTAGTACTTGATGAAAATGTGAAGAAAAACCTTGCTGTTCCCTAGACCCACAATTTATATTTTATAGTGGTAAAGAAGGAAAGACTATATAAAATAAAATACTGTACATGTAAGAATACTAAGGACCCTAGTGGTGGGCTCAGTACTCTGAATCCTGAGCTAATTCTTTCCTTTTCATTCTAAGAATATTGTGGAATGAAAAGTTTTTCCCCATGGGGAAAGTCCCATTGGTTGTTCCTTGACAACTCCAAATAAGTCAGAAGTGGCATTCATGGGACTCCAGAGGGCAGCAATGATATAACTATAACCATAACAATGTGATGTTTTATATGTGCTTCTCCTAGTAAATCAGTTTGTTCCTCTGGCAGAGCGGTTTGGTTCTTCATCTTCATGGAAGGCCTTATTAAACTGTGCATTTTAGAATGTAAACTGGTATTTCCTTCTCAGAAGACTGTGTTCTATATTGGTGTCTTTGTTTTTATTAATGCTGTAAATTGTTTTTTATACATGCTGTATATTGTTTTTATCGTATGGCTGATAATGAAGGGTTAGTCTCAAATACATAGATTAAAACTGGTTTTCATGATTTGATAAGGTTTTAGATCCACAGGGCATTAAAACTTGTAATCTGTGCTATGGAAGGAGTTGTAAAATCATTCAACACTGAGAACCCCACGTAAACTCTGTGTTTGTTCAAAGTAATTCATTTTGGGCTTGAGAGTATTGAAAAGTGCCACAAATTATCCTAAATATGTATTTACAATTGCTCTACAATGAGAGCAAAATGCTTTTGTCCTGTGTGCTCTATAGGGTGATTACAGTCAAAAACAGTGATGAGTGTAAACTTACCCCTGGGCGCCTTTTAAAATTGGAAACAATGTTCATTTTCTGAGTTTTATGCATCTTGTTAGGCTCAGGGCCGAGCCCTTAGCCCCTTGCTTTTGGCTGGTTGGACAATAAGGCTGTGCAAAATGACTGTTTCGATTCGGTTTCAGATTTGGCCGTTTTGGAGGACAGTGATATGTTTGGTGTTTTGGATCACTGTCCTGTTTTGTTTCGGCCAAATCTGTTTCAGAGATTCAGCTCCGCCGAGTCTCTTCTGAATCCGTTTTGAATGGGCTGCAAGGGAAGTTTTGCACAGCCCTACCCAGCTGGGTGGAGCTTGGGGCCCCAGCAGGGAGCAGAACAGAGCCGCTATGGGAGGGCAAGGGCCACTGCCCTCCGTGCAGGCACAGAGACCCTGGCGTGGATCTCTGATCCCTGTCATGCTGGGTTGCGGGGCAGGAAAGCAGCACAAAGTGGCAAGCAATCCTGCTGGTCCCTACCACGCGACTCAGCTCCACAGGGAGTAAAGATCCGCGCTGGGTCTCCTCGCTGCCACTGCCCACCCTGTGCTGTCCCTTGTTTGGCAGAGCAGTGCTGGTCCCTGCCACGTAACTTGGCTCCACAGGGAGCAGAGATCTGGGGCTGCATGGGGTAGGCAGTGGCGGGGGAGGAGACCCCAGCGCAGATCTCTGCTCCCTGTGTAGCCAGGTCACACAGCAGGGATTGCCCAGGCCTCAGTTCAATTGCCCAGGTCTCTGATCATTCCCCCAGCTCTTCCTGGGGGGCATGGGCCCCCAGATCTGCATGCCAGGTTTCAGCAGGCTGTTGCTGCAGGCTGGGGCCAGTGGCAGCGCTGCAGTTTTCCCGGCGCAGGCTGTGCTAAGTGGCTGCCGCGGCCCCAGTGCAGGTCGGAGGCCTGCATCCCCCGGAAGAGCTGGGGATGTGATTAGGGAACTGGAGGAAGCGATCAGAAAGCTGGGGAATCGAACCAGGAGCTAGATGTCAATATCAGAACAGTCTTTCCCCTCCCTATTCTTAGTTTTTGTTTCCCTGAAAGCCCAGCTCCGAAACATTTCCTAAACGTTTTGGAGCCTTTCGATTTTGTTTTGGAGTCTTCCATTGCAATTCAGATTCGGTGTTTCAGGTGCCGAAACGGCCCCAAACTCCTCCAAAACAAAATTACGCACAGCCCTATTGAGCAGTACAGTATAATAAAAAAGCTCCCTGAAACCCCGTGTTCAGGGCAGGGGCCTGTGCACCCTGGAAAGAGCTGAGGAAATGATCAGAGATCTGGGGGAAGCAATCATAGAGCTGTGGAATTGAACCGGGAGCAAGACGTCAATATCAGAGCAGTCTTTCCCTTCCCTCCTCCTACTTTTTGTTTCCCTGCAAGCCCAACTTTGAAATTCTCTGAAACATTTCCGAAACTTTTCAGAGCCTTCTGATTTGTTTTGGAGCTGTTTCGGAGCCTTGTTTCACTTCAGATTCAGTGTTTCGGGCGCAGAAATGGGCCAAAACTCCTCCAAAATGAAACGGCTGCCAAAATTTCGCACAGCCCTATTGAACAATACAGTATAGTAAAAAAGCTTTCCCTAAAAGATTATTCAGTGAGCATGGAGTGCTCTTGGAGCACTGGAGCAGAATCTATCAAGCTCAGGAGCTGAGTGGCTCTGAGGGGTTCTGACAAGGTTCTGCAATTTTGTGTAACTTTTAGATGCCTCTGGGATTGAATGAGGCAGAAAGGTGTTTTATATGCTGTATTTGAGTGGAAGTGCCACAGTGAAGCAGGGCATCCCCATTTACTGCATGCTGCAGCCTGTAGCTGCTGTTGGCAAGTGCCCAGCACCATTCTACAGCTCCATCTTGGATATGCTGTACTTAACTACACTGCTCTAGAAGTGGTGTACACCTGCCCTTAAGGTGTTATTGGCCTACTTCCTTCAGCTGTTTGAGCTTGATTATTGGGCTCACAGACAAATGACTGCAGTGCATACCATGATCCTTTTTTAAGATGGTAGATCTGCTTAATTCCAAGCAATTGTTTCTATATAAGCATATGCTTCTAAACCAGTTTTAAAGTCATGAAAATGCAATAACTGCATTTTATAACTTGCTTTCAAATACTTTATCTTTTTTTTCGTGGTTTTGCAATCTAGCAAGTATGCTAAAAGGTGAATTGAAGTGACTGGAATAATTTTGTGCTTAAATTTATATTATGTGCTTAAGTGTGTGGTTGGATCATCCCAGGTAGGGTAACAACTTTTTGGTTGGTATTTTGCCCCTCTAAAACCTGAAGCTAGAATTGGTAGTATGTACTAATAGTAAAGCTGCCCAAGTACAATTTTGCTTTTAGGTAAGAACATAAGAAATGGCATTTACTGGGTAAGACCACAGGTCCATTTTGTGCAATATCGTGCGTCATACAGTGACAGTGTGTGGATGCTGAAAGGGAAAGTGAACAGGGATGACCAGGATTTTTTCCACTGTTCCTCTTCCACTTGCAGCCTCCAGCATTTAAGGTCCAGGAGGTTCTGATTTGGAGGATGTAACCCTAGCTCCCATGCTCAATAGCTACTGATGCCCTTATCCTCCAAATATTTGTCCAATCTCTTTTTGAATCTGGCTAAACTGTCAGCTTCCACAATATCTTGTAGCAATGAGTTCCACACTTTAATTACTCACTGTGTGAAAAAGAGCTTCCTTTTGTTAGCTTTAAACTTACTACCTAATACTTTCATTTTGTGACCCCTAGTTCTTGTATCGTGTGAGATGAGATAGTAAATAATAAATCCCTATTTACTTTCTCTTCACCATTAAGTATTTTTGTAAACCCTTATTGTTTCTTCACTCAAGCATCACTTCAAAATTGGATAGGCCTAGTTTCATGGTTTCTAGGGTTGGAAGGGACCTGAATAGATCATCAATTCCGACCCCCTGCCCTGGGCAGGAATGAGTGCTGGGTTCATAATACCCCAGCCAGATATCTATCCAACCTCCTTTTGAAGACCCCCAAGGTAAGGGAGAGCACCACGTCGCTTGGGAGCCCATTCCAGAGCCTGGCAGCCCTAACCATAAAGTAATGCCTCCTGATATCAAGCCTGAACCTGCTCTCAATCAATTTGTGGCCATTATTCCTTGTTATCCCAGGTGGTG
>NW_005842133.1:767547-786393 GCF_000455745.1 Alligator sinensis | reverse complement strand
AAGTGCGGTGCCCAGAATTGGATGCAGTACTCCAACTGCGGCCTGACCAGCATCACATAGAGGGGAAGGATCACCTCCCTGGACCTGATTGTGATGCATCTGTAGATACAAGGTGCGGTTAGTCTTACTGACACCTTCCTCGCATTGGCGGCTCATGTCCATCCACGAGTCAGTAATGAATCCAAGATCCCTTTCAGCCACTGCGCTGTTGAGAAGGTTGTTCCCCAGCCTATAGATATGTTGCAGGTTCCGTCTCCCTAGATGCAGCACCCTGCACTTGTCTGCGTTGAATGCCATCCTATTCTCATCCGCCCACCTCTGTAACCTGTCTAGATCTAGTTGGATTCTGTCCCTTCGCTCCACTGTGCCTGCTTCTCCCCACATCTTTGTGTCATCAGTGAATTTGGACAGCGTGCTTTCCACACCCGACTCCAAGTCGCTGATAAAGATGTTGAATAGCACAAGCCTGAGGACCGAGCCCTGGGGAACTCCACTGCCCACATTTCTCTAGGTCGATAATGACCCGTCCACCACCATTCTCTGGGTGCGACCATCGAGCCAATTTGCTACCCACCTGACTGCGTAGGCATCAATGCAACAGTCACCTAGTTTTTTTTTATGAGAATGGGGTGAGAAACAGTGTAGAAGGCCTTCTTGAAGTTCAGGTAGATGGCATCCACCTCAACGCCCACATCCAAGGACTTTGTGACCGGGTTGTAAAAGGAAGCAAGGTTAGGCAGGCAGGATCTGCCCGCGGTGAACCCGTGTTGGTTGCCCCTGAGCATTACCTCCCATGCTGGGCCCCCGCAGGTATGTTCCTTGATAATTTTCTCAAAGGTCTTCCCAAGGACTGAGGTGAGACTAACTGGCCTATATAGTTACCTGGGTCCTCCTTTCTCCCCTTCTCGTAAATGGGGACCACATTGGCCCTTTTCTTTAGTCTCTCCTCATATGGAATCCCCTCCATACCACTAATCGTCCTTGTTTCCCTTTTCTGTACCTTCTCTAGTTCTTCTATATCCTTTTTGAGAACTGGGCACAGTATTCAAGATGTGGATGCACCATCAATTTGTAAAGGGGCTTGATACTTTTGTAAAGGGGCAAAATAATATTTTAAATACGATGCATGCTCAATGTACCTTTAAGTTATTGTAAACTCTTTTGGTATGATGAAAATGCTTATAACGCGTAGCTGCTGGTTTTAATGGTTATGGCTCATTTTTCTATAAAACTCACCATTTTACTGCACTATAGCAATTTAAAAAACAGATACAAAATTATGAAATTAAATACAAAAAAACAAACACAGGGTAGTGACATCATTTGATTCTAACCATAACATTTCCAAAAACTCTTAGTAGTCACTCCTGTAGGTTTTAAGGCTGTCCTCAGAGTAAAGCACAATAATGAATCTCTTGTAAGCATTCAGGAAACAGGTATGGAACTCAAGACAGGTTTGTGTATATGTAGTCACTTGGGAAGGGGAGAGCATGAGTTTCCTTTGCCAAAGCAAAGGAAAATTTGCATGCTGGATTTCTGTGCCACAGAATTTACCTACGGTATTTTCATTTTGTTCACAGTAGTGTTTTAATTTTTAAAGTTGAAATAAATCCAGCTAGATTAATACTAAAATCTTGGAAGCTGAACATTTTGTTTATACTGAAGGAGACATGATTCATTAAAATGAGAAGAAATTTTGAAAATAAATCAGTTAAAAGAAAAATGACACAGTGAAAAGAAATATATCCTCAGGCAGTCAGCTTGGCAAAAGCTCAATACATTTATCTTCTTGCTTATTTCAGGTCATACTATCTGTATGTTGTTCCTACATTTGTTTAGCATTTTTGTATTTGGATTCCTTTCCCCTTCTTACATTTAGTATAGTCCCAGAGAGACTCAAGTAGGTTGAAGTCCAGACTCTGGGGCCCCAAAGCTCAACATTTCTTCTTGCAACTAATATTATTGCATTCAGTATTTCAATTTCAAGTCTCTTCTAGTTTGAGAAGATGAATGGAAGCTTGTATCGAATGTAACAGTTCAGAATCTGCCTTCTGCAGTGATCGATCTTTCAGCAGTTACAATAGGTACATTTATTGAGCCATAGGAAGGGCATAATATTAATATCTAGTTTTTTGGGAAATAGTTTAAGATTAAGGAACCTAATATCATATCTTCCAGGATGACTCTTATGCATAATATAAGTGTTGTCAGATTGTGCCTGTTTTTAACATGATTGGTAATAATTTAGTGTCAGTTCAGATTTTGTAATTTATTGTATTCAGTGGTTGACAGATCATACATAATGTAGAATATTTTTGTACCATAAACCAGATTATTTAAGCAAACAAATGACCTAAAATTAGAATGGTCAGCAACATAAGTATTTTCAGTCCTTTTGCAAAAGACAGTCCTTTAAACTTACATCCCTGGGAGCTTTAAATGATGCAAATATAAAAGAGAACTGACTAATTTGCTTGCAGGTTTTCAGGTTCAAATTCAAGCATTAAGTGGGAAGTACCTCAAAGTATTCTAAAATCAGCCTGTTTTCTTGTTTTTTTTCAACAAGACTTTAGGAGAGGCCATCAGATTTGTACTAACAGAGAGATGTATATTAATCTCCTTTTTTTTTTTGGTAATCTAGTAACACGTGTACTTCTTCAAGCAAGCATGAGTGGGTGCTTTTTATTATGGTGTTTATAGTAGTGCCCTAGTTCCACATTTTTCCTCCTTTTGTTATTTACTTTAGTTTTATATCATCTATATCAGAATTTCTCTAG
Source organism: Alligator sinensis (assembly GCF_000455745.1). NCBI lineage: Eukaryota > Metazoa > Chordata > Crocodylia > Alligatoridae > Alligator > Alligator sinensis. The sequence goes on along the minus strand of NW_005842133.1, from coordinate 783,616 downwards.
AACATGTTATCTATATAGTCTTTTGTGCCCCACACAATTTATGCGCTGTGTTCTGAATAACAAAATAATCTTCACACGATGCTGCCCCACCAGAACCTTTTAGATGAGCAACAGTACTTTGAGTTGACTTATCAGGTGTTTTAAAAAAGAAATCATGCATAAACATATGTTGTCAATATTTGTAAATTTAAATTTGAAATGTTTAAACAAAAAATATTTAAATGTAGATATCGCATATTCATGAAATAAATTAAACTGAAAACCTTTTGTTTATTTATCAACTATTTATCATTTCACATTCATACATTTGTTATATCATGCCCGTTTATCAGGTGTATCATAATTTGGTATAAACCGTACAGCTAATACTGTATTGAGTTACCTGTTTAAAATAACAGTTCCCCGTAAACATGTGTGGGTAAATATACATTTCAAAGTAACTGAGTGAGATTTTCAAAAGCAACCACACGATATAAAAGCACAAGTCTCATTTACTTTTAAACTACTACTTGTTTTCCTGTGGACACTGCCTCCTTTTGTTAGATTTCCCATAGCAACAATCCTTTCTTTTTCCTTTTTTTTTCTCCCCCCCCCCCCCGTTTTGGTTCAGTTGCTGGGTTTTTTTTTTCTCTCTCTCTTGATATGCAGAGAACACTATTCAAATTGAAGGGGAAAACAGTTTGGTGGTCTGTTCACTTGTTTGCTAATTAATTATTTCTTTACTTTGCAAATAAATGTGGTTTGTGGAGTGGTGTTATTTTGACAACTCAATAGAAGTAACATCTTTATAGATTTTGTATTTAGCTTTTTTGAGATTATCTATACTATTTCTATGCTGCTTAAATACAGACTGTTTTCCAAGACCCATCTAGCTAATTAAATAAACCCAAATTTGATCATAGTCTTAGAATCTTGCATGTATGTGCTACATGTATGTTTTTATACTGTGTATGTGCACAAAATAATACACAATATTAATTATTCTTCCTTCTATTGAATATAAGAATAAACATCTTACTGCCTTAGTCGTCTGTTTTGTTTAACACACAAAAGTATTCTCTAGTTGGCTTTTGCCAGCTCTGGGAAGGAAAGATATGGGTCCATGTGATCAAGGTTTTAATTTCTTTTTACTTTTCACAGCTGCCAAAATAAACTCCTTTTGAGATAGACATAAGTCAACATTGTTGGCATGTGTCTCTACTGCAGCATTCCTCTTGAGGCCCATAGTTGGGTTTTATCTTTAGTCACAGTTCTGTAATTTTTTTTAATATCCATTTCTGACTTTAATGTCAGGACCTCTGTAGGATCTTCTGCAGTAAAAGATTTAGGGTAGATGTATTCCACTTGACTAATCATGTGCTTTTTATTTTTGACCGTTCTCCAAGACCTTTGTTTTAGAAGTAAAAAGCTTTTAATTAGATCCACTGTTCTTTTAGTCCCTTACTGGATTTGATTTTTATTGGTAAAATAAGCAGAGTTATGAAATTTCAAGAACTTAACGTTATTCAGCATACTTGCTGTTCTAGCTCTACTTTCTTCCTACTTCCCCCAAAGACTTTTGCTGTAAATACAGCATCTTTATTTTAAGGCTGCCCTACAGCAGGATCAAACAAACTTCTTAACTTTTCTAGCTTGAAACTCAATTCTTAACATGGGCAAAAAATGCAGAATATAGCTTTTAAGATTGACATTCCCCAGAGTCAATAACTTTCTTCAGGAGCCACAGTAGAACTGGGAGTTGTGACCTGACCACATCAGATCTAGGTTCTCCCATTTATTCTGCAAATGCACTTCCTCCCTTATGCATTTCCTCCCTATTTTGAAAGAATGACTCAAGGCATAGGGTTCATCCAGGACTTTCTCAAATGCGTGCGTGCTATAATGCCTTTAATGTGTTTTCCTTCCACTTGAGTTATCTTTAATGGAAACCCTTTCCAAAAAGATCTCTTCTGAAATATTTGAAACCACTTGATATTGTTCTCCTCCATGTCAGAAGCAGAAGTTTTGTTCATGGCAAATTCTCAGTAAATCTAGCAACATATGACACCAGTCATCATCCAACAGTATTACCTACAGGCAAGTCAAGCCAGCAGCCATTTTAAGATTACAATATTAAATCCTTGCCTGTTAACTGACACATTTGTGTCAGTTCTGTTATACTGTCCTCAGCAATTTTCTGTGGTTTTTTTTTTTCAAAAGATTATTTGTTGTTTTGCTCTTGCTTTCTAAAAAAAAAAATGACAAACATGCTTTAAATTTTCATGATGCCTGTAATGGGGTGGATGGCTCAGCGGCAAAAGCCCAGCTGCAGGGGGTTAAAAAGATTAATAGTCTGTGCAAGGAGGTACCTGGCTCTGGGGCTGAAGAGGAGTCTGCCCGCTTAAGAGCTTGGGGTCAGGTGACCAGACTGGTTGACTGGCCCTAGGGAGCTCCTCCTTGGGATGGTAGCAAAAGGAGGAGGAGGTGGCTGGTATGCTGAGGAGCCAGCACCGAGCCAGAATTGCCTCTCTCCTGAGGTCTGAGGAAAGACTGGAGGGTTTGCTTTTGTTTACTAATGGCATATTGCTTATGTGATTGTGTACCTTATTTGTTGTGGGGACACGCGTTCCCTAGTAGAGTAAATGGATTACCACTGACAGCTGGCCAGACTTTGAGTAGGGACCACTAGAATTCATGCCAGAAGTGCACTGCATGGCAGCTCCTTTCATCTTGTGGTTTCCTCCATGTGCCCCGCAGTCGTTGATCGGTGGAGGGGCCCCGTCACTTGCCCTTGATTGATTTTAAATATACCACGGTTTTTGCCTCCCACCACTGATGAGCAGAGGGGCCCCGGTGGCCCCGCTGCTTGTTGCTGACCGGATGGGAGGCAAAACCCACCACATATTTAAAACCGTTTTTTTCCTCCTGGCCTTCAGAAGCAAATGGTGGAGCCGACAGGGCCCCTCCATCAGTCAGTGGCGGGGGAAGGCACACAGGGGAAACTTCAAGATTAAAGGAGCTGCCGCGCAGCACACTGCCAAAGCAAATTCCAGTGGTCCCTCTTTATGCGGAAACTGGCTTTGGGGTCAGTCTAATGGAGGGACAACACGCTGTAATGCTTTTGGAACTCTTCCTTGCCCAGAATTCAAAACCCATTTCTACTTTCTTCTCAGCTCTGACATGTTCAGATAATACTTTCATGACTAGTTCCATTGTGTTAGATGTATAAAGCAAGAATTGAAATTGGGCATTGTGATCTCTGAAAAGCTGATACTGAAATATGACAATATGATATACCTTTTTACTCGAATATAAGACAAGGTTTTTTTCCATAATCAACATGGGGGAAAAATGCTCCTAGTTTTACATTCAAATGCAAGGAAACCTCACTAAATGCATTATCTGTCATTAAACTGTTACCAAAAACAGCATGTGCTCAGTCATGGAAACTAACTATGAAGTTGATTAAATCTAGCCAAGACTGAGCATGACTATAAAACACATGGCTCATATTGGGCAAGCATGCTGGTGGGAACCTACCACAAGGATGGGCTAGTGCAACCCCTCTGAATAAGATAAGTTGGAGTGCTCAGCATCAGCTCTTTTTTTCAGTCATGGTGAGCCCTTACACGAATACATTTTGACTTTCTCTTCATTCCCACAGCTAAGCTGCGCCTTCCTTTCTCATTTCCAGTGATTCCTGTTTCTTCACCAGCCTTAAATGTTTGGCAAAAATCACCAAACAGGGCCCTATTCAGTACACCCAGAATCCCTCTGGTGCCCCTCTCTAAACCTGTCATGTACGCTTAGTATGGCCTTGCCTTCCTTGAGGTGGAGGTGGGTCAGGTTGCCCTACGCCTCATTTGCATACACATTTTTTCATCCGAGGACTCATGATAAGAACACCTGGTTCCAGTCATGAGTGGGGGCCTAAAGTACTGCTTAAGTTTTTATGGAGTACCTATGATAAAACTTCTATCAGTTTAAAAAAAAAAAAAAAGGTAAAATGCATCATTTTGGGATGAACTAAGTCTATGGGTACCTATTGTAATTTTCCTTTATGCAAATTACTATAGGCATGTTTAATTTAGAAATAGTGTTTTCAAATTATCTGCTCACTTCCAGCTGCTCAGGGCCAGCAGGGTTTGACAGTAGAGGGTAGGGAGGGCTGCAGGTGGGGGCAGAGGACAAAGGGGCCACCCAACCCCCAGATGTATTTTCCCTGATGTGTAGCAGTGGGAAGGGGATGAATTCAAGGCAAACCTCCAATAATTAGATTCTATAACTGGAAAAATTATAACAAATTGATAACATTTCCATATATAGAATCTACTTATTGAAAGGGTCATTTTCTATTTGATAAATGTGGTATTAGACCTTTTTTTTTTTCTATTTTTCTCTGCATTGATGCAGTCAGTTGCGTCTATGTGAAATCATTCTGCAGAGGTTATGTGTTTCTTTGGTTTAGGTTGTGAATAATGTTCATCTCAGAGTCTTGGTACAGAAAAGTGATAGGTATTATTCCAAACTTTGTTCCTCTAATATGTTTTGTACAGTAATCTTCTTTGTATTTATCATTACTTTTTCTGTAGTTGGCTCAGTTTCTTCATTGTTGGCTACTGGAACTGGTGTAGCACACAGTTTGTTTTTTTTTTACATTTCTTGGTAAAAAAATTCTTACATTTGTATAACTTTTGATCAATTTTCTTCTATTCTAACAAAATTGTATGATGATGTTCTCTGGTGACATGTTCAGTCTAACCATGTCATATTTCTGGTCTGCCAAAAATAAACCTCTGGAACAACGTGTAATCACATTTAGAGTACAATTTCAATGGAAAATAATGGATATTTTAATGAAATGCATTTGTTGCCTTACATGATTCTGCACATATTAGACACTTATCTCTTTAACCACCCACCAAAAAAAAAAGGTGGGAAAGAAAAGTGGGTAGAATCTTTGAAAATACAAAAAGGAAAGGGAATATTAAGAGGGAAGAGAAAATATTTTGAAAAAATGCTTATACAAGCCTTTTGTTTCATGTAAGCCTTTTTGAATCTGTGCATACTTTTAATATTTGTCTTTGCTTCTCATCTTAAAGATCTGTCCTTCTCATACCTGTCTGTCATTTGGATATTATTATTTCAGTTTGGATAAATATTCAGTCAACTCAGTTCAGAATCCATAAACTTGCTGTTTCTGTCATCAGCAGGCTGAAACCAAGGTACATTAATAGTTGTAGACTAAATAACATTATGTATTGGTCTTGAAGGGGCCATTTATAATCTTTCATTCTATTTTTTTAACATAGTGTGAAACACTAAATATATTGCTTTGGGAGGTCTTCTACATCACATTCACTGCTTTATGATTTATAAGCAATTACATAACAGTTGCCAGAGTGGAAGTGTGATGTGGAATTGTTTATATACTCCTCCCTGTTTAGGCTTTGCAGAGACATTTTGCCACAATTTCTGTTTGTTTTTGTTGTGCAAGCTGAGAACATGAAATAAGTCTAAGATAGGCTTATGTTGAGAAGGGGAAGAAAATAGCAGTAGTCAGATGAAGAACAGCCCACTAATGGCAGAGTCAGCATTTTTGTTTAGAAGTTACAAACGCTTTCCATACTTCTTTTTTGCTCTGGGGAAGTGGTAGACATGCTTTCAGTTGTATAAACTGTAGAAATATTTATAGATCCCATCTAAAAACCTTCATTACCCAAACAAAGATTAAAGGAATATAATTCCAAAACTAGTAAATCCTACATTTGTTAATGTGTGCTTTTAAAAATCTGGTTACTACAAGCATGTATTAATTACAACATAGACATACTTTATTTCATTTTTAATGGACATGTAATTGGGTATATTTCTAAGGATCCAGTCTTGCAAAAGAGAGAGAGAGAGAGAGTGTGTGAGAGGGTCTTGGCTTCCAACAGAAGTCTTATTGTCAGTGCCCTAATTATTTTCATATTGTATTCCTACATCTTCCTGATTTTCCCTTTTAATCTGATTCCAGTCATATGTGTGTGCATGCATTTGTGCATGTGTAATCTGAGGGTAACATGTAACAAAGCTTATGTTAAAGGAACTTCAAATACGAGTGTCCACATATTAAAGCAGGAAAACTCATGCCAAATGCACTCTGGCCCTCTTAACATTATGCCGCTTCAGACAAGGAGTATCTATGGGTCAAGTTATCTAGGTCATGTTGTAGTAACATCAGCCTGCTTCCATGGAGATAAAATGCTGCAGTTGCTGGGAGTGGGGTTGGCATGGTGGGCACATGAAGCCACCAGGAGAGGGAGAGGCATAATCCATGCTTCCGTTGCACAACCCCCACTCCCACTGCACAGTGGGTATGGCTCCATACTGGTGGGGAAGCCACAGAGCTGAAGAGGCGTGCACCATGCTTCTGCCTTGCAAACCCCACTCCTGGCAGCTCCATGCTCTGGCTTCTTCTATGAGCACAGAGCTGAAAATGCCTGGGGGGTTTGTGGGGCGGAAGCATACAGCATGCTTCTCTGCCCCCTGGCAGCTCTATGTTCCCACAGCCACAACCCCACTTCCAGCAATCCCAAGCTCTGGCTTCCCTACGAGAGCAGAGCTGTATCCTCTCTGCAGCACAGCCTTCCCCCACCCCAGCCACTCCAGAGCAGGGGCAGAACCCAGGGCAGCAAGTCAGAGCTGTGCAAGTCAGAGATCGTAATACCTTTTAACATACAACTTCTCACAGCATGTTCTATAATACAGCATAACATCCTATAGTTTTAGCACATGCCAATTGTAAGGTGTAACAACATCCTCAGTGTGTTTGTATACGTACACTATATATCTGGTCTTAAGTGGAAAACCGTGAATCTGTTTTACGGTCGGGGTAGAAGTGAATTCTCTACAACACTGGAAATAGACAGAAATGTGCTAAAGCTGAATGAATAATTGAAATCGTGCAAAATAAAGCCATGATTCAGTAGGTGTAGTTTCTACAAACTTCCAGCCAATACTGCAACTCTGACAAAAAGTGAGAATGGGAGTTAAATGATAGTAAGAAGCAAGCGTTGAAGGATTTCATTTTCAGTCTGTCTTTATTGCTTTGAAACAGTACAGTACTTTCTACTTTGAAGTTTAATATTTGATGTTGCATACAGTGTAAGCATAAGTATAAAACCATTATGAAGTTAAAATACTTAAATAGAAACCTAGAAGCATGGCCTTGGGTCTGGGTCTGTGTTTGTATTTAAATATGTATGTATGTTTGAAACTATCTCAAAATATTTTTTTTCAAAACTTTCTACCTCTGCTTGTGCCATGTGTCATTTTCCACAGTGGGTTCAATTTGATCCTCTTCGCCCTTTCCTGTAACATTTCTATTACATTCCACATTCTCACTTCTATATCTTCTTCCACAGCCTTCTACCTATATTTTTCCTCCATAAGGAACACTACACCAGTTCATATGGGAGGAAAGGATGTAAAGCATAAAAGGAAAGAAGCCATAGAAGCACAAGGTCATCATAAACTTACGAAGTACATTGACTATGTATAATGAGTTTTAAACTGTTTTTATAGAAGTAAGAAAACTGTGTGCTAGGCAGTGGTTAGGATGGTGAAAGAGCCATGATAAACCCTCGCTGGTTAGCCTTTGGGAGATGGAACTGCCAGTAATACGTATATTTCTGAGTTGTGCCAAACCAGAAAACTTTTTATAGAGAGAGGGATTCCAAATAATAGCATTAAGAATGATAAAGGAAGTGGGGGAAATTAGTAAATGGAAATTTGATAGAAACTAAATAATATTCTTAACCAAACTGTAACTAAGGGCCATGAAAATGGATGAGAATTCATAGATATTGAACTATGAGAGAATGTTATAGCAGGGGTTGACAACATGTTTGGGCAGAGTGCCAAAAACACATGCACACCCTTGACTTCTAAGATGTTGGTGCGCCAGGGGAAGATGGTGGGGAAGCTGTGAAAGGTCCCATCCTTGTTATGGTAGTGCAGCTCTGACCCCTTCCCTGCCATCTGCCCCGAGGTGTGCGTGCCTATCATGGAGCCCAGGCTGCTTGCAGCAAGTGGCTGGGAGGTTGCAGGCAGCTGCACCAGTCACAGAGCCCTGGTCTTGCCAGTGGGTACATGCACACCTCAGCAGATGATGGGGAAGGGGCTGGGGCTGCAGTGCCGCAACAGAGATATCAGGTCCCTCGTGGCTCCCCAGCTGACCTTCCCATGGTGCATGTGCCAAGTAAAATGCCTTTGCGTGCCATGCTGTAGCACACATGCCAGTCTGTGTTATAGGTGATCCAAGCAAGGGTATAACAGTAATTGATAAATTGCGACTTAGCAAAGAAAATTTAAGACAGCATAAAAAACTTTCTAACTTATACTCTAAACTGTATACTGTTGTCCCAAGGCTGCAGATAATATGAGAGTCTTTTTGCTTCAGATATATTTGAGATAGGATAGACTGAAAAATTGAGAACACGTTGTTAAGAGGCTTTCTGCTTTTCTATGACAAAATTACCTAGCTGGTCCCTTTCATTTCTTATATCTGTCTTCCTACTGAACTTCAGTTTTATACAGAGTTCACCTGGCAATCATTGATACCTTTATAAACTTGTAAAAGATGAGTCTATTACTACAAAACCTAGAATGATTACATTTTACTTGGGTAATGATACATTTTAAACCATTTTTAGAAGTCCTGTTGTTTCGGTCTCTTGGGACCCATTCTGATTTTCAAGCTGTAGTGCTTTACATACAGCTTTTCCTGGGCACAACTTGCTAGTTCTCTGGAGGGTTAAAGAGAAAATTGAACAGGCCAGTGATGTCAGCTCCTCCACAAAAAGGAAATGAAAGTTGTACCCTGTCTGATTTCTCTCAAGGGGTCATTTTCATGGAGAAACAGGATTTAGAGCACTTACCTCAAAACAAAAATGAAGCAGATTGTTTTTGCTCCTTTTCATTACTGCTCTTCCTTTTTGCCTTTTACATAATCCACTTAAACCTTTTTGTTTTTAATTTTCCACCTGCCCCTTAATGGAACATAGTGTTGAAGTTTTTTTGGGAAAAGCTTTTTTCTTACTGACTGTAAGATGATTCCTCATTATTTGTCCCTATTAACGTTATCCTAATGCAGCACTTGAGGTGAGAATCACGTCAGCTTTATTATACCTTAACCAGAGCTAATACACTGGATCCTCTTACCCCACATTCTTCAGATGAGAATGACATGAAAAATTAAGCTCATTCTTGACTCTTGTAGTAAAAGTGGAAGGTATTCTTTCAACTCTCAGTTAAGAGAATTGGATATTCTGGATTCTTTGCTCTCATTTGCTAGTATTGCAGTAATGTTGAATACTGAACAGAAGAAGGTCAAAATCTGCCTTCTAGAACTTGTGTTTGGGCACCGTGGAGAGAAGCTTCATAAATATACTCACAGTGACGAGCTAGGTTCTGGTGGCAGCAGCAGCAAAATAAATGAAAGGATCTTATAGCATGGCTGATAGCACTGTATACTATTAAGATTGCCTGACACATTGCATTATATGGCCCTCTTTATCTGCTTAAAATGTTATCAGATTTGAACGGGGTGGGTTGAAATTTACAAGCAGAGTTTGATGGAAGGTGATTGGAATTTCAGCCAAAATAGTTCCGCTGTTTCCAAAAACAAGGTTAGGGACAAATAAGCTCTTTTACCCACATTGAAGTCTGGCAGCTGCTGCTTATAAAAGTTGCAGCACCTCATGTTTTGGAGCAGGGGCTTTAGTAAGGATGTGGCTCCTTTTCCTACCTGACTTAGAACAACGTTTAGTGTTTGAAAAGCTGTCGTTCACAAATGGTCAGTAGAAACTTGTATTTTTAGTAACTTCATCCCCCAAGGTACTATCTATGCCATCCAGTACTTTCTTTGAGGGCTGGGGTGGCACGGATGCAAAGGCATATGATTGACAGCTCAGAGATTGCAAGTTCAAGGTCATACCAGAAGTGTTCATGGCTTCACCATTTCAGATACCAGCAGATGTGAATTCTGCTAAATACCTTGTCACAAGGACATGAAAAAGGAAAGGACTTCCCTTCTAGTTGCTCCCCAGGTCGGGTTGGGTTAAGAGCCTGAATCCTGGATTAAGATCAGGGAGTGTGGTGATTCTGTGAATTTAGGCCCCTAGCAGACTTTACACTTAAGACATGTGCAAGAGGTGAATTTGCAAAAGTGCTGAGGATCTGGCTGTAACTAAAATCATTGGGGAAGATGCCTTAAAACACAACTGTTAAACAATACTCTGAGGCAGGAATCTGCAACCTGTAGTCCACTGACCAGATCTGATCCATGAAAATATTGGATCCAGCTCATAAATCTGAGGTTTCAGTGGCATTAGGTGGTGGGCACTTCTCCCATGCTGCAGTGGAGAGAATTGGTAGCAGCAGGCGAGGGTGGCAGGTGGGTGTTAATACCTGTGTACCTCTAACCTGACCTAGGTCATTCCAGCCCCCAATCTGAAAAGGTGCTATGTGCTGCTCTAAGGAATTGGTTCCACAAGTTCAGGTCTCAAAATTAGTGAATGTTTTTTACTTTAATTTTGTGTGTTTCAGTTTCCAACTGTAAAATGTGGATGCTAAAACTTGAAGATAAATTAAATGACAGTTATGAAGCGCTCTCCAGGAGAATTAAACAATTCTGTCTTCATAACAGGGCATTGTATGACTTGATACAAATAAAGTAAGGAGCGGTGGAGAGCAACCTGGGACCCCCACAAGCAGGGCATGCTCAATGAGGCAAATGGGATGGGACTGTGGGCAGGCAGGGAGTGGCGTCTGGGAGTGGGATGGGGGGTTGGGGCCGGGATCACAGAGCAGTGACAGCACAAGGCTGGGCCCAAGGCAGAGCTGCAATCTGCTCCCCACGTGTCCCTGCGATGGGCAGTGGTTTCTTGTCTAATGTTTTGTGCCCTCCCAGGTCCAGTAAAAGCTATCACCAAAACAACTTTGCTTCTCTTATATTTTCTGGACCATCACTACTAGGGCTGTGCGAAGCTTCAGGTGCTGATTCGATTCGAAGGAGATTTGGCCCGATTCGGCGGCCAATCTCTGAATCCGAATCAAATCAGGAGACCAGTAAAAAGGTCTGAATCAATTCAAAGCTCTCTGAATTGATTCAAAAAAGATTCGGAGAGCTTTGGAGATTCAGGCAGTCCCTACTCGCCACTGCAGGGAGCTGGACCTGGACTCCATGCCGGTAAGTAGGGGGCAGGGGGGGAGGGCTTCAGGAATGGGGAGGGCGGATCATGGGGGGACCATGGCAGAACCCCCCACGCAGAACGGGGCAGTGGGGATCGCCCCCCCACCTGGCAGCAGCCGGTGAGTGCTGGGCTTTTTTTTAAGAGCCCAGAGCTGGAGCCAGGCAGGGCAGCCATTGATGCAGCTGGGAGACCGGGTGGGGAATGGGGCCTGTTTGATTCAGCAGCAGCCGAATCTCTCTTATCAGATTTAGCCGAATCGATTTGGGACAGTGATTTGAATCACTGAATTGAATCATTGTCCCCCGAATTGGCCCAATCCAAGTGTCTCTATGCGACACTGGTCAAGCCACAGTTGGAGTACCGTGTCCAGTTCTGGGCGCTGCACTTTAGGAGAGATGTGGCCAGCCTTGAGAGGGTCCAAAGGAGGGCCACTCGCATGACCCAGGGACAGCAGGGCAGAGCCTATGAGGAGAGGCTACGGGACCTGAACCTGTTCAGCCTCCACAAGAGAAGGCTGAGAGGGGACTTGGTGGTCTTCTACAAACTTACCGGGGGGACTAGCAGGGAATGGGAGAGACCCTGTTCACCCGTGCACCTCCTGGAATAACAAGGAATAATGAACATAAGTTATTAGAGAGTAGGTTCAGACTAGACATTAGAAGGCACTACTTCACAGTCAAGGTGGCTAGGCTCTGGAATCAACTTCCAAGGGAAGGGGTGGGCCCCTACCTTGGGGGTCTTTAAGAGGAGGCTCGACAGTTACCTAGATGGGGTCATATGGGCCCAGTATTCACTCTTGCCCAGGGCAGGGGGGTCAGACTTGAAGATCTACTAAGGTCCCTTTCGACCCTACATCTATGAATCTATGAATACTAGCTTCTTCGTACAGGCCTAATCACTGCTATAATACCACAACATGAAAGTCTGTCTTTGACAACCAAGAACATACAAACCAGTTTTAAGGAGACTAAGGTGAAGTTAAGAGAATCCAGTTTTGTGAAGCAACCAGGGAGAATAATCCCTGTTTGAGAGTGTATGACTGGAAGTTAGAACAGAATTTTTTCTAGACTGAATGAAAGTAATTCCTGCATCTGTATGAACTAGGCTGATGTTTTTGCTTATCCTTGTTACAAGATTTATTGCTGGCTTGTTTTGGAACTGATTTAGGCCAGCAGTGAGCATTGCTGAAAAATCCACTGTATACTAAAAGGGTTAACTAGAGGAAGTAATAGGGGACTAAAAGGGGAAAGTGCCCTTTCCCCTTTCCTTCACACTTTTTCCTTTCTTTCCTTTCACCTTGAATAATTTCATTCCATTTTGGGAGGCCATTGCACATCAGGGTTAGGGAGAAGTACTTGAAATATATTCATACTTTACTGCTTATTTGATAAAACTCCATTTCCTTTCTTTCATGACTTTTTTATTGCTTACACACTGGTCTGATTTATGCAAATATGTTGTTTTTTCTCTGTTTCTTACCTAATCTTTCCCTTGTATTGTCCTTAAGAGCTTTATTGGAGTATCTATAATAAAAACAGCCTAAGGAGGACATACTGGGATCATGGTCAGGCATAAATCAAAAGGACTGGTTATTAAAGCTATTTATATCTTGTATCTAATACATGGTAGTTTTTGAATTCATCAGGGAGATTCTGAAAGCCTGGCTGTGATGAGGTAATTCCTAAAGATGCATATATATCTTTTTTCCTCAGTGAAATAGTTAAGTAAGCCTGATATAAAAATACTATTTCAGATCTAGAGTGTTTTAAATCACTGAAAACATATAGTTCATAACTTTCACTTAATACTGCCAGTCTTTATGAATGGAGAAAAATAGATTTTTGGCAAGAAACCTTGAAGAAGAAAGGGATGCTTGCGTGGTTAGCAGAGTATGGATAATGTATTAACTTAGTTTATTTGGACTTGTGGCACCAGAAGCTGATAAAAGAACAGACAGTAATGCAGGGATTGCACCACATACTGTAGTCCAACAGCTATTTATAATAATGAAACAATGGTCTCTTGAACATACTAATTACTCTTAACTTCAAGCGAAAAGTTAGAATTATCTTATTGACTAATGGGGTGCTGTCAGTGGGGATAATGGGATCTGTTTAATATTAGAATATGGCCCTCTGTAGATACAGATTATCTAAAGCAGCATTTTGATTGGTTAGTTGTGTCTTTCTGGTGTCATAACCATATGCTAATGCTCAGCAATTCATGGCTTGGACCTTGTCTCATAAACACACAGATTTCCAAAGGTCATTATATTCAGTGGATGAGAGAGGAAGAGATAACATGGGTGTGGAAAAAGAAGAGGGGCAGCTGGAGGGAGTATGGGGTTGACTGAGAAAAGTCACTGTAAACTGCCCCCTCCCCAAACTGCAAGGCACTCTTTTCTGCACCAATATATGAAATGCTTAGACACTTTCATCCCATTTTTTATGTCAAAACAAATATGGGAGCTACTAAAATAGTTCATTTTACTTTTCTTTAAGAGACCAAAATTGAAAGGGACTGCTTAGACCACAGGGTGCTTTATTTCCTGAAAACATGGGAGCAGAAACAGAACTGAATAAGGAGGGGTACCTTAAAAGAAAGAGAAAAAGAAAACAATGTTTGGAGCATTCAGAGTACTCTTAAACTTTTGCTTCTTTATCTGTCTTACACTATTTTCTAAACTACTTTTTATTAAAGTCCCTGGCAGATGTTACATTTATAGGACAACTGATTCATTAATCGTGCCATAAGTTGTAACATGCCACAAATTTAGCAAATTTACGGGGCAATAAAATAGCAAACCATTTGTTCTTCTCTCTTTCCAAATGATATGGGGAATTTTTTCCAAGACATTACTGATGGTAATGTTCCGAAGCTTTTACATGTTTCTGATATGTCATCCAGGTTTCTTACCCATAGAGTGGGATGGCACCCACCTGGTAGACGAGAAGTTTGGTTTGGGTTGAGAGCTACTTGCAGGAAATTGGATGCTGCTTCCAGATAGAGTCTATCAGCTATGATGCGGAATGGCTGTGATGTAGATGGAAGATAATGTTGGTTCAATCACACATCCTTGCTTGACCCGAGTTCTAATAGTGATGGGGTCTGTTTCTGAGCTGTTACTTAGGATAGTTGCTGTCATGTTGTAACAGTAACAAATTTTGACTGGCATCCAGGTTTTATCAGGTTCTTCCATAGGGCCTTTCTGTTTATTGGATCAAAGGCCTTGGGTCAGGGGTGGGCAAAGTCCAGGCTGTGGGTCAGATCCAGGTGGCAGTGGACTCCATTTCCCAGCAGCCCCTGCCCACAAGGCTGGGGCTGGTCTCCGTGGAGACCCCAGCTGCAGCTGTGCTATGATAGAGCAAGACTGGGGTTGCCATGGAGACCAGCCCCAGCCATGCTGGCACAGTGCATGGCAAGACGGCAAGGGGCTGCTCTGGAGCTGCTGGGATCTTGTGGCAGGGGCAGCTTGGCCCGCAGCCAGGGCTGAGCCACGATCTGCAGCCTGCATGCTCCAGGCAGAGGTGTGCAGGCAGCAGATCACAGCTCTGCCCTGGCTTGGGACCACATTATCACTGCTGGAAGGAGCCAGAGCACAGCCTCAGTTTGCAGTCTGTATGCTCTGGGCCAGAACGTGCAAGCAGCAGATCGTGGCTCTGCCCTGGCTCTGGACCAAGCTGCCCCTGCCGCAAAATCCTAGCGGCTGGGGGGCAGCCCCCTGCCCTGTCCGGCTGCATGCTATGCCAGCGCTGCTGGGGCCAGTCTCCATAGCCTTGTGTTTCACAGTGCAGCTGTGGCTGGGGTCTCCATGGAGACTGACTCCAGCCATGTGGGCAGGAGCTGCTGGAAAAGGGAGTCCAGCTGCCGGCCGGATCTGTCATTTTGCCTACCCCTGTCTTAGGTCAATGAAGGCCACATAAAAACTCAAATATCATCAACCTCTCCGCGCACACGCTTACCAAAACTGAAAAATCTGTCCTTTCTAAAGGCCTAAATTTCTGCCAAGAAAAATACCCTAATAAAATACTTCAGTGTGGAGAACTAGAAGAATTTTTCCGATGCCTCCGCCTCAAGGAATATTTTCATAACCAAACTGAATCCACTCCCAACAACAACTCATCCTCTGACAACACTCAGGAAAAGATCAACCCCCCCAAAAATCAGATTGGACACCTCACAGTGGACAAAACCCTAACCTTGACCACTGCATTGACTGCTTCAGGGAAAGAATGAACAATGAAATAATCAACAACACACGCCACCATAACAACCTCTCTACCAGAGAATAAAAAAATCAACAACCCACGCCACCATAACAACCTCTCTACCAGAGAAAAAGGCCATAGAATCTCTAAGATCTAACCACCAAATAATAATTAAACCAGCAGATAAATGAGGAGCCATAGTCATCCTAAACCGTGAAGACTACATAAAGGAAGCCAACAGACAACTCTCTGACACCACCTACTACAAAGAACTACAAGAAGATCCTACTCTCCTCCCTTTTCACCAAGAAACTCAACAATACCATCAAATCATTTCCAACAGGACTACAAGAAAAACTACAGACCTTGATCCCGCCACTACCTAACCCGGGGACTTTTTGCATGCTCCCTAAAATCCACGAACAAGGGAACCCTGGCGGACCTATCATATCCAACCGTGGGACCCTAACTGAGAAAATATCAGGTTTTGTTGAATCAATCCTAAAACAGCTCGTCACCCACAGAGCAAGTTTTGTCCAAGACACTACAGACTTTCTATGAAAACTTAAAAACATAGACCACCTTCCCAGCAACACCCTCCTAGCCACCATGGACATTACCAGCCTATATACCAACATCTCA
>NW_005842133.1:757500-766856 GCF_000455745.1 Alligator sinensis | reverse complement strand
ACTACACCCCACAACAGAGCCATCAGCATTCCTGGATCTTACAGCTGCACCTCCAGAAATGTAATATATCTCATCCAATGCACCAAATGCCCTGATGGAAAATACGTAGGTGAGACCAAACAACAACTGCGCACCAGAATGAACGCACACCGGAAATCTATCCAAGACAGAAATACCCAATTACCTGTGGGGGCACATTTCTCATAAGAAAACCACTCTCTCTCCAGTCTCTCAGTCCTGATCCTCAAAGGAAACTTACACAACACTTCCCAGAGACAAGCCTATGAACTCCACTCCATCAACCTCCTGGATACTAAAAATCATAGATTAAATATAGACATTGGATTTATGACACATTATGACCTACCTGACAGCTGACTTCCCAGGTAGTTTTCCACTATTTTCCCCTTCTATTGTATGCATACCAGCCCAGCCGCTGGCTTCTTTACTTTCCATTCCATCCAGGAAGAGCACACACCAACTGCTGAAACTTCCTTAGCCTGACGAAGGGTTTTTGAACCTGAAAGCTTGCTTAAAAATTGTTCTCCAACTATTTAGTTGGTCTAATAAAAGAAATCAGATTCACCCAAAGAACCTTGTCTGCCTATGTTGCTTGTGGAATTCCTGCCAGCGTTTAGCAACAACGATCATATCTATTGTACCTCAGAGTGGTCTTAAACCACATTAGGACTCCGGTGAATCTCCTCAGTTGTCTTTGATGTTAGAATCTCTGTTCAGGAGCCGTTGAAAATGTTCCTTCCACCGTGTTTAGCTATTGGAACTATTTTTAAAGCATGTTATTCCATCTTTGGACCTCAGAGGGATGATTCTTTGTGCACGTGGGCCATCAACAGCTTTGCGCTGAAGAAAATAGTTGTGTCATAGCAGTAGGCAAACTTTTAGATCTCTTTTACTTTGTCCTCTGACCACCTGTTCTTTTCCTCTCAAATCTTCCTTTGGATCTTGGCTTTAATATGTTAATAACTGTCTTGCTTCTGTTCAGAGATACTGTCCTTTTACAAAGCTTTTGAAGGATCTCCTTTTTTTGTCAATGTGAGTTTGAATTTCCCTGTTACTCTCATTGACCTAGTTTTGATGTTCCTTTGTGGAGAAGCTTTGGGATTCTTCACCTGCCTCACGGATTCCTTTCTTGAGGCTTTCCCAATGATCAGCGGTGTCAGGCTCATCAGAGAGGTTGAAGAGTTTCTCACTGAGGCACTGCTGGATATGATCGCTTTAGCTGAGTCTTTCAAGCACACAATATTGAACCTCTTCCTTGGTAGCTTCTTTTGTTTATGTCATTTTTGGAATGATACGAACAGACATGATGGAGCTTATCAGATGACAGTCCATCCAGCTGTTGTCTCTGCTGGTCCTGCGGACATTGCAATGTTCCTGAGCATGCACTGTGATGCAGTCAATCAGGTGGCAGTGGTTTGTGTGGGGGTGCATCCATGAAATCTTCCACTTGTTGCTTTGGATAAATAAGGAGTTTATGGTGATGAGATCAAGTGCCAAACGCCTACCCGGTCATCAGGATCATCAGTTGGGGTGTATGCCCTGATGACTGTTGTGCGTTGTCTCTCGGTCAGTGGAAGATGAAGGGACATGAGATGCTCATTGATACCAACTGCACATTCCGGCATCTGTGTATCAGTTTTGGTCTTGATAGCAGAACCAGCACTGGGGATATGTCTTTTTCATCTATTCAAAGGAAAAAAAAAAGAAGTGTAGTCTTCATCATGCTCTGTGAGCTGCCCCTTTCCTGTATCATCAAGTGCAGCAATGTGAAATTGTCCAAATTCTCTGGGCACGTGTCCTGTCATTCACTCTAGTCGTTCATTGTTAGGGTTAGGGTGTGGATGCTCCGGGTTGCAAACCTTATTACTTCATTTGGACCACAGATAGTTTCATCCCATTGGATACAGTTTTCCAGTCATGTGAAATGAGACAGGCTATGTATACCAACACCTTTTCTAGCTACCTTCACATATGGGGTAAGCTGAGTGGATGCTAAATAGGTCTACTCAATCACAATTGCAGCTGTTAAATTACATATCTATCTCAGATCCAAATACAAAATGACTATCATACAATCATTGTCTCCACAGAGGTATATGACTAGTGGTTTCCGGTAATCACTAGCACTTGCCCCCGTTACTGCTCACCCAATTGCCTTAGCACTTGGTATTGAAGGGAGGTACCAGTGTGTGTATGTGTATGTCTTCTTTTAACGTGGGGATGTTGTTGTGCATCAGGAACCGCACATTACTTTGTGGAAAGGAAACCTTCATGTGATAGCAAGGAAAAGTTAGATGAGTGGAGGTTTCTATTCCACTGCGACATTCAAATACCTTTGCAGTCATTGTGAAGTATTCTTGATTCATCCACACCTGATCTGCCATTGGAGACTTTTATTTTTAGTTTTGGATCGCTGTTAGTCTGGAAACCTTGTTCTTGACCTCGCCACTATGAGTAACCCTACCAGAAGTACAGAACTCCAGATGGCATTGCTTTCGAGGTCTTTTGTAGTACATGAGCCTTTCCCCCACATAAAGGTTGCAATCCATGGAAGGAGGTATAATACTGATACCAGGTCAGCCATACATAGAAGTAATTGATCTGCAGGTCATGCCGTATCTATTTGAAATACACATTTAAAGTATGCGTGATCTTCATAACTGCAGGAAATAGCAGTTCTTAAGCTGGAGCAAAAATATGAGTATGTTTTTATGTATGAAAAGAGAGGAAACTCTGTTGTACTTTTAGAACATTTTGAATTGCTGATAAACTTTTCACTGAAAAGACTGCTCCCATGATGGAGCAGTTAATAAAATGTAATTCGGCATATGCTTCTTGATTGGAAGGCCTTTTTCCTTGAAATTTCAGCATTGATCAGTAATCACGCATAAGTATAACATCAGGCACAAAAGAAATGTGTTTATGCCTAAAAACATCCCTTAGAAATTATAAATCGTGAGGTATGGCCTCAAGCATTTCCAGTCCCTTTGTGATGTTCTTTAAAAGCAAAAAATATGTGGATTTTCAGGAATAAGGTTTTTAAGCTTAAAAGTCTTGAGCATATAATTCATACTAAACTATTCAGTTTGCATAAAAGCTGTTCATTTACACATTTTTAGTAGATAACCAAGAATTATGTTTAGTCTATTTACTTGTCTAAAGGTATGTATGCTATAATGCTTAATTAATGATTTTTATGATTTGCTTCCTATATCTCCCAGATTATATAGTAGGTATTGTACTAACTGTCCTTTAGCTGATTTAACTGCTTTTTAATCTTTAAATTATGCTAAAGCAGGCACTAAAATGTTGGTTTCCATTTATAATCGTGTGTGCGCGTGCACATATCTAACTGAATCTTGCTTATAGCTATATGGAACCAGTGGAGGACTTTTGCCTTCAGTATTCCCTTCATTTCCAGCAAACTAAAATTATAAGGGGGAAAAATGTGATTTGGCTTAATCAAATCATTTTGCTTTGGATTTGGTATTTATACTTTATACTTTATATTTTATATTTGATCATTAAAATAGTGGAACAAAAATTCTTTTAAAAAAGGAAATTTTTGAGATTTCTGTCCTGAGCAGGACATGGAATGCTTTGTCCTAGTCAAGATGCCTGTTTCAGTTTTTATTTCAAAATGGATTTGTCAAATTCACTTTCCCATAAAATGTTCCACTTTTTACAACTCTTCAGTTTCTAACCGTCTCTTTATTGTTGAAGCTTTACTGCATATTAGCAACCTCTTAACCTTTCTTGATTTCTGGGAGGGAGTTTTGTGGATGTTTTGCATTTCTGAGTCTTTTAGGGCCACCTTTTTGCACATGGAATACATATGTGGGGTGTTTTTTCTTTTTTTTCACTTGAAAAGTACAAATGGATTCAGATGTTTAGCTCTTTGTCTCTTGCTAGTTCTGGCTCACCTCAGTGCTTCAGCATGGCACAGTCCAAACACGGTTTGTGAAAACAGAGCAGCTAGAGTTACTTGCAAGGCATTCTCTTGGGTATCGATAAAGTCTATCTCTGTTTATGTAATGAAATCAGGGAGCAAGGGTCTGCTGTAGTACTTTGCTGATGGGATTCCATCGGTGTTGTCTTTCAATGAAAAGACTGAATTTAATAAACCTTTAGTCTGACTTTCTCTTTCTCATGGTGTGCTGCCTAGCTCTAATGGATTGCTGTTGATAATTTGGGGCTATTTTGTTTATGTAGTCTTAGAGCTTCTCTTGAAGCAGCTGGCTGGAAACTGAGATGAAGGCTGCTTTAATTCGCTTTTAATAAAAGATCAATGGGTTTATTGTGGAAAAATAGAACACAGATGTAAACTTTACCTGATAAAAGAATTAAATGTGTGTTTAACCTTTCTTTCACGTTTGTTCAATGCTACTGGTACTTGACCCTCTTTGTTTTGGAGCCTATTATCTTTCTTTGGTGCTTTTCCATTTTAAATTTGACTTGGACTGTAAAAATAAACTCTGCTGACATTTTTCATATCAATTGCTCACCAAATCCCTCAGATTTTTTCAAAATATTTAAAAAAGTAATCTCCAGACTAAAGTCTTTGCCCTTGCTCTGGGACAGAAGTTCAGAGCAGCTTCTGATTGGTTTTGATTTGGAATCTGTCAAACAAAAAAGGTGGTCTGGTGAGAGTTGTTAATTTAAGTGTGGTAGTGAGCCTGCCAATCCTGGCTCCAAAAGTTTCTAATGAAAATCCAGGAATATTGAACAGTATCCTCAACGAATGTCATATTTACTTTTGAACTTAGATTAGCTCTAATGGTCTCCCTGTAAACACATGGAGGGTTGGGCTTGTCCTGTTTATGTAAAACCGGATGTCATTACCTATTTACGTGGCAATAAATTAAATAAATAAAATATTTAAGAAAGTCTTCCTGTTATGTTTGTATTCAGTATTGTTTTCATAACAACCGGTTGGGAAGATATGCAGGGTTTTTTTTTCCTTTATGAAGACACCAAAATGTTTTGGTACAGATCCCTGTTGTATGTATGTAATTCTAGCAAGAGGTAGCGAAGTGCTAGATGTTTTATTATTTGGAAATTTAAACCAAACTTTTCATAACACGTACTACAGACCTGAATACCCTGTCATTTTATGTCCCAAGAACATGGATTTGCACGTTCCTTTTGCATGACAATATCTAGCCTTTATACAAAAAGAAATACTTAAGGGATGCATTTTAGCACATGCAGTAAGGAAATCTTAAAGATGCAACTGCAAGCATCCAGTGTTTCCAGAAACATTGTGTGACTTCCATATTGCATTCAAAATGCTATATGTACATCATATTGGCAGGATAAGAGTCTTTAACACGTGAAACTCAGATATAAGGAATCAGAATACAAGTACATAGAGGTGATCTGTGAGGTGGTGGTATTCTTTTCCTTTGGAAGCTTTGTGTTCAAGAGTACTAAAGGAGGTCACTACTTCAGTACCCTTCTACTTGCAATGCTAGCAAGCTTTTTAACTTTCAAGGTTAAAGTAACCAAAATGTTTTTTTCCATGGATAAAATGAAATTAATACTGAAATAGACTGTACTTTAATAAGAAGCCTAAGGGAAATAAATCTTTTTGGAAACTTGTTTTTGAAATCGAATGCAGTTATGCTGTTGTGATAACTGTAAATGTAACTCTGTAGAAGTTCTGTTCTCTAGAGCTAGCATCCCCATTTCTGTTGGACTTTAAGTATGTTCTTAGTATTATTGATTTGCAGTTTAGGAAGTAATAAAGGTTGTGTCCTTGCAGTTCCTTACTGAATTAGAGGAAATATAAAACCTGAGTGTGTTCCAGCAACTTCTAAAAGAACAGGTGCTAAAATACCTAAAGTAATATCTGGCTAGATACCATGAGATTGGTGTGTGTTTTCAATGCTGAAAGGGAGGTGTTTGCAAAATGATTTAATTTCACATTGAGATGTTCAGAATGAAATTATATTGGGAAGAATATCATGCTTGATTTAGAAGAAAACGCACCCCCCCACCCCAACCTGCAAAGTAGTGTTATTAGAAACCACAATAAAAGTGATTTTAGTGCTTGGTAGAGTTGTGAAGACTTTCAGGAAGCTGACCTCTAAAAATGTTCCATGGATTCCTTGTTTTGAGAATTAATGTAAGCGTGTTATCAAAGGGACTGTGTGAGAAACACACAAACGTGCCTCTGCATACATCCCTTCTTCCACTGTCTGCGACATCACAGAATTTAGGTTTTGATAATAGAGCACATGTTAATACTGTAAAATGTGATGAAAACATGTACATAGTATGTTTGAGCAAATACTTTAAAGGAGAAGGGAGGTTAACAAGAGAGTACTGCTCCTACATTTTACACCCTATTTATAATGCGTGGTGAACTGAATGTGTCATAAAGTTATGACGTTAGCTATATTTTACAGATCCTTTGCAAGAGAGGCAACTTTCAATCTTGTGCCAGTGAGAGGCTAAAGTTTCAGTATCTTATGAATTACCAACTCAGACATAAATGGCTGATTCCTTTAGGATGTCTAGGAATCCCTCTTCACACTTATAATATGATAAGGCATTTGCCTCTTGTTTTATTAGATGGCTGGGCATCTAGCTTTAGCCGGACAAACACTGTGAGATGGTTAGAGTAAATCTTGAAAAAGGATGCATAATTTTAACTAATATAAAATAATGATGATCCCTTTTTATCTTCTGTTTAAAGTGTTTGGAATTTAAATATTTTTCTTTCAGTCTTAAAAATTCAGATGATACCACAGGAGAAAGTATATAGGGGTTTATGAGATGATTCTAAGGACTGCAGAAGACGTATTCCTTCAGTACTATATACTTAGAACAATATCGCTGTGAACGCACTTTGAATATCATAGTTTGTTTTTCTGGTAAGTTTCTACCTTGTACCTAGGAATGGAGATATTTGATGTCTTTCATATGACTTATAGGTGAAACTTTTTACCTTCTCCAAAGAGTGTTTACTAGACACTCTTTAAATTCCTATTTCAGTCATGTGATTTCCAGGGATCCTGGTGTTCTATGTTTAAAAATCATGAATTCTCTGATTAAAACCCCCCAAATCTGTTTGTCCATGATTAAAATGAAACACCACTCTGTGTGTGTGTGTGTAGGTATAGGTATCAGTTGAACATAATGTGGTTATTGATATATTTACAATGTTAAGGCAGTTTGGAAGCCTACTGGTGCCTCAATCATTATAATAAAATAAATTCTAAATGCCTATGCATTTTGGCATTTAATTTGGGGGGTTTTATCATGCAAAATCAGAGCTCCCCCTGCCCCCTTCACTCACCAGAATACAGGTCCAGCTGTGTCAGTCCCCTTGCTGCTTTGTGGCACACAGCAGCCCTGATAAGCCAGTGCCCTGCCCCTGGCCATGCTGTTGCCCTCCAGCCCTGCCAGTGCCCCTCCCTCTCAACCTACAACCCCCCAGCCCAGCTGGTGCCTCTCAAACCTGACCCGCAGCCCCCCAGCCCTGCCAGCACCCCTCACTCCTGACCTGCTGTCTTCCCTCCCCAGCTCCTCAGTATGTAAAGAAGGGAGTAGTTGTATGGGGTAGGTGGGGGGCCAAGGCAATGTGACAGGACGGGGAGGGTGTGTGTGTGTGTGTGTGTGTGTGTGTGTGTGTGTGTGTGTCCCAAGATTTCTGCACCCACAGCAGGGCTGCAGCCAGGCTCTGGGCAGGAGCTGCCTCCGCAGCCCAGTGGGCAGGACCTGTCGAAGGAGAGAGTGCCATGCCACCATAGTAAGATGTGGCGGTGGTAGTGTGTCCTTACACTGCTACTTTGAACATGAGATTCGATATGTTTGATGTAAATACCTTTTTCACCTTTGTGTTCTGAAATTTTTTCTTTCTGTTGTTTTGGACATATCAAAAAGCTCTTTCCCCTTCCTTTAGAATCTCCCAACCTTAATTAGTTAGTTCTGTGCCTAAAATGTCACCACAAAACTTTAGAAATAGTAATCACTGTACTTTTATATACACGTTTTTTCTCTTAATTTTCACAAACAGGAGAAGTTCTTAAATTCCATACATTTTTAAGATCCAGTGAAAACACTTTTTTGTGAAATCTTAGTTTAGATAAATAACTGAGGAGTCTTTGCTCTAAGTATGGATATATCAAAGTTTTAGTGAGCAAGAGTTCAACTGCCCCTGTGCTTTAACTCTGTTGGAAAACAGCTCTGAGTGACAGCTACTTAATTTTTTTTCTTCTTTTGAGCATTGGGAGAAAAAAGTTCCCAAATCTATAAGTAACTATATATTTAATATAGACGGGGTTTTTTAATTCTGTCTAGCTGAAAAGGCGGTTTGTTTTCCAAATCCTCAATTTGTTCTGTTTGAGAGTTAGAGACCTAAATGGTGCTTTTAACCATGTTGCAGGGGTTTAGGTTGTAGCCGTGTTGGTCTAAGGATATAGGCAGACAAGGTTCCTTGAGTGAATTTGATATCTTTTATTAGACCAACCCAAATGGTTGGAGAATAGTTATTAAGCAAGCTTTCGGGTTCAAAAACCCTTCGTCAGGCTCAGGAAGCTGCAGCAGTCGGTGTGTGCTCCTCCTGGATGGAATGAACAGTAAAGAAGCCAGGGGCTGGGCTGGGCTGGGCGGGGGAGTCAGTTGCCAGGCAGATTATAATGAATCAAAAATCCAATATCTATGTTTAGTCCCTGATCTCTAGTATCCAGCAGGTTGATGAAATGGAGCTCATAGGCTTGTCTCTGGGATGTGTTGTGTAAATTTCCCTTGAGGATCAGGACTGAGAGATTGGAGAGAGAGTGGCCCTCCTGTGAGAAATGTGCCCCCACCGGTAATTGGGTGTTTCTGTCTTTGATGGATTTCCGGTGTGCGTTCATTCTGGTGCGCAGTTGTTGTCTGGTCTCTCCTACGTGTTTTCCATCAGGGCATTTGGTGCATTGGATGAGGTATACTACATTCCTGGAGGTGCAGCTGTAAGATCCTGGGATGCTGATGGCTCTGTTGTGGGGTGTAGTAATAGTGGGGGTGGTGGAGATGTGGGGACAGGTTTTGCATTTCTTGTCATGGCATGGTCTGGATCCTTTTGGTGTGTTCTGGGGTTGAGGAAGTTTGCTTCTGGTGATGAGGTTGGCGAGGTTCGGTGCTTGTCTGAAGGCTAGGATGGGTGGCTCTGGGAAGATCTTTTTAAGAATAGGGTCTTTTTCTAATATGGGTTGCAATTTTTTGAGGATTTTCCATACAGGTTCAAGGGAGGAGTGATACGTCATAACCAGCGGTGTGCGATTTGTGGGTGTTTTTCTTCTGTACTGCAGCAGTTCTTCACGTGGTATCCAGGTGGCTCTTTCAAA
>NW_005842133.1:748305-756930 GCF_000455745.1 Alligator sinensis | reverse complement strand
AAGGATCCAGACTGTGCCATGACAAGAAATGCAAAACCTGCCCCCACATCTCCACCACCCCCACTATTACTACACCCCACAACAGAGCCATCAGCATCCCAGGATCTTACAGCTGCACCTCCAGGAATGTAGTATACCTCATCCAATGCACCAAATGCCCTGATGGAAGATGTGTAGGAGAGACCAGACAACAACTGCGCACCAGAATGAATGCACACCGGAAATCCATCAAAGACAGAAACACCCAATTACTGGTGGGGGCACATTTCTCACAGGAGGGCCACTCTCTCTCCAATCTCTCAGTCCTGATCCTCAAGGGAAATTTACACAACACATCCCAGAGACAAGCCTATGAGCTCCATTTCATCAACCTGCTGGATGCTAGAGATCAGGGACTAAACATAGATATTGGATTTTTGATGCATTATAATCTGCCTGGCAACTGACTCTCCCGCCCAGCCCAGCCCCTGGCTTGTTTACTGTTCATCCCATCCAGGAAGAGCACACACCGACTGCTGCAGCTTCCTGAGCCTGACGAAGGGTTTTTGAACCCGAAAGCTTGCTTAATAACTATTCTCCAACCATTTGGGTTGGTCTAATAAAAGATATCAAATTCACCCAAGGAACCTTGTCTGCTTTTAACCATTGCACTCACATATCTTTCAAGCATTTCTCTTTCAAAGTATAACATTTCAAAGTGTGGCAAATAGATGTCTTTATTTATATAATAAAACTTTTTATTCTTTGGCTTGAGAGAATGCTCTAAAGCCATGAGGCTTAAGCTTATGCTTGAAGTTGCAAGAATATATTTTTTTTTAATTTACTATAGAAATTTGTTTTTAATAAAGCAGAAGTAGTTACAAGTTAATCCTATTTTTTTTCAAATTAAAAAGTCAGTCAGGGTCATGTAGGGAGTTTTTAAAATACGTATTCCATCATTTCTTTTAGGCAGCTGCTGTCTGCAGTAATAGTAATGACTGGCACTCATCTTCAAATATGACTACTACTGATACTGAAAATCAGTTTCCACATGTAGGTTTCAAGAAATGTGCCAGGGCAAACTGGCGTCTACATTCCCTCTTACTGTCAGCCAAGGTGATGTGATGATGTTCTGTTGCTTGTTCTGCGTCCTTCATAGCTGAGTGCCAAGCTGTCTTATCATGGGCTGTATTTTCCCAGGACATTAAGTCCAGCCTGGCAGACTATATGTGCCACTTAATGTAGTCTTTGTAGCAGAGTTTGAGATGCCCAGCCTTCCTCTGCAGTAGGCCACCCTATATAAAAATTTTCAGGCTTGTTTGTAAATACAAAATTATTACTATAAGTTAGCAAAAAGCATTCATCCACTAAAAAAAACCCCCTAAATATAAGCTGAATTGGTGATTGGAGTGACAAGTGTTGCTAGTGCATGGATTGACTCTCTGATCTTTAAGAAAAAGAAGTGGATGGAGTTGCAAAGTGTTAGAGGGACTTACATTTCTAGAAACTTTAGGATGGTGAAGTGGGCAACTGATCTGGTTCTCTGAAAGCTGGCTAGCTCATCCTATTTTTTTTTCAAAGTTTAGTCTTTGAAATGACCTAATGGATTCTTTAGCATCCTTCCTCATTCTAACCGTTGTCTCTGTGTGGACATATGCATATGAAAGTTGCAAATCAGTATTTCAGTTGATGATTACAGTTTAGCTATCATCAGATGTGGTACTCTTATGGTTTTGAAGTAATTGATAGGAAGCAATTTATTGACGGTAAGAAAAATAGGAGATTTTAAACCATGTATAGAGTTAAGTTGTACCGGAGTAGAAAGGATTTGTGATTTATTTATTTTTTAAATCATGAAATCAAGTCTTCTGATTATTCAGGATCAAATGTGTCACAGGATAAAACTTTGTTGGAAGTAGAAGAGCAGAACATTGATGAGCTGGATCTTGTGAAAGATGTTTTCAAGGAGATGTATATCATTGAACTGTGGCTGTGTATACCATTGAATAACTTAAATTATTTCTATAAAAGAAGCTTCTATCATTTTGGGGGGCTAGAAAATGAAAAAATCAGCTGAATTTAAAAGACAAAAAAAGTGGAGTTTGTTTTCTGCTAACACTGTTGCCTTCATTAAATCATGAAATTGTCAGAATAGTTGAGACAAGACCTTTTGACTGTCAGAAGGATTTGTCATAATTCATCTTTACTTGTAGGTTTCCAAACCTGTAATAAATCCTGTGACAGGAGGCCTAGGCTTTCTGTCACTTTAAGGGGAGAAAATGCTGCAGTTAGGACTGAGGGGAGCTGGACAGATGCTAGCTGGGAGAGGGTAGGCAGCCAGAGATCACTGCTGACCAGGCAGGGAGTTGCACATTAAGAAAAAAAAGGAAACACCCACCGCCAGTCAGAAGACTGTCACATAGCATAAGCTGGCTGTAGGAGAACTGGCAGGTAGGAGCCAGAGCAGGCTCCCAGGGGCTTATGGACAGCACATGACTATTGCAGGGCCAGAGGCTCGGCCGTAGTACAACAGGGAGGACCCTGCAAGGCAGAAAATGCACAGCGACTGCAACTAGGCTAACAACAGAGTTCTCCTCCCACCTCCTACCCTGTCCCCCTCCGGGCCAGTCTAACAAGTTCAGTTCAGAAGTGCCTGTGGGAAGGTGGGGAAGACGCATGATGGCAGGGCCTGGGAGGCATTTAAGCCTGGGGTCTGAGCCAGATCAGGCAGCTTGGCCTTATAAGGGGCAGGAGAAGGAGCTCCAGGCTTGGAAGACAATAGGGAGGTGTGCTGACAGACTCTGGAGCTGTCCGGGCAATTGGAGCAAGGCGCTGAAGCATTTTTAGGGAATATGGACCAGGGCAGAGAGGAAATCTGCCCAGGTATGACCAAGATGCTGGTTTCAGTTTGTGTTTGATGTTCGGACCCAGTGCAGAATTTAGGTGGCAGCCAGAGGGCTTATTCTTTTGGAATAGTAAACCGAACCACCAAAAGGGTGACATAGTGTTTACCGTGAAGTATCTGTGGCTAAATCCACTTAGAATTGATTAAAACCGTTCCTTATTCATAGTGAAATTGGGAGTCATGTAGTTGGGATGTTATTGTGTAAGTGATATGTCTTTTTTTTTTCTTCTTTTTTCTAGGGTCAGTACAGGCCTGCTGATTTGTTGTGTCCAGAGACTTATGTCTGGGTTCCCATTGAGCAGTGTCTACCCTCATTGGAGCACTCGAAATATTGCCGCTTCAACCAGGACTCAAATGCAGGTAGGTTTAAAACTTAAGTTAGATCTAGAAATTGTCTGTCTTATTTTTACAGCCTATTGGTGTCATCTGCTGTTAAGGCTTCCTGGAAATCTCATCCGTTTAAGCAATGTTGAAAAAACAAAACATTTCCAGAAAGCATAGGAAATAGATTGCGTGTCCTGCGGCTAAAGGATTTCTGTCTCCTAATAGTAAGTTCGACAAGTATGTGTAGTTCAAAGCATGTATTTTCAGATGATAGCATTTTGTAAACGTGTGAGTTGCTCAGCCCATTTAGATGACTTAAATGATGTACATTTACCTTTAAAAAGTAAAAAGAAAGTAATTTAGAATAAATACCTAAAACTAAAAAGGGCACAAAATTAAAAGTTAAAGGGGACATCCAGAGGCAGAGAAAGAGAGGAGAGATATTCAGTACCTGTAGGATTGTGTTCAATATGTCAAAAAAACCCCCTCAAATTAAACAGACCATTGTGCACATAACCAAATCTTGAATTTTCCTGCTATTTCTTCCCTTTCATTCACCAGCACGTGCCAGTCAAAACTGTCAGTTTAAAATGTAAAATAACAATAATGAAGTTAAATATCAGTGTATTAGACTATAAAATGTATTACTACGGCTCTTATAGACCAGATCCATGGTCCACAAAGTTCTGATGTACTGCTTCCGGTTGTTATTGGGCAGTCAGAAATTCCTGTTTAGGGGAGATGCTATTTATTAGAGAAATTAAAAAGGGTTGTTGGGTATCTTTCTTTCCCATCTCTCATATCCCCACTGTATGTGGTCACACACCTTCAGAAAAGTAAAATTATTAGATTACCTAGCTGCATTGTAGATCTCATGTATAGGATTAGTGTTGAAATGACAGTTTGTTTTCAGTGCTCTGAGAAGGGTTAATGCAAGATGAAAAAAACATTGCATCCTTCTCTTGAGCTCTCTGGCTGACTAGATGTATTGCACTAATGGTGGCGCAACATTGAACCCTACTTATTGGTGAAGAAGGTTTGGCAACCCATAGAATTTCAAGTTTAGCAAGTCCCAGAGGAATTTTCTTCCTTTCTCCAGTGCTTGATAAATCTACACTATTCTGATGTGGAATAAAGTATTTGAAAGGGAAATATGAATGGCTATCTTATCTCTAAATCTAATTTAATGGAAAAAAGTATCTTAACAAATTCTGGACCGAGTTTCATTTTGATATTTTAAATATTAATTTGAGAAACACCACAAAAGTGAATCTCATAATGGAAATCCAATCAAATCAAGAGCATTGTGTGTATATATAGCGTACATGCTCAACTATTTCTTTCACATCACCAGTGGTTCTATATCTCATTATGCCATTAGCCCCTATCTACAGCAGTAGTGGTATTAAATGGATTTAATGTTCAGGTTACTTTCATTCTCTATAACACAAACAATTGCAGGAAAAGGGTGATACAAAGTCCTTTTTGAAAGGTGTTGTATTAGTGAAATAATGAGTTGGATACAAGAGGTTTTAAATGAGGATATCATTGAGTTTCAAACATTTAGAGGACCCTGAATTATGATGACCCCCAAATAATTCAGTTTCTAATATGGAAAATCTATAAATGTGTTATAATTTTCCATGTATAGAAGCTAATTGTTAAAGGATTGTCTTAAAATTGCACCCCACCCTCCACCGCAGCTGAGAAAGCAGTGGCAGAAAGCAAGCACTATGGAGCTGGCCAATGGGGAGGTAGTGGGCAGCAGGCAATAGGGTAGTCAGCATGGGGGAGCAGTTGGTGGGGGAAGCAGTTCAGGAGGAGGCAGATGGTAAGGCTTGGCCCCTGGCACCTGTCTGTCCCCTTCCCCTCTGTTTCTTGCCTCCCACCACCCTCCCCAGCAGTGGGTCCCCTTTCCCTTCCCCAACCCAGCTGCTTCCCATTGCTCTGGCTTTCATTCTGGCTCTGGCATACTCCATCTGTACTACAGCCTAGAGCACAGAGCATGTTTGCTCCACCTCCAGCATGGCCTGGTAGCAACAGCAGTAGCATGGCAGCTCCAAGCCCTGGCCCAATCTGCTACTGTCTCATTTACCAGGCTGGGCTGAGGCTGGAGCAAATATATGCCCCCAGGCTGTAGGGGGGACAGAGCTTGCTGGAGCGAGGGTAGGTAGTGGGGGGCAGAGAGGCCCAAGGTTGTAGTGGAGAAGGTGGGGGAAAAAGGCTGGGGGGGGGCTGAGGCTGCAGGCCTCTACCTATTTGAAGTTGGAGCCAGAGCTGCAGCACTGCCTGCCCCACTGTCACCTTCTACTTGAATCCAAAATGAGGGGCTTTTTCCCCCCATGTCAAACAGGGAACATTACCTTGTCTTGGATTCAGATAAATATTTTCATAGACTAGATTTCAGATTTCATAGACATTTGGGCTGGAAGGGACCCCGGAAGATCATCAAATTCAGCTCCCTGCCCCAGGGGCAGGAAGTCAGCAGGGATCAGAGGATCCCAGCAAGATAAGCATCCAAATGTGTCTTGAAGGCGTTTGAAGTGGGTGCTTGAACCACCTCTGGCGGCAGTCTATTCCAAACCTTGGGGGCTTGGACAGTGAAGAAGTTCTTTCTTATGTCCAGCCTGAATCAGTCGTGGCAGAGTTTGCGACCGTTCGATCTTGTTGTCCCTTGGGGCATTCTGGTGAACAGACGTTCCCCCAGATCCTGGTGAACACCCCTGATAAACTTATAGGTGGCCACCAGATCACTCCTGAGCCTGTGCTTTTCCAGGCTGAAGAGTCCCATGGCTCTCAGCCTCTCGTCATAAGGCCTGTTTTCCTGACTTCTGATCACGCATGTGGCTCTCCTCTGCACTCTCTCAAGCTTCTCCACATCCTTTTTGAATTGTGGAGCCCAAAACTGGACGTAGCACTCTAGCTGTGGCCTCACCAAGGCTGAGTACAAGGGGAGAATGATGTCTCGGGATTTGCTTGAGAAGCATCTATGGATGCAAGCCAGTGTTTTGCTCGCTTTACTAGCCGCAGCATCACACTGAAGGCTCATGTTCATCTTGTGGTCAATCATGACCCCCAAGTCCCTTTCATCTGTAGTGCTAACCAGCGTAGCTCTACCAAGCCTATAAGGATTCTGCAAGTTTTTCCTCCCAAGGTGGAGAACCTTGCATTTTTCAGTGTTGAACACTATCAGCTTCTCATCTGCCCATTTCATGAGCCTGTCAAGATCTGCCTGGATCACCCTCCTGTCCTCAGGTGTGGATGCTTTACCCCAGAGTTTGGTGTCATCGGCAAACTTGGCCAGTCTGTTTCTGACACCAATGTCCACATCATTGATGAAGATGTTAAATAGTATCGGCCCTAGGACAGAGCCTTGAGGGACCCCACTGGTCACAGCACACCAAGATGATTGGCTCCCGTTGACCACCACCCTCTGGGTCCTACTGTGGAGCCAATTCCCCAGTCAGCAGATCGTGGTGAGGTTGAGGCTACAGTTAGCCAGTTTAGCCAAGAGGTGATTGTGAGATACCAGATCGAAGGCTTTTTTATAGTCAAGATATACAACATCGATCTCTTCCCTCTTGTCCAAGTGATAAATCACCTGGTTATAAAAGGAAATCAGATTGGTCAAGCAAGACCTACCCACAACAAACCCATGCTGGGTATCCCTCAGAATATTGCCATCAGCTAATCTGTTACGGATGACCTCTTTGATAATCTTTTCCAAGACCTTCCCTAGGATAGAGGTCAGGCTGATGGGCCTATAGTTTGCCGGATCTACTTTCCTTCCTTTCTTGAAGATAGGCACGACATTGGCCCTCTTCCAGTCATTTGGCACTTCACCAGAGTGCCAAGAGCTCTCAAAGATCTGTACCGGGGCTGAGCTATGATGCTTGCCAGCTCCCTGAGTACCCTTGGGTGTAACCCATCAGGGCCGGTTGACTTGAAGGTACCCAGCCTGTCAAGGTGTTCCTTCACAAGGTCAGCTTCGATGGTGGGCAAGGACTCTCCCTCACCTGGGCCTCCCTGGCCCGTAGTGGGCAGGGCCGTCCCATGGGACTGGTGAAAACCTGACACAAAGTACCCATTTAGCAAGTTCGCTTTTTCCTGGGCATCAGTTGTCAGTTGCCCCATCTGGTTTAGCAGGGGTCCAGTGTTGCCCTTGCTTTTCCTCCAGCTCCTCGCATATCTAAAAAAGGACTTTTTATTGTCCTTGATATTTGTAGCTAGCTGGAGTTCCATTGCAGCCTTGGCTTTCCTGGTTTGCTCTCTGCAGGTCCAGACCAGAGCAGAGTATTCCTCCTTGTTGGTGGTTCCAGTCCTCCATCCTTTGTAGGTCTTCCTTTTACAATGCAGGAAGTACGCCAGTTCCCTGGAGACCCAAGGGGGCTGGTAAGTTTTGCATCATTCTAGTGAGATATCTCAGTAATATCCCCATGTCTTTGTCACTTTATGCCCAGATTACTATAAATGTGTTTTATAATAGACATGTTGACCCACTTAAAAACTGAAATCACAGTTTCAGGATGGCAGTATGATATGTCTATGGTCTTCTAATCAGCCAATTGTTATCAGTCACAGGGGTGACAAAATAAGGTGAGATATAGAAGAAGGAATTTGCCCTCAAATGTTTTTGTTCTGAGCTTGTGAGCACCTGGAGAAAAATAGATTTGGAAGGGACTGAAGGAAAAAGCAGTGCCTTGACAAATCAGATTGAGAGGTCATTGAATTTGTAAGAGGAAGCATGGTAAAATGTACAAAGGTGGAAGGAGGAAATAAATAGGTTTTGAGGAGACACTGTTTGTACCCCAGTAAAAGAAAACATTATGCTTATTAAGTAGCTAACCAAAAAAGCATCTGTGGGGCAGTGACAAAACTAGAATCTTAGAAGATAACTCTGTCGGGGAAAAGGAGCCATCTGCTTTTGAAATCCCTGTCACATACCAAACGTTTGAAAATTCTGAAATGTAAAACTTTACCTCTTTATCAATGCTGTAGCTCTTAGACCAGACACTCATTGAAAATCATTTGAACAAATAAAGACCTGCATTTTGCAAATACTTACAGATGGTTATGTGCATATGTGAGATGTCCTGCAGACAGGAGTCAAGAAGAACATGAAGTAGATGATATTGGCAGTGGTTACACTTGAAACAAACTGTTTAAATCCAGAAGTTCTTCTGTTTTCTGTGACATCACAGTCTGGTAACTAAGTGTAGTATGCATCAACCTCTGGAGATAGGCCATGAAAAGCTCCAGGTGCTCAAGATCTCTCCAGCCTCCTGTGTCCAGTACCCAGTGTGCTGACTGCAAAAAGTAAGAAATCAGTTAACACACATTTTGCAAGTTCAACAATAGAATCCTCTAGCCTGCTGACAGTATGGACTATCAAGACCTATTAGAATTCAGTCGCTGAG
>NW_005842133.1:742072-748295 GCF_000455745.1 Alligator sinensis | reverse complement strand
TAATTTGGCCCTCTGTTCACAACTACATTAGGGACATTATCATTAGACCAAAGAGGACCCCAAAGCACATGAATTGCAACCTGAGTTATTAGAAAGCCAAAGATGCCCACAATAGTTACGAACTGAAAAAAAACCCAATGGTTTAATAAATCAGTGTGGCCAGCACTTGCATCACTTAACCATCCCTGGTGAAGACCTGAAGTTGGTGAGAACAGCCTAATAGCTGATCTGTCAGGACGTTCACCATCTTGGTAACCTTCTCCATGCACTCTATTTGAAGGTTATCTTTATACAGTCTTAAGCTGCCACCTATTTCATTTACTTCCAGAAGTTTCCTTTCAGTTATCTACTATTACTATTATAGCTAATATTCATAACTACGGCTTTCTTTTTTTTCTGCACAACAGCACCTAGAATTCTGCTTTTCCCTTGTCATTTTTTGTGGCAATTTTGATCTATACTACTTGTTTTACTTTGATTAAGTCAGATAGAATTCCATATCGTGGAGTTAGATGGGAGATAAAGCAAGCCAAGTATAACTTTGCATGTTGTTTACTGACAGTGTTGATTAACTTAAACTAGTTACTAGGGTTGCCTGAGGCTTACCATTGTAAGACCCAGTTTATGGTTGTTTCATCTTGGCTAAATTTTAACTGTTTGGGTTGTAATTTCCTAACCCCTTATATCAGGAGTCTGCCTCTGGTGCTTTTTAATTTTTTTCTTTTAATTTCAGACAAAATGATTCAGTTGCATCTGACAAGGCTTGGGGAATACTGCATTTTGCCTTTGAAAATTTCTGGCTCGAGAACTTTGAGCTCTAGCATTTTCATTAGGGAAGGGATTTGAAATGTAGCAGGAAGAGCCTTTCTGTTTTAGATATGCCTTTTTCTCTTTCTTTGAAAATCCCTTCTAATTTAGCCTTGTTAAGTCTGTGAAAAAAGCGCAATTTGCATGTGTTCTAAATCATTATTTTGTTGTCTGTATTATCAATATACCTAGGAGCCCTAGTCTTAGACCCAAGCTCCCTTGGCTCAATGAACAGAATAAAAAAGCCAGCACTCTTCCACAGTTTACAATTCAAAACATGAGTTAAAATGAGGAAATCGGGGAGAACAGAAAATAAAAAGATATTATTTAATGTGGTAAATTTACAGCTTAACTTCATAGCAAAGGAGAATTTTAAGGTCAGATTTAAAGGAGAATGATGGGGAAGCTTTGTAGATGTTAAAAGGAAACTGTTCTCAAGCGTAAGGGTGTGGGAGAAAAGCTCGCTTATTTGAAAGCTGAACAAGTAGATAGTGGATCAAAGGATGGTGGGAGTCGACTTCAAAACACTCAAGGAGGGGTAGGTACAGCCAGTATAGGCTGCAAAAGATGTTGGAAGTGAATGCAAGCTGTTTGTTCGCATGGATAAAGGAGAATTGGTAGAAGGATTCATGTGAAAAGTAAATATGGTGTTTGCATTTTGGACAGATACATATGCGCAAGCTAGCATTTGGATGTTGAAGTAATCATGACTTGAGGTGATAAGAAACTGAACTAGAGTTTTAGCTGTGTAGATTGCTAAGAAAAGCCATTTGTTATATGTGTTATCCAAAAGGATTCTGGATGTGCAGATCTAATGAGAGATCTGAGTCTACCATAAGGGCCAGTAGAAATTTGCTAATGCTTTAATAGCTACATTTCCTGAAGGTTCAACCTTTACCTGTGAAGGACATGGCATGCCCCATTCTTTTCCAACATATGTTGCTGACCAGGGTATGCATTTATATTCTAACAGAGAGCCTGGCCATGTGGCCTCCAGTTTAGGACTATGGGATCACAGAAGGATTTTGCTTGTAATGATTATTCTCAGATACTTTGAGGAAGGATGGGGCTGGGCACTGGAACTGTGAGAAGGAAATCTTTCTTCTGGATTTTCAGTAATCCTCATCTTAGCACCAAAGCAGCATGGAAGAGGAGGCTATCTGTTTCCAAGCCAAGCTTGGGGGCAGAGAAGTAAGGGTTGAAAGTTGAAGGTGGGAGTTTGTGCCTAGTTGAGTGAAGAGGTTGGGGCCAGGAGCTAAAGACTACATACACACATTCAGATGATCTGAAAGAATTCTCCTGGATTTGTTTTCCTGGTAGAAACCTTACCCAGAGACCTCTGAATAAATATTTAAATTCTAAGTCCTGAAGATCAGAGAGCTTACAGTACTGATGCTGCTCAGCCACAGAGCACATATCTCAGTGTGTCCTGTAGGCTCACTCACTCTGCCTGAAGACAGATGGCAACAGTGTACAGGACAGCACTGATTGGCTGACCCAGACTGCTCAGGGTCAGACTGCATCTCCCTACTGCACATATGGGAATAGTGAAGGTGACATGTTCTGCTCTCTGCTTGGCTGCAGCAGCAGAGTCCAGCGAGTGACATTCTGGAAGTCTGCTGTAACGTCTCAGAAACGCGTATTGACATTCATGTTCCCAAACTCTCATGGGAGTGATTTAACCCTAGTTGTTCCCAAGTTATTTTTGTTCCTGTCTCGGACGGCCAGGGCCAACTCGAGTTACACTCGTACGTCAGGGCAGGCTGGTGAATGGAGAGGCAGACACAACTTATTGGTTGCAAAAAACTTTACTCACGCCGCTTGCAATCACGATGCAGGTGGTCCGGTCATCGAAACAACCACACGAGTTGCTCCAGCTGGCGGGGCCCAAGCCAGTTAATCTGTCCGCAATTCGAAGCCAGCGGGGAACGGGGTACGTCGGGGTTGCGCTCGGTGATGGGAAGAAAGATCGATAGGTGATCAGTCTATTGATCGGCAGCCGCAAGTCAGATCACTTCAGAGGCACTCTGCAGCGTGCTCAAAGCTCTTCGACTTGGGCGGAAGTCGCGCGGAATTTTAAACAGCCAGCGAGCCAATTACTAGCCGCCATGTGTGAATAATTTAGCACTGGCCACTAGCGGGGCACAAATTTACATCCGAATAGCGGGAACTCTTTGCACCGTGCATTTCTGTGCTGCAAAGAAGAAATGCATCCTGCAAAGGAAACTGCAAATTGGCGGGAACTCTCTCCTATACGCGGGTTCTCAATTGCAGCAGAACACTCTGCCGTGCAAAGGAGCTCTCACATGGCCAGGAAATTCCATAGTGCCGAGGCACAAAAATCACTGGGTTGTGACAGTTCCTAGAGTGGCCATTTTTCCTCTGGGAGAAAAAAAGTCCTGAATATTTTCGGAGCAGTGATTCTCCCAGAACAGACTAAATGTCTATACATGGCTGGAGAGGGAACTGGGAACCAGCTAAGTGGGAGGGGAACATGCAGATCAGATGAGGGGGTGAAGAGAAGAGAGAAATGCTGGAACTGGATAGACAAAGAGATGAACTAGAAATGGGGCATAGGCTGATAAGCTGGTATGCAGGAACAGAACTGCTGGGACTAGGGATCCAGGAATGATGCTGAAACCGGGAGGGCTGGGAGTGAAGGATGCAGCAGAAGCAGAGTTAAAGTAACTACAGAAGGCATCAGGCATGGCAGGAGATTTAGCAGAAAAGCCTGTGCCTCATCACAACCTGAATGTAATCCAGAATTCTCCTTCCTCTCCTGTTAACAAAAGTCAGTGAAACCCACAAGCAAAATGGTCCAGATAGAAAATGACAACTTATTTTTACGACTGTTGGTTGCTGTCAGCTCCTCTATTAGCTCATTTGGCTTTTTCATAACTTCAAATGCAAGTTTCAGGATAGAGGTGAATATGTATATTTTCTAGTAAAAGCTTTGACAGTATTAGCTATCTTGATAATCTCTTTCTCCATCATAGATTTCTTGTATAACTTTGAACAGTGCACTTAGCTTGTGTGTGTGCTTCAGTTCCTCACTTTAAAACAACAAAAAACCCCAACATAATAGCACTTCTGTACTGTACTGGAGTGTTGCCAGGATGAAAACCTTCAAGATTGTGAAGCACTCTGGTGCAGAGATGGAAGCTGTTTAGGAACCATAGACAAAAAAGTTTACGCAGGACGGAAAGAATTGTGAAGTCTTATTTATATAGAATGCACTTCTTGTCTTTAATTTATCTAGTATTTACAGTACGCATTAGAAGTCAAATGACTCCAGATTACTTGACATGCTTTGGAGGGCTGAACTTGAGAATGGATGTCATTAAATTCCAGTTTTACTTATTAAAAACTGTGAAAGGGCTAACCTCGCCTTCTCTAAACAGAGCCAAAGGAGTAGATTCAAGTAATATAATCAGCAGGGGAAAGAGAGTTATCAGTTACCCCAGTAACTTTTCCAGAATTGTGTATTTTACCAGTTCACGTCTGTTTCTAATTAAGCTTATAAACACTTGAAACCAATTGAAGTGCATATTTCCAAATCCGTCCTGATCCTTGATCATAAAACAGTATTTAAACGGGGAAGATAGTGCTAATGAGCTGTAGCCAAGCAAATTTGTCAACTCCATTTTTAGTGTGTGATAGTAAAAAGAGCTAGTGTCTAGATTACCTTGAAATTATTGGTTGTGGGTTTTGCATCTCTCTGCCTAGGTTTTTAGAGTTAGAAAAGGATGAGACAAGACCATCTTCTTGGATCTTAAATGTTCCAGTGTTTCTGTAAGGAAGGAAAGTAATTTAATCAACTTGGTTATTTTTTATTCAGCTTCTTTTTCAAAGGGTAGAATGTCATGTAGAAGTTTTAAATATGCAATTTATGGATAGCTTATAGGAGCTAGCCCTTATAAAGAGAGAATTTTTACAGCTGTTAAGATCATGTGCAATGTGCAAAAACCATGTTGTGCATTGTTTTGAAATTGTTGAATTGTCTTCAGGTAGTTCATTAAAATATCATTACATCTTTGTTTTATCAAGAGAGTTAAATCATGTGAGTTCCTCAGAGAATATTTTGTTCATTTATATGTGTTCATATTTTTCTAGATCATTTGTTTTGGAATAGTTGTATAAAAATTGCAAAGTTAGGAATTTGTCCAGATGTCAGTGAGATTTTCATCCAGGTTTCAAAGTCTAGGAAATACACCGGTTATGGGTTTACCTTGGACTAATGAGGAGGAGGAGTGGAGGAGGCAATGTATTGTGTGTTTGCAAAATTTTCCTTGGAACTAAACGTTAGTATTTCAAATGGGGTGGGGAAGGTGATTTTTAGCTTTGGGCCATACTGTGTTGGTATCCTGGCATAGTTGTGAATCCATTTTTGAATCCATAGTCCTTTATAAACCTAGTGAGCTCTGAAATCAGTGTGTCCAGGGTACTGACCTTCTAAATATGTCTGCCTCATACTGAACTTCTGTGAATGCATAAAATACCCTGAGGCCCTCAACCATGATTCTCTGTAAACTTTTATAGTTTATATCTTAACAGAGCACTCTTAAGAATGTATCTTTGGTACAATATCTTATCTTACTGATTTTTTTTTTCATTTATTCACAAGTATATTTCAACATAACTTGTGCCAAGTATACTTTAAGAAGCCTAGGAAATGTAGTACGTTTGCCATTCCTGGATAAAGACAACTTTGTGAAGTGTGATGAGAAAATCATTACTTTGAAATATTGTGAAATACTTTTAATTTTTAAAGTTGTATAGTTTTTCTTCAGATGTTGTTAGAAAATGATCCTCCGGTAATATCTTATTCATGTAAAATATTGAAAATATCGAAATATTTGAGGGAAGTTGGGGTCAAAATCTACCTTATCACAGTAAGTATCCATCGTATGTGGTTGTTTCTCCAGTTCCACAATATCTTCAGTATATTGAGGCAAGTGAACTAAATGCTTGTTGCTTTTTTGTGTAGTCATAATTCAGTCCATTTGCTGATATCAAGGAATCAGGAAAACAATTGGTAAAACTCCTTTTCCACACGTGTATGGCCTGCAGAAACAAAGGGGTAAAAATCTAATAATAACTTTAGGTAAATGGGACCACTAGACAGTTCAGAAAGAATTGTTTCAGGCAGAGGATAAGCAGCATATGGACTTAGTTACAAAGTGTGATAAAAGTTTTAAGGTTAATTGAGCCCAGATACACAGCAGCTGTAGTTAGTGGCTCCAGGGGTACATGCTAGTTCTTCCTTCCTCTCCCACCAGCACCAAGAAGAAGCCACTTGTGGGGGTACTAGATCGCAGCTAAATAAAAATTACTAGTACAGCTAATTCTCCTGGGACAGACTTTAAAAATAAAAAAAAAAGAAAAAGAAGAAGACCGTCATAGCTTCAGAACATGT